>NC_089581.1:93288801-93597535 GCF_019320115.1 Miscanthus floridulus | reverse complement strand
GCAGGATCACATTACAGAGTCATTGTAGTATTACAACATTTATTCAAATATCAATACTAGAGTAAAAATAGCGGAAGTCTTACAATAACATAATTTACAAAATAGTAGCTTCAAACCTCACAACTAAGTTCGATGATTATTACAAAACAAAATAGTGGAGTGGCATTATAATATAATACAAAACACATAATGAAACTGCCCTGCCCAAGGGCCACACATTTACTTCTCATCGTCATCACAAGGAACAACCGTCATGCAGCACGATCCAAAATAGATCTGCTCATGAGGCTCACCTGCAACAAGGGTCAACGAACCCTGAGTACAAAAGTACTCAACAAGACTTAACCGAAATAATAACTGATAAACTTAGGAATGCAGGCTCAGGGATTCAAGGTATGGCTTTAGCAATAATCAAAGTTATTTTACGTAAAAGCTCTTTAATAAAAATTCTTTATTTCAACAATTAAAGCTTCATAAAATCATATACAAAGATGACATGATCCGTAATGAGATCATGAAACTTCATGTCCAACACTTTCTCAAACCATTCTCAAGTTCCAGTTATTAATTACTACGATGATGAACAGTGAGTTGAGTCTCCATGACCGAGGAGCAACGATGATTCGAACCGATTAAAAACCCATCTGGGAATTCCAGACCACACGACATATGCAGGTCCCCGACCTACATATACCAACCTGCACTCAGATCCTCTAAAACAAGAACGGGTCCGCGCCACCCGAGAATATAGTACTCCACCATTCTAGCCCATGGCCACGTGGGTACACGCTATTCCCGCCATCTCTCCACTCCTAGTGCGCGAGTAGCCATTCTCGTACTAGAATCGCCAAGTTAAGGCTTACTAGAGTATATGGTTAGTACTACAAAGTCTCACCTCATGCAATTCAACAACGGACGGACCTTAATCAACACAGGCGAAAAGAAGCCGCTCACAAGACCTCCATGTCTTGTGGCTCACACACACTGAGTCCGCACGGTCTAAATTTATTACTCCACATTCCCATATCACATGATAACATAAGTAAACCAGGTTCCATTTAAAACTTGCAGGTGGCAGGTAATCACCCGACTTTCATCGTTCTAAGCATCGCTAAGCAAAACTAGGCATATACGAATTTAAAAATTGGTAATATGGTAAATATGGAATAACAAGGGTGGTTATGCACCAATTAGGCTCTTACTTAACTCCTAATCACTTAATGCAGTAACAAAAACCAAAAGCAAAATTAATTTGTAAAACACAAGGTAGGGTTGTATGCATCCGGGGCTTGCCTTTGTTGACGGAAAAGTCTGGTTCCTACGATGTTTCACAAGTATTCGACCCGACCTCAACAGACGGAATAACTTTCTCAACAACTTGATTAACTACCACATGTTCACCTTCGTTCACTACACGTAATAACAATGCCATGTTTAACATGATGCGGAATACGAAATATGATGCTCGATGATAGATGCAAAAATTAACAATTTGAATACAACTTTCCTTCGCGGTACAGTCGCAAGTCAAACAAACTAAATCTTTTTCGTAACACATACATCAATTGTTGAGGATCATTATCAACAAATGACCCAAGGTCATCACTCAATCCAAAATTTCAAACAAAACCTAAATCATTAAAGGTTACTATTTGCTTTTATGAATTAATTATTTAATTCAAAATTATGAAATAAATCAACTTATTCTAATTGAGCTCAAAATTTTAGTATATGTTTATTACATGATAAGTAAGTGGCAAAACAAATTTCAGAATTTTTGGACAATTAAATAAGCCTAGAAAAATCATGGAAATCCATTTATTAATAAATTGAGAAATTTTTATCACATTCAAAAAGTACTGAAAAACATTATTTCATATTTTTCTTAAATACTATACATCACATAGAAGTCACACGAAAATTTTCATAATTTTTGGAGCTCTAAATAAATCTACACAAAAATAACAAATTACATCACTATTCATTCAAATCTGAAAATAGAAAAATTCCATTTGAACGTTGAGTCACTGACAACCTGACCCCACCTGTCATCCCTAACCTCGTGCGCTGACCACGGCAACGACGGCGCTGACCGACGATATCTCGTCGACAGCGAGGCCAACGGCGATGGCCAAAGCACCAAAACACTCCCCATGACTAGGCGCATCATTCTAGGGCACAAGCTGGACTAGCTACAAACTGGACCAAGCACTACGCCGGCCATGGCGGCCACGACGGCGCGGCGACGCTACGCTAGCGATGTGAGACATGTAAAGCTTAAACAGATGGCCCAGGAAGCATCAGTAGCTCACCCCAAATGCGACTGAGTAGAGCACAAGGCCGGAGGAACAACGGAGAGGTGGGTCGACGTTCCGAGCAAGCATGGCGGAGCAGACCGTCGTCAGTGGCGACGCTCCGATGGCTGTTGTGGTCAATATGAGAAATCAATGGGTCATAGAGTACCACAACATCGTGGCGAAGCTGAAGCAAGACTCAGCAGGGGCAGAGGCGCACCGTGGAGCTCTGGCCACGGCGAAGTGCTCGCGACGGGGACGCTGCCGGTCGCGAGGAAGAAGAGCGCGCACAACAGTTTCCCAATGAAATCAAACTAAATTGGTGGGTTGGCTGGGCGCGCAAGGATAAGGCAGAGCTATTGAGCGCTACGCTGTGACGGCATAGGCACTGGTTCGACGGTGGGAGCTCGCCGGAGATGAGCAAGGCGACGGGAAAATAGAGGAGGAGGAAACGGCAATGACGACGGCGACTCAGGTTATAAAGGATGGCCAGGAAGCACAAGGAAGCCACGGCGAAGCCATTTCCCTCACCAGCACGACGCCCAGACAGCCACGCGCGTGACTAGAAGAAGCCGAAGGATCGCCGGCAATGTAGCTTAGGCGGTGAACACTGTTCACAGAAATTACAAAATTGCCATTCGCCAAAATTCACAAATTACTCTCAAATTTTCATAACAACTCAAAAATCTTCAAAAACAAAAGTTGTTCAAAATCAAAAGTTCTACAACTTTGCTTTTATAACCAACCCCTAATTCAGTCTAGATTTTGAAACGAACTTTTGAATTCGAATGAGGGAAATTTAATGAATTACGCCTTTTTGAATTACTCCAAATTTTACTAAACAACTTGAAAAACTCCAAAAACAAACTTTGTATAACTTATCAAGCTCTACACTTTTGCTTTTGGGCTCAACCCCAAAATATGCTTAGATTTTGAAATGGATTTTCAGGGTAGGGTTTTCTAGAAAATTCAAATCCAAACCAAATTTTGACATGATTCAAATAATTCAATTCAACACTCATAACACAAATGTAAACTTGTTTTAGTGAATGCATATCAAAGTTTGAAATTTGACCAAATGCCTTGCAATGCATATGATGACATGTCATGTTTTTAATATTTAAACACCCGGGGTGTTACACCGGGTACATGTGGTTCCTGACAAACTCGAGATTTTTCCTGGATAGTTGACTCGGTGTCCGATACCTCACTTTAGCGGGTGAGTGAGGTTTGTGTAAGGAATAAATCACCAGCTGGTTAGGAATCGATTCAAATCGCCATTGCTCCTGGATAGTGAGTACTTGACTCGAGCTATGGCATTGTAGTAATTATTATGGAACAATGATGGTTATCTGGATGGTATGGGATATGCTAAATCTAAATTGGTAACTGGAACGTTATTGGTTAATCAAGTGATTGCTATAGTACAGGGGCTTACCTAGATGGATAGGTCATAATAAAGATGATGCAAAGTACTTAAAATGGTTTCTTCATGATAGCTTATGCTTTTCACAAACATGTCAGCTAGCCCACTAAAGAAAGCCATGCATAATCCTTGGTGTCGCTTTATTTTGGTTTAAGATGGGTAAGTCTAGCTGAGTACATTCGAGTACTCAGGGTTTATCCCACCTTATTGCAGGTGATGCTCTCGACCTGTTGATGATGGTGGCTAACCACCGGTGGGCTTGGTGATTCTATACTTACTTCTCATCTATATGCTTTTGTCGGATGATGTCACTTATGCTAGCAATATATTTGGAACTTATATTAATGTAATCATTTGAAAGCTATATTGTTTTCACTAAGCGGTTTTGAAACCCAAACTAGTACTTTTATTTGTGAACCCATTTCTAATATTATTTCCACTGCAACCCTGTGTATGTGAGGTATATTTGCTTAATCCCGTGATCTTGGTTGTGATGTTGATTTACCTAGGTCTTTCGAGACACTCGGCGGACTACCGGGTTTATATGAGTGAAAGTATGCGCGTGTCAACATGTTAGTGGGGACAGCCGTACTTGATCTTGTATAAATTGGGTGGTTCTATCACAGCTGGTATCAGAGCAAGATTAAGCATAATACTGTTAGGTACATAGTTTTAAAAGCCAAGTTTTGGTTTTAAAAAGTCTATTTTAACTAAAACTTTAGCTACAGGCAAATTTGTCAAAACTTATTTGTAAAACTATGCTAGCGACATCTTCCTTTATGCCCAGTTAAGGACTATTAGGTGGCTATCGAAGTACTAACTTTGAGGGATGTACTTTATTGCAATTTTTCTTCCATCATCCATATGGCGTGCTATTGTATGGATGCCATTCGCTTGAATGGTAATGTATGGATCAATTGCCTCTACACCTAGGTAAGTGTGAGTTGTGAGAGCATGACCGTCCAACTAGCGGTCTAGGGGAGAGTTAGCTATGGTTACTGGAATATTTACATGGTACACACATGTATATATGAAGGTACTTAATTGTGGGTATATCTGCCGGGTAGCTATGGATACCGAAGTATAGATATCTAGGGATGTGTATATGGAGGGTATCTTAGTTTACTGTTTTCATTGTGTGCTTATTTATCTCTTGTGGGGATGGGCTGCAATGAATTTGCCTATAGGTATGCTGACCACGAATGCGTAGATGGAATATAGCTGACAACTAGCTATATATCGAGAGAGTACATGTTATGCCACCGACGTAGAATGTGATTGCCGCCTTAGGCTGGCAATTTTGTAAGGACAGATAGGACAAGCATGCATCATGATTGTGTTTATGCATAAATATACTTCCCTCACCTTGTTCTAATACTAAGTAACTTGTGATCAATGTGATGCTACTATTTTTTTCCTTGTGTGAAGCTAGACAAAGTGCCTTGTTCCATGCTGCTTGAATAGCTGTGCTTGAAGATAGTGTGTGATTAGCTTTACGTTGAATGTTTGCTTCCAAAGGAAATAGATGACAAGTTAGTAGTTAGCAAAAAAGTTCACCTCTTTGAAAACTAAATTGCTAAATGTAAGTGAAACTTGTTTTGTAGAGATATCCACCTACTCTATAAAAAGGAAATAAAAGATAACAGTGCCTTACCACCATGTTTTGCATGAGTTGTGTAGTAGTGTTGTTGTAGGTGACTGCTTGTATGTGCGAGCTTTGTGCTTAGTGATAGTCGCTTAAGCTAATTAAATTGAGTGTTTTGAAATGCTTGCTTAAGACCATGATGTAGATGTGGATGCTCATTATCTAGGTAGTGCCATAGCTATCACTCTTTTGTCCTCAGTAAGCATACGGGTGTTGAAGAGCGCTATCCTGGAGCAAGCGCCCAAGTTTTGATAATCTCATGGTTGTCATCTCCAATTAAGTTCTCTCTTAGGAGCCTAAGCCTGTACACAAGGTTGCTAGCCATTGAACGTTGCGCTACAAAGACTTTTATCCATGCCTTTGCTTGACCTTAGGCCCAAGTTTAGTTCCCTTGAATGCTTGCATGTGTCGTGGTTGTCCCGCTCCTATGGGGGAGGACCTTGCTCAAAAATCCTTGTCGAGCCTCATTGCTCCTTCTCCTACTGATGATCTGGTGCAACGCTAATCTCTATCTACCCCGGCTTTGGAACCTTTTCCTCGTAGATCATGTCGTTGCTTTCTCAACTGAATCCTTAGTCGGTGCCTTGGCTCTGTCCCTCGAATCTCCTTTGTTTTGTCTCCAACTCTTCCAAGTCTCTGGATGTTATCAGTCTTGATCTCATGTTGCTGCTCGGGAAGACCAAATCTCATGTTCATCTTTACCTGGTAATCACCTTGGTGGACACAAGGCATATGTGGAAATTATGCAAGAGTCCCCTGCTCAGTTGTCCTCGATAATTAGGCTATGTTCTCTTGCGTGGTGTTTTGATCTTCGGATCCCCTACATGTTGACTCCTAATCTTGTGACTACCTTTGTTTGCTATCCCTCCTTCGCATAGTGCTTGCTCCTATGCAACCCAATTTATGCCATGTGAGATTTCTTATAGGTTATATGTTCAGTAATGGTGCCACGATTAGCGATCTATGGTGCTGCGATGAAACCAAGAGCCTCCTGTGGGTGCACACACAAGGCTGTGCTGCTCGGCACGTGCTGGTATTGAGGTTTCTAGTCATGATCCATTGCAGAACTGCACCGATGTGTTATTTTCACATGAGCTCCTCCTTGGTTATCTCTCCTTATCTTGTCAAAAGATCTGTACATCGAACCGAATACAATGGGATTTCCTTCTGGAGTCGTCCAACGGTTAACCTTTGAAGAATAGGTCACTAACATGAATGTAACAGACTACAAGAGATGGTAGGCAAGTGACCCTCCTTAGCTGTCCCTGTAATGAAGTCGGTCATCTAGTGAGCAACTTAGGTCATTCCAGTTGGATCAAAAAAGATGCACAACACTTAAGGTTGAACAAGTTATCAGTCGGATGATAAATGGACTAGGATATTATGTGCTGTAATAGGTCACCTGGTATATATGAGTTCCTATCCAAGTTCTCAATCTTTAGGTGCATAAGGATCATGTAGACGAACCGACCTTCTTTGGTGTGACCCCTTTCTGCTGACTTCAATGGCGACCATATGTAGGCTTCGACCACAATTTTTATTATTATCAAGAGTGAAGATTTGGAACCTTTTTAGTGTTGAGGGACAACTGATTTGTTACCAGTAGGAAAGTTAGTCTTCAGTTAGGTAATGACTATTTGGTAACTACGAAGGCCAGATCTCACAGAACAATGTTGATCAAGGAAATAGCAAACCTGGCCCCGCAATGCAAGTGCTACTTCTTCTCCAAATGTGCTATCAAGTCAATTCCATCTTGGACAATCACGTATATAGTACAAGACGTTGTATCGGCTAGGTAGGAGCTAGCAAAAGCATGTCCCTAGTTTTAGTTAGCATCTTTGTGCCCCAAGGTGCCACTAACACATGTGTTCGGACTCTATTGGATGAAGAGCCAAAGGATATATAGGAATGGTTCCTTGTCAATGTAGAAATGCCCTACATGTGGAATAATGTTTTGTGCCCTGCAAAAATAGCCAACAAGTCCAATGCTTGTGCATAGTCAAGTTGGTGTCTAGAACGTGTAACAGAACCGACCAATTATACGAAATTAAGTAAGAAAATCATCTGCCAGAGCAGACGATTTAGCAAACTTAAGCCCGTATAACCTGGTAGTTCGTGAAATCACGAAGGATTTCAAACCAACTTCCATTCCAGCCAAGATCGTAATAAGTTTAGCGGTCACCATCACATATTACATAAAAGTTCACAATCTCAGATACATCAGAGTTTCAACATAGTTATTACAAAACAAGTTCGAATAAAAGTAGCGGAAGTCATTTGTTCAAATCACACACACACTCATGCAGAGTTCAAATATGGTGCCAGCGAATGATCATCTCCATATAAAAGCATTAGACGAGACGTAAGGAATGACCATGCCCATGGTCCTAAGCATCACCCATCGCAGGATAAAGGCAGTTGATACAATAGCCGTAATACATCTGCCCATCTGCAACAAGTGGGAATAAAACCCTGAGTACGAGAAGGTACTCAGCTAGACTTACCAACCTAACCGAAAATAAATGACACCAAGGATTATGAAGGGCTTTATAGTAGGGTAGCTGACTCATTCACAAAAAGAAGCATTTTTAGCTTTTCAAGAACCTTTCTAAAAGCATTATTGCCAAGTTAATTATTATTAACCTGTCGACTAGATTTGCACCTATACTAGAGTAAACATGTGATTAAGCAGATAATGATAACCAATGATCATTAAACAACTTCCATACTATCATATTCATTATAACTGTCCAAGTGTTCCATAAACATTTACTACGATGAAGTAACTCAAGTCAAGTGCTCACTATCTAGGAGCGATGGCGATTTGAATCGATTCCTAACCAGTTGGTGATTTATTCCTTACACAAACCTCACTCACCCGCTAAAGTGAGATATTGATCACCGAGTCAACTTTCTAGGTATCTCGAGTTTGCCAGGAACTACATGTACCCGGGGGCCGACCGACTGCACTTTGGTCTTATCATCTCGCCCCCATGTCCTACCACACCTGCTCCGGCATAGTGCGCTGCGGGCAATCTACTCAGCCCAAAAAATCTCCCAGCTTCGCGGTCGGAAGGTACTTTATCCGGCCAGCTAAATGTAAGGCATGCGTTCAACATGACTCGAGGCCCAACAACGGTCGGTCCTTAATCGACACAGACGGAAACACTACAGTCCAAAACTCTACAAGTCTCTGTCCAGTCTCAACTTCATTTAACACTTAGTTATACCATGACTTCATAGTCATCCAAGCAGATCTAGGTAACCACCTATAGCTCGCAGGTGACAGGGAATCACCCGACTTCTACCGGTCTAAGCCAGCTAAGCATTGACTCGATTGCGGATACCCGGGTAACAAGGATATAGTATAACAAAGGTAGACAAGGTATAATGCAGCAACGGTTGCAAACAACTCCTGAACGTAATGCATCAATTAAAGTAAAGCATTTAATTAAATCATTGCAAACCGGGAGAAAAATGCTCCGGGGCTTGCCTCTCTCGAAGGAGCTCGGACGGTGATCGGGGCACTCCGGAAGTTCCTCAACGTCCTCCTCGTCGGCTTCTAGCACTTCCTGCGGCTGCACCTCGAACTGCTCCTTGGGCTCCTCAGGTATGATGACTGGGTTCTCGGTTTGTGATCCTGTAAGATGCAATGTGCGTAAGTGCTTATGCAATCGGTGCATCGGATGAGATGAATACAATGAATATGTTTGAATGCAAGGTAGTCAACATCATCCAAGAAAACATACTACAAGCACATGTCATCTACTACATTCTCTTCTACTACTAATATGTTAAGTTAACACATCTTATTAAATGCTTCAAAGATACACCAAAGCGAACATTATTAACTAACTTGCATTTGAGAGGATTATTTTATTTCATTTTAAACTAGGGCTACAACAGCAACCTATATTTCTGGTGCTTATAAAAATCTAAGAAAATTACAGTAGCATAGTACTACTTTAAGTAGACTACCATAAAATTTTCATGGCATTTGGATAAGTAAAATAGTCTACACAAAAATGACAAGGCATAAGTGCTTAAAAAGGCATAAATAGGAAACCTTAGTTAAAAGTGTCAAGCAACAGATTTCTCATTTTTCCTAGTATCACTCTAGCATAAGAATAGCACTCACCAAGTTTTACCTTTACTGGATCTATAGAAAAATTATGAAAATTCACACAAGTATTAATCAATGATAAAAGGAAAATCTATAATTCAAAAACTACACATGCACTAGCTCTGAAATTTTAACCAGAGCTTCTACTACGCAAGACTAGCATACCCACAAAATTTCATAATTTTTGGACCACAGAAACTCAAGATAAAATTTCAACAAGTTAGCATGCATCTAAAAACACATTTCAAAGTCCTATTTAATGCATCCAAAATTTCTAAAACCTGTGCTCATCTAATATTTTTATTAAATACTAGACATTACCAGGAACTCAACAAAATTGGAACCATAACATTTGGATCTACCAAACTTGATTTACACATTTTTGAATCATGCACACAAATCTATGAAAAACAAAATAACAAAACAAAAAGGAAAACCTAATCAGCTACTGGGCCAGCCCGATCGGATTAGGCGGCCCATGACTGCGCGCGCACACAGCTCAGAACAGCGTAGCCTAGCTCCGGTTCCCTCGCAGTAGCGGTGGCTGACAAAAGGGGCCCGCGTGTCAGCGACCGAAAAGCAGAGCATGGTGACGAATGGCGACGAAACGACGCCATCTCGTCGGCGGCGATTTCTCTGGTGGAACCGAGGGCGACGGCGTGCCCACCTCGGCCTCCCGCATCCATAGCACTCCTAAAACTAGACTCTAGTGGACTCTAGGGACGTCGGCCATGGCCCACGGTGGCTCGGCCATGGCGCACGGTGGTGCTCCGGCGAACCCCGGCGGTTGGTGGCCATACAAGGCGCGCGTAAGCTTTCGGTGAACAAGACAGACCTTCCTACGCTACGGCTAACAACTACGGTGAAGCGGTCAGGCGGGACCACATGAGATCACCGGTGACGACCATGGCGGCCATGCCACGGTGGTGCATGGTTCGGCAATGCCGCTCACCTACAGCTTGGCTGGCTCCGTGAGGGCGCTGACGAGGTCTGTGAGGCGATGGCGGAGCTACGGGTTGGATTGTGGTGGCTGTGGCGCCGCGGCGAGCTCGAGTGAGCTTGTCGGAGCTGATGACGTTGGCGGTGCACTGCGGCTGTGAATGGGGAAGGCAACGGAGGGGTGAATGAGGGCAGAGCGCGTGCGGAGGGCAGCAGGGCGCGCTCCTCTCCAAGCCAGCCAGCGCGCTGCGTGGTCAGGGCGAGCCGAGCACGTGGCAGACACGCGGCGGCTGCCATCTGACCTTGGTCGGCCATGAATGGTCTGAATCCAAAACACTGTAGTGTGATTCAGAGAACAAGGAACTGACTGACAGCGCCAAATGGTGATGCTCTATCTCCTAATCCGTTGATCGTTAGCGAAAGAAATCAAAACAAAAGTTGTACACCTACATGTCAGCTACAAAACTCATTTAGAGATCAATGTCTAATTCACAAAGGACAGAGAGTAAAATCATGCCAAAGTCGTGTTCAAGAAACTGAAAAATGGAGTTTGTACTTAGAAAATTTCTAAGTGTTGAACCCAACCTACATTTTCATGACTTGGTCACAAAATAACTTTTGTTCCTTATATAATTTGCTACAATTTTGTTTTAGGTTGCTTAGACATGCAAACATTCTAAGTGGTACTTTTTGAACAGTCAAACCAAAGAGTCCTAGGGTCAAAACAAGTCAACCCATGACTTGGAAACTTAATTAGGCAAAATGATCAACATGAACATTGTTCCTAATGACTTTCTAAGCATAGCTAAGATGTTTAACAATATATTTAGCCATACCACACATTGGTCATACAATAATCAAGCACTGAATGTACTGAAACGATGAAAAACAATTGAAATGATACTTTTGTTTCATAGTCATGTTTCACATGTTTCATGATCTTGTTGCATTACAATAACTAGCTAGGTTCCACTAAAGTGAGTTGCACATGTTGCACTTGGGTGTTGCACACTCTTTAATTCACAAAAACAACACTCATGAAATATACAGTATGTTGCAATGTTTCGATAACATGTTTCATGTGATATATGCTCATGAATGGATGAATGATGCTCATGTCCATGAAATGCAAGTGCAATTAGGCAAGACTAACACCAGGGGTGTTACAGCCCTCCCCCCTTATAAAAATCTCATCCCGAGATTTGGGTTACGAGCCATTTGTTATAAAATTCTTCATAAGCTTTTTGTAGATACTCTCCTGTTTCCCAAGTTGCATCTCCCTCATCATGATGATCCCACTGTATCTTGTATGTTTTCACCACACTATTCTGAGTAGCACATTCCTTAGTGTCTAACACCCAGACTGGTTGCTCACGATACACCAAATCTGATTTGAGTTGGATACCTCGAGGTTCTATTCTTTCCTCTAGAACACGCAAACATTTCTTGAGATGTGATACATGGAAAACTAGGAAAACGGTACTCATTGTTTCAGGTAACTCTAACTTGTAGGCTATCGGACCTCTTTGTTCCAAGATCTTGTATGGTCCTACGAATCTCGCGGCAAGCTTTCTTCGGACTCCAAACCTTTTCTTCTTCATTGGCGTGACTTTCAGATAAACATAGTCACCAACTTCAAATACAAGGGGTCTCCTTCTTCTGTCTGCATAGCTTTTCTGACGTGATTGGGCTGCTTTCATATTCTGCTGAATAATATGAACTTTCTTCTCGGCTTCTTCTACAAAGTCAATGCCATAATACCTTCTATCTCCAGGCTCGACCCAATTCAACGGTGTTCTACATTTTCTGCCATATAAAGCTTCGAATGGGGCCATCTTGATGCTTTCTTGATAACTATTATTATAAGAAAACTTAGCTAATGGTAACCATGACTCCCATGATCCCTTAGAAGACAATACACAGGCTCTTAACATATCTTCCAAAACAACATTTACTCGTTCAGTCTGACCATCTGTCTGAGGATGATAAGCGGTACTGCGAATCAAACTAGTTCCTAAGCCTTTGTGTAAATGTTCCCAAAAGTGAGCCATGAACTATGAGCCTCTATTAGATACTATGGTCTTTGGTATACCATGCAACCTCACAATTTCTGCGATATACTTCTCGGCATATTGAGGTGGTCGATAATCTGTTTTGGCAGGCAAGAAATGAGCGGTCTTGGTAAGACGGTCCACAATTACCCAAATCGAATCATGTCCTTTTTGAGTCGTGGGCAAACCCGTGATAAAATCCATACTTATATCATCCCACTTCCAACTAGGGACTGATAAGGGTTACAACATACGGGCAGGTTTCATGTGAATGGCTTTCACTCGACAACATGTGTCACATCTGACAACATATGCTGTAATTTCTTTCTTCATTTTGGTCCACCAATAACGAGATCTTAGTTCTTCATACATCTTACTACTTCCAGGATGGATAGATAGCTTAGAAAGGTGAGCTTCATCCATGAGTTTATTCCTAAGCTCTCGATCCTTGGGAACCACAAGATGGTCGTCAAACCACAACACGCCCTGTTCATCCACTTTAAAGTGTTGAGATGGCTTTTCTTTTATTTTCTCTTTGATGTGGAATATCCCCTTGTCTGTTTTCTGGCCTCCTATTATCTTACTCTCCAAAGAGCAACTAATCTGAATACTATGTAACACAGCAGGATGCATTAGATCGAACCCATCTTCAAGTAATGGCTGCACATTCAAGTAATGTGACTTTCTGCTCAAAGCATCTGCCACTACATTGGCTTTTCCAGGATGATATTGCACATTCAAGTTGTAATCCTTGATCAATTCCAACCATCTGCGCTATCTCATGTTTAGCTCTGGTTGGGTAAAGATGTACTTAAGACTCTTGTGATCTGTGAAAATGTTGCACACATTACCAAGTAGATAATGTCTCCAAATTTTTAGGGCGTGCACAACTGTAGCAAGTTCAAGATCATGTGTTGGATAGTTGACCTCGTGCTTTCTCAATTGACGTGATGCATAAGCAATGACTCTCCTTTCTTGCATAAGAACACAGCCCAATCTAGTCTTCGATGCGTCGCAAAACACATCAAAGGGTTTCTCGATATCTGGTTGTGCTAGAACAGGAGCAGTGGTCAACAGTTTCCGCAAAGTGTGGAAAGCTGCTTCACACTCCTCTGTCCACACAAACTTGTGATCCTTCTGTAGGAGACTTGTCATCAGTTTGGCGATCTTTGAAAAGTCTGGTATAAAGCGACGGTAATAACCGGCTAATCCTAAGAAACTTCTAATCTCAGGAATTGTGGTCGGTGCTTTCCAATTCATAACTTCTTGCACCTTACTTGGATCGACTGAAACTCCATTCTCTGACAGAATGCGACCAAGGAAAGGAACTTCCTTCAACCAGAATTCGCATTTGCTAAACTTAGCATACAGTTGATGATCCCTAAGTCTGGTCAAGACAGTTCTCAGATGCTCTTCATGCTCTTTCTTGTTCTCGGAGTACACCAGAATGTCATCAATGAACACTACCACAAACTTATCCAATTCTAGCATGAAAACTGTATTCATCAAAAACATAAAGTATGCAGGAGCATTTGTCAAGCCAAATGACATGACAAGATACTCATACAACCCGTATCTGGTGGAAAATGCAGTTTTCGGTATATCCTGTGGCCTAATCTTGATCTGATGATAACCGGATCTCAAATCTATTTTTGAGAACACCTTGGCCTTGGCTAATTGGTCAAACAGAACATCAATATGAGGCAAGGGATACTTATTATTGATGGTCACAGCGTTGAGTGGCCTGTAATCTACGCACATTCGCAACGTGCCCTCTTTCTTTTTCTTCACAAACAAGGCGGGACATCCCCATTCAGACTTGCTTGGCCGAATAAACACCTTTTTTGATAAATCTTCTAATTGCTTCTTCAGCTCAGCTAACTCATCTGGAGGCATCCGATAGGGTCTCCTTGAAATCGGAGCTATTTCGGGGACTAACTCAATTCCAAACTCAATCTCCCTATCCAGCGGAAGACCAGGTAGCTCATCTGGGAATACATCCGGAAATTCACACACTATCGGAATCTGATGAATAGGAATGACTGCCGTAGCACATGTAACACTTATAAGGTCTGTTCTCCGAGGCAATGGTACTTGGAAAGTACCCTCACCCAGGGGATCCTTAAGGGTAAGTACTCGACTTCCAGTATCTATGACTGCTCCCCAATCCTTCATCCAATTCATCCCTATAATGACATCCAAAACTAATCCAGGCATAACTATCAAGTTCACTCAGAACTTCCTGCTACCTAATTCAAGGGTTGCCCCTCGAAACCATCTGGTTGGTCAAAACATCAGCCCCTGCTGAACTTATACGGTACCCATAACCCAATTCTGTGCATAGTTGTCCATGTTTCTGTGCAAATGCTTGACTCATAAAAGAATGCGATGATCCAGAATCAAATAGAACAACTGCAGGGTTTTCGTTGACAGGAAACTTACTAGCAGTGACGGGCTCTCCCTCTGGAATTTCATCCACTATCGTACTATGCACTCTAGCATTATAAGTCTGCTGCTTCTTCTTGGGCGGGTACGAACAAAACCTTGAAAAATGGCCGGGTTGATCACAGTTATAGCAGGGTCCTCTCACTGTCCCGGCAGATCCCACAGCTCCCTTGGAACTGCCTTGTACCGTAGTTGCGGCTGCTTTGTTGGGCTATACTGCCATCTTATACGGCTTCTAAGGTCCACAGAAATTCTGACTTCTTTGCTGAGGTGGCCTGAACCTAGCGCCAGGTGCCGATGGGTGATAAGGAGGATGACCTCCCATAGGTGCTCTAGCTTGGGATGGACCACCTTCAAAGGCTCTCTTGCGTGTCTTGGCTGCGGTGCTGGCGTTGTTATTCTTCTCCTGCTTCAGACAGTCGCTTATGAAGTCATTGAACCTAACGCGGTTGTTGGTACCAACATGCTTCATCATTTTTGGATTGAGTCCCCTCTTGAAACTGGCTATTCTTTTAGTATCTGTGTCAACCATGTCGGGAGCACAGCGACAAAAGTTGTTGAAGGCATGCAGATATTGTGTCACGGTCTTGGTGCCCTGGTTCAATGCCAGAAACTCTCCCAACTTCATCTCGGTCAGCCCGGGTGGAATGTAGACTCCTCGGAAGGCCTCAGCAAACTCTCTCCAAGAAATCTGAGCATTTGGAGGGAAGGTGGTGTGATGGTGCTTCCACCACATTCCCGCTGGTCCTTGCAACTGAAGTGCAGCATACTCTGTTTTCAGAACCTCAGTCATCCTCAACACACGGAATTTATCTTCCATCGTGTTGATCCATTCCTCAGCATCGAGTGGCTCTGTTGCTTCCTTGAATACTGGTGGCCTGGTGTCCATGAAATCTTTGAAGCTGCTATATTGGTTCACTCCCATGCCGCCACCTTGATTGTTACCACGTTGAACGTTGTTGGCGATGGTACGCAGAAAATCCTCCATGTTCTTCTAGGATTGTTCCGCGTTGCGCTGACTCCCGAGCAGCTATGCGAGGAATATCTCGGGGGTAAACGAGAGAGGAGGTGGCAAATGGGGTTCATGGGGAGGTTCATTGTTGTTGCCGTGGTTTCCACCACCACCACCAGTCCCCGCACCGTTAGCACCGGTCTCAGCGGCCTCATACGTGGTTCGACGAGTGTTTGTCATCTGCATATTTCAGCAACAAGTAATGATTGAGTGAAGCTGTAATAATTGCGAGTGAAGGAAAAATTATGCCGTACTGAATTTACTGGAGAGAATAAATTCATACAATAAAACAGAGGCACAACAATCGCATCCCAATTAAAACAACAACACTTAATCAAATTACTTCAACGGCAAACATCGCGTCCATACAATCAAATTGCCAGCATACATACACTGGACTTTTTATGCGTTCAGATATCGCATTCGAAAATCAAGTTCCAACCACATGCCAAGTCTCATACATTCGAAGCAACATACAATAGGTTACATGCCAACAAAAGAAAGGTCATCGCGACAGGACCTAGATACTAGCGCAAGGCAACTAGCCTACTCCTCGGGGCCATCGTCAGGATTGGAGACGTCACCATCGCCTCCAAGTGAAACTACAGGCTCGTCCTGGTTGTCGTCGTCGATGTCCATGCCAGCGGCGTCTGGTGGAGCATATGGGCCAACCCCATTGTAGAGCACGTGAAACTCCTCGTGCAGGTTGCCGTTGTATTCCTCTAGCTCATCGACCCTCTGCAACAGAAGGTCCCTCTCATCCTAGGCTTCATTCCTTTCCTAAACCAACTGTCTAATCATGCGGTCTGCATTGTTGTTGGCTTGAGTCAACGTATGCACCCGTTGCATAGCTCTATCACCTCTCTCAACTGCCTGATCTCGCTGTAAGTTCATATCAGCCAACTGCTCCTGCAAACTAGCTATAGCACGTGCCTGTCTCTTCTTCTGCTTTCTACCCTTGAGCTTATCCTCACCACGCAATCCAGTCAAAGTCCAGTAGGTACTCTCGAGACCCTCATACGCTCTGATGGCGGTGAACATAGCACTCATTGCCTAGTTGTCGCTAGCCTGTCCTTCAGCTGGACCTCTGACCAATGCACTTCCCCGAGGCTGAACCCAAATGGCATCATGAGGATCATCCCTAGGAAAAGTGCTAGCTAGAGCTGCTGCAAGCTCACTGGGAAATCTGCTCATAATGTCCCTGATGACACGGAAGGTTGCTCCCTCTACACCCTCAGCTGGAGTGCGACCCTCAAACTCCAAATGCCAACCATCCCAATCTGGAGCATCACCGAGAGCAGGAACCGTGATCTCCACCACTGCGAGTCCATCCTCTGCTAACTGGCTCTCATTCCAAGAGTACACCGGCTCTTGACCCTCTTGGTACCCCACATCATGGAGCACTCTCCAAAGCAAGGTCGGCATGCCAAACTTGCTCAAGAAGGTGTCTGTGGTGCGGTGCTCCCTCAGGGCCAACGGACATCGAGGTGCTCTTCCTCTGGTGGACTTACGGGCGGTCTGCTTCGTGTGGGCCATCTATAGCAAAAGTTCTTTTATTACCTCAGGGAAACATATTTTAGGTGATACAACTTTTATCAAAATGAGATAATCAACTTATAAGGGGAGGAATGCATGACATGAATGAAATGCACAAGTAACATGATGTATGTACGTGCCGTACGTTCTCACAAACTTATGAAATAAATAATTTCTAATGACGAATTCGGTGGCATACAAACTATCTCTCAAATACATAGCTAATACGTTCTACACGATAGCGTTGTTATGTACCTACAGAAGATTCATTTCGGCCCAATTCCCAATGAATGCATAAAAGCAGTAAAATTTTATCTACACGCTCTACACGAATCCCCAGATACGTGTACAACGGTAGTAACTACCCGAACCATCATCCTATTGACGGCATCGCCTCAACAGACGGAAGACCCATACATGAGATACCTTTGTAAAACACATGTAGAACATGTAATTACTCCAGCATCATATAAGCATTCACCCTAGATCGGCGGTGTATCCGATCATGCTCTCACAACTCACACTTACCGAGGCATAGAGGCAAATGATCCATACATTACCACTCAAACAAGTGGCACTCATACAATAGCACGCCGTATGAGCGACGAAAGAGAAATATGATGCAAGAACCCCAAGTCAGTACTTAATTAAGCCACCTAGAGTCCTTAACTAGGCATAGAGGATATGACCATTGGCACACTTTATATTTTGAAATTCACATTTTCCAAATGCCTTTTTGTTTTAAATACACTTGTGAAACAGTAACACGCTAAACCATGCTCTGATACCAGCTATAACAGAACCGACCAATTATACAAAATTAAGTAAGAAAATCATCCGCCAGAGCAGATGATTTAGCAAACTTAAGCCCGTATAACCCGGTAGTTCGTGAAATCACGAAGTATTTCAAACCAACTTCCATTCCAGCCAAGATCGTAATAAGTTTAGCGGTCACCATGACATATTACATAAAAGTTCGCAATCTCAGATACATCAGCGTTTCAACATAGTTATTACAAAACAAGTTCGAATAAAAGTAGCGGAAGTCATTTGTTCAAATCACACACACACTCACGCGGAGTTCAAATATAGTGCCAGCGAATGATCATCTCCATACAAAAGCATCAGACGAGACGTAAGGAATGACCATGCCCATGGTCCTAAGCATCACCCATCGTAGGATAAAGGCAGTTGATACAGTAGCTGTAATACATCTGCCCATCTACAACAAGTGGGAATAAAACCCTGAGTACGAGAAGGTACTCAGCTAGACTTACCCAACATAACCGAAAATAAATGACACCAAGGATTATGAAGGGCTTTATAGTAGGGTAGCTGACTCATTCGCAAAAAGAAGCATTTTTAGCTTTTCAAGAACCTTTCTAAAAGCATTATTGCCAAGTTAATTATTATTAACCTGTCGACTAGATTTGCACCTATACTAGAGTAAACATGTGATTAAGCAGATAATGATAACCAATGATCATTAAACAACTTCCATACTGTCATATTCATTATAACTGTCCAAGTGTTCCATAAACATTTACTACGATGAAGTAACTCAAGTCAAGTGCTCACTATCCAGGAGCGATGGTGATTTGAATCGATTCCTAACCAGCTGGTGATTTATTCCTTACACAAACCTCACTCACCCGCTAAAGTGAGATATTGATCACCGAGTCAACTTTCCAGGAATCTCGAGTTTGCCAGGAACCACATGTACCCGGGGGCCGACCGACTGCACTTTGGTCTTATCATCTCACCCCCGTGTCCTACCACACCTGCTCCAGCACAGTGCGCTGCGGGCAATCTACTCAGCCCGAAAAATCTCCCAGCTTTGCGGTTGGAAGGTACTTTATCCGGCTAGCTAAATGTAAGGCATGCGTTCAACATGACTCGAGGCCCAACAACGGTCGGTCCTTAATCGACACAGACGGAAACATTACAGTCCAAAACTCTGCAAGTCTCCATCTGGTCTCAACTTCATTTAACACTTAGTTATACCATGACTTCATAGTCATCCAAGCAGATCCAGGTAACCACCTATAGCTCGCAGGTGATAGGGAATCACCCGACTTCTATCGGTCTAAGCCAGCTAAGCATTGACTCGACTGTGGATACCCGGGTAACAAGGATATAGTATAACAAAGGTAGACAAGGTATAATGCAGCAACGGTTGCAAACAACTCCTAAACGTAATGCATCAATTAAAGTAAAGCATTTAATTAAATCATTGTAAACCGGGAGAAAAATGCTCCGGGGCTTGCCTCTCTCGAAGGAGCTCGGACGGTTATCGGGGCACTCCGGAAGTTCCTCAACGTCCTCCTCGTCGGCTTCTGGCACTTCCTGCGGCTGCACCTTGAACTGCTCCTCGGGCTCCTCGGGTATGACGATTGGGTTCTCGGTTTGCGATCCTGTATGATGCAATGTGCGTAAGTGCTTATGCAATCAGTGCATCGAATGAGATGAATACAATGAATATGTTTGAATGCAAGGTAGTCAACATCATCCAAGAAAACATACTACAAGCACATGTCATCTACTACATTCTCTTCTACTACTAATATGTTAAGTTAACACATCTTATTAAATGCTTCAAAGATACACCAAAGCGAACATTATTAACTAACTTGCATTTAAGAGGATTATTTTATTTCATTTTAAACTAGGGCTACAACAGCAACCTATATTTCTGATGCTTATAAAAATCTAAGAAAATTACAGTAGCATAGTACTACTTTAAGTAGACTACCATAAAATTTTCATGGCATTTGGATAAGTAAAATAGTCTACACAAAAATGATAAGGCATAAGTGCTTAAAAAGGCATAAATAGGAAACCTTAGTTAAAAGTGTCAAGCAACAGATTTCTCATTTTTCCTAGTATCACTCTAGCATAAGAATAGCACTCACCAAGTTTTACCTTTACTAGATCTATAGAAAAATTATGAAAATTCACACAAGTATTAATCAATGATAAAAGGAAAATCTATAATTCAAAAACTACACATGCACTAGCTCTGAAATTTTAACCAGAGCTTCTACTAAGCAAGACTAGCATACCCACAAAATTTCATAATTTTTGTACCACAGAAACTCAAGATAAAATTTCAACAAGTTAGCATGCATCTAAAAACACATTTCAAAGTCCTATTTAATTCATCCAAAATTTCTAAAACCTATGCTCATCTAATATTTTTATTAAATACTAGACATTACCAGGAACTCAACAAAATTGGAACCATAACATTTGGATCTACCAAACTTGATTTACACATTTTTGAATCGTGCACACAAATCTGTGAAAAACAAAATAACAAAACAAAAAGGAAAACCTAATCAGCTACTGGGCCAGCCCGATCGGATTAGGCGACCCACGACTGCGCGCGCACACAGCCCAGAACGGCGCAGCCCAGCTCTAGTTCCCTCGCAGTAGCAGCGGCTGACAAAAGGGGCCCGCGCGTCAGCGACCGAAAAGCAGAGCATGGTGACGAATGGCGCGGAAACGACGCCATCTCGTCGGCGGCGATTTCTCCGGTGGAACTGAGGGCGACGGCGTGCCCACCTCGGCCTCCCGCATCCATAGCACTCCTAAAACTAGACTCTAGTGGACTCCAGGGACGTTGGCCATGGCCCACGGTGGCTCGGCCATGGCGCACGGTGGTGCTCCGGTGAACCCCGGTGGTTGGTGACCATACAAGGCGCGCGTAAGCTTTCGGTGAACAAGACGAACCTTCCTACGATACGGCTAACAGCTACGATGAAGCGGTTAGGCGGGACCGCGTGAGATCACCGGCGGCGACCATGGCGGCCATGCCGCGGTGGTGCATGGTTCGGCAATGCCGCTCACCTACAGCTTGGCTGGCTCCGTGAGGGCGCTGACGAGGTCCGTGAGGCGATGGCGGAGCTACGGGTTGGATGGTGGTGGCTGTGGCGCCGCGGTGAGCTCGAGCGAGCTCGTCGGAGCTGATGGCGTCGGTGGTGCACTACGGCTGTGAATGGGGAAGGCAACGGAGGGGTGAATGAGGGCAGAGCACGTGCGGAGGGCAGCAGGGCGCGCTCCTCTTCAAGCCAGCTAGCGCGCTGCGTGGTCAGGGCGAGCCGAGCACATGGCGGACACGCGGCGGCCGCCATCTGACCTTGGTCGGCCATGAACGGTCTGAATCCGAAACACTGTAGCGTGATTCAGAGAACAAGGAACTGACTGACAGCGCCAAATAGTGATGCTCTATCTCCTAATCCATTGATCGTTAGCGAAAGAAATCAAAACAAAAGTTGTACACCTACATGCCAGCTACAAAACTCATTTAGAGATCAATGTCTAATTCGCAAAGGACAGAGAGTAAAATCATGCCAAAGTCGTGTTCAAGAAACTGAAAAATGGAGTTTGTACTTAGAAAATTTCTAAGTGTTGAACCCAACCAAATTTCTGACTTGTGGGACCATTTAGAGCATGTTGTGCACATTTTCATGACTTGGTCACAAAATAACTTTTGTTCCTTATATAATTTGCTACAACTTTGTTTTAGGTTGCTCAGACATGCAAACATTCTAAGTGGTACTTTTTGAACAGTCAAACCAAAGAGTCCTAGTGTCAAAACAAGTCAACCCATGACTTGGAAACTTAATTAGGCAAAATGATCAACATGAACATTGTTCCTAATGACTTTCTAAGCATAGCTAAGATGTTTAACAATATATTTAGCCATACCACACATTGGTCATACAATAATCAAGCACTGAATGTACTGAAACGATGAAAAACAATTGAAATGATACTTTCGTTTCATAGTCATGTTTCACATGTTTCATGATCTTGTTGCATTACAATAACTAGCTAGGTTCCACTAAAGTGAGTTGCACATGTTGCACTTGGGTGTTGCACACTCTTTAATTCACAAAAACAACACTCATGAAATATACAGTACGTTGCAATGTTTCGATAACATGTTTCATGTGATATATGCTCATGAATGGATGAATGATGCTCATGTCCATGAAATGCAAGTGCAATTAGGCAAGACTAACACCAGGGGTGTTACAGAATGATGGTTGAAGTGTTACCAGAGAAGCATGTGAGGAAAGCTCTAGCCTCCATCCTCAGCTAGAGAAAGACTGCTACTGCTATGAGAAAGGTTAGAGAGTGCCAAACACACACCTCAACGTGTGGAGCGAAGAAAAGGGAGGACACGAAATCTGTCCAGATTTTGTGGCACTAAACCGGTTATCTTCAAGCCAGTGGTTAGTGACTCAAACGAAGTTGGATTGACCCCAAACTTGGTGATCTCATTCCTTGCTTAGGGTCCTTCAATGTCTTAAGTTTGTTTGAGTATTGGTTGAGTAAAACATCGAATTTGAGAGATATCTTGTCGGCTCGGTTTGCTACCATTTCATAACAGAGCAGTTTTGGTAGATGAATTGTTTGGATGGTCAATGGTGTCCGGTTGAGTTGATTTTTGGTGAGTAGTTAGAAGACCCATGGATCTACATGCCCACCAAATTTTGTGCATATTGGAGCAGTAGTTTGTGAGATATGAATAGAAAACAAAAGGGTACAGAATCTGCAATTTCGCTATGACTGCGATCATCCTTTGCATTAGATGGTTGTGTTTGTAATTCATGCCAAGAAATTACAACTTGTAGGTGTATTGCTATCAGACAACCCTCCATACCCTTGAGAAGACTAATTGCACCCCTATGTGCCTTGCCTTTGCCCTCTTAGATCAGCAATGCATGAGCAGTAAAGGTGTTCTAGAAGTCAAAATTGTGCCCTTGCAATTCGAAAGCAATTGGAAAGGTGTCAAACCGCAGATTTTCGGATTATGGTTTTTGAGATATTGATTGGCCTTAGAATGGAAGCCTCGACGACAAATGTAGTAAGAAAGCTGGTTTTGCTACGATGCAAGTCAACCCAACTTGCTGTGCAACTGCACCACGAAGGCAAATTGTACTCAACCTGCTTGGTAGTGAACTAGTCCCTAGTTTTGTGATTACTTGCAACTTGTGTTGTCCTCCAAGCCTCGCTAACATCCTTCTACGTCAATGGTTCTCCAATGCCGACATGCCTTTGGTACCTTATATGTGTTTTTACCCAAGAGGTTGCATCAGATTCCACCTAGATCACTGTTGCAACTTGGATCCAAAGGCTCCCTAAGGAATGATCATCGAGAACGTTGAGCCGATAGAGTCAGCTACTATGTTTACCACTCACTCAATAGACTCAGACCATACAATATTGTTATAAGAGAAAGAGAACTACACCCATGGAACATTATGTAGCTTTCCATCAGTTGGCATCAAATGACTAGATAGTTACAACCAGAATAGACATTGTCTGTTGGTTAGTCAGTTTTCCATAACCTTAGTGGATGTTTGTCGTATAGGATCTCATCCCTTATGAAAAGTTGTGCTCAAGCCACTTTTGTAGAGAACTACTTTTTAAACCTTGGGAACAAATATATCACCGTTGCAAGGAATATCCGTCAACAGGCTGCGGTCTAGTGCAAAGTCCATATGGTCTGTGCTATATCCACTTGGGAAGTAGATGCTGCAAGTATTTAGTCTATGTTTGTATCGCTCTTCGTACATCAAGGACAAAGTATGTAGGACATTGCTATCTTGGATTCCTCCCAAAGTAACAATACTTCATGAAGGCCAACGAAGGAAATTCTTCAGACAAAACTTACTACAAAGGACAAGTATCAGAAAGTGTCTTGACCAAATTAGCCTCTCTTATGCTTGAAGCTAGGTAGCCTAAAGCTATGGCTGATATTGGAAACGGGTAGCATGTCTCTCTTCCATAAAAGTCTTTCGTCCTGAATCTCGGGACGCGATTCTTTTAAGGGGGGAGGGCTATAACACCCCAGGTGTTTGCCACCAGTTAAGCAATGGGTTTGAGCTCAAGCATGGCATATTAAGTGATGATGAAGATGTCAAGGTCAAACCTATAGAAACGAGCCCCAACCTAAACTTGGATATTGCACCTTTGCTCGCCTATAGACCCCTTTTCAAGATAAATGCTTGGGTGGTGTGATTGGGATATCTTCATGTGTCTCACATCAATACCCATCTATATTGGGCACTCGAAAAGTTTCATGAAGTTTGGAATCAAAAAGTCACATGAAATGATAAGTTATATCCTTGTTGGAATGATTTTACTAAGTGCTTGAATTGCACTATTAAGTGAATGAGAACATGAGATGTCAACCAAACCTTGCAACCTTGCCAAAATGACTCTAGATGAACTCTACAACAAAAGTCATGAAAGGTTCATGTTGGGCAAATGCCAAGAAAATGCTCCAATGGATCAAAATGGATAATTTAAGCTTCATCGTGATCCTACTTTGGTCAAAGTAGAACAGTAGGTTCTATACTAGTTTTGAGGTTGAACCTTAAATGAAAGTTGTAGTCCATATCATGTAGAACAAACTTTGTTTTTGGACTAAGAGCTAGATCAGCTTGGAAGTAAGTCAAATCGAGGTCACAAGATCGAATTTGCTGTTGTTTTCAGCACTTAGAATTATTCCAAGTGTGGAATTCATTGTCATTAGGTTGGCAAGCCGCGTTCTTGAGTTTTTATTAAGCATCATGCTTTGACACAAAAATAGAAGTTGGAGATATTTCATTAGAGAAGAGCATGTAAAAAGTTGGGTCAAGTTTGATCATGTTTTGACCAACAAATTGGAGTCCTAACCGAGCAAGGCTTAATCCTTATTAAGTTGTTGACAGTGTCAACTTTGGACTTGATTAACCGCTAATCTACAACTCTAATGACTATACACTTTAAATAGAAAATGTACAGCAGTTCGCGGGCTTCAAACTTTGTTTTGGGCCCAAGGTCTAAATCGGCCCAGATCTGGCCCAATCCGGCGCTCACCTTGCCCACACCGACGCCCGCCACGTGCTCGGGGAAATGCCCGAACGGCGACGCGTGTTGTGAACGTGGCCGCCATGCGCCCCCGCCACTGCCGCGCGTCCCACCTCCGGCCACGCGCCACCTCGCCCCCTGCTCCTCCAAAACCGTGTGCTAGAGCTGCCCCACGCCTCCCTCTCTCTCGTGCTCTCCTTGCTCCCGTGCAGCCGTCCATGGCCGGCGACTCAAGCTCACTGCCGCCGCGTCCTCGCCGCTCCAAGCCCCCACGGCTGCAGCCACGTGCACCATCGCCTTGGCCTCGTCATGCTGCACCTCGCGTGCACGCTCGCCCAAGCCATCGGCCACCGGAGCACCGCCGCCGGTAAGCCACCGCCTCCGATCGAGCTCCGTGCTGCCACCGCATTTCCTTGCCTACGGCCTCCCGCCACCCAAATGGACCACATGACCACCTTCCTCTCACCACGCCGCCCCTCCTGCACTCCCCCATCGGCCATGCCACGCCCTGTAGCGCTGGTGCCGCCGGCGTGCGTGGCCAGGCCGCGTTGGGCCTCCGCGGAGCAAGCTGCGGCCACCTACGAGTGTGCACCAGCCTCCTGGTGCTTCTCCACCATTCCCCCGCCGCCGCCGGCCCTTCTCCGGCCCTTCTATGACTTAAATGAATAGTGCCAATAAGGACCTATTTGTAGTAAATTTGCTGAATCTTTGGAAATTCATAGTAATTCATAGGAAATTCGTAAAATAGCAAATGAGTACTTTTTGGAATCCTTGTGAAATTCTCTATGCACTAGATCTATAATATGGCATGTTTTAGTTTAAATATTTTGCGGTAAAAATAGATTTGTGCAGTAAGGTTGGAATTCTAGTTGAATTTGTTATTTTCCATAACTAAAGATCTAGGGCTCCAAATGAAGTGAAATTTTTGTGGCATGCTACTCATGTGATATTTGATGTGTGGTAAAAATTTCATGGTCATTGGTTGCTGCATGAGTGAGTTATTGGTTTATCTTGCTCTCACATGATTTCTTGCTTTAGCAACTTGTCCTTTTCATAGAGGTTGCTATACAAATTCAAATGGGGTAAAATTTGTACATTAGACTATTGAGAGTATATGTGGGCCATTGTAATTTTTGTAGAAGTTATTGTTCACTTTTGGTATATGTTCATTAAGTCACCTTGTTATCTAAAATAAATTAAGAAATGCATTAAAAGAATATATTTGGTCATGGACACTAGGTTTTCTGGTGTTCTTTAGTCATGTGTGACATGTTGGTAAAGTTGGTTTTTCCCAATTATGTGTTTGCAACATAAGTTAATAATTATTTTCTTGCCGATGTGGATTATGGATAGATTTAGGAACTTAGCAAAGTTCTTCATGATAATGTGCTTTGTTGTGAAACTTGTTTATACAAAAGTTGTAGATAATTTATGTATCTAGCTGCTGTTAAAATTTGGTATCATTTGGCTGAGTAGTGTTTGAGTTACAACTATTTAAAGTTAGAATACAGGATTTGTTGCTCTCTGTTTTGTATGAACCAGTTTCTGTAAAGGTATAATTTCGACCTACTTAACTTGGGAATCATGCTGTGATGGTTATAGATGAAATGTAGATAATTTCATAAGATTTCCAAAATGTCTTCTTGCAAGTCATTTGGATTTGTGTAACTCCAGTTATAGCTAAATCTTGTAGCTGCTGTTTGCATGTCCAGAAATTGGCAGATTCAAATTATAGTGTTTGCTTGTATATTGTTAAGTGTGACTTATGCCTTGAATGATGACTGAGTTAGAGCACCTGAGATCTTGGGAAACTTGTGCCATGCTTGATGTGCTTGCTCTCTATAGTTAGTGGTGTGATGCTAGTTAAATAGCTATTGGTGTCTATGTCTTGCATAATCTTGTGTTTGTCTTGAATGCTTAGGTGATGCATCTTGGGTTACCATTCTTCATATTCATACACATGCATCTTGCATCTCATTTAGGTACGCTATATGAACCACGTGAAGGACGTGATGTTGGAGCCAAACCTAAAGACGGTGCAAGCTAACGGAACTAACTTGTGTCGGATCCCAGGCAAGCCCCGGAGCATTCTAAGTCTCCTACTTTATAAAAGCAATTCTTTCTATATATGAGTTATATATTGTTGCATTAAGTTGTAGGAGTTGATTGAAACCATTGACGCATTTATTACTATCCTTGCCTACCTTATTACCTTTTTACCCTGTTAGGTCGGGATCGAATAACTTCTTAGCCTTGCTTAGACCGGTAGCGATCGGTGATTTCCGGTCACCTACATTTATAGGGGGTTACTGGAAGAATTTAGCTATGGAAAGAATGATATCCTAGAATTAGCCATGTGTGATGGATAATTGGAGACCGAACGGAAAAAGTTGGAGGCAACCAGACAGGGTTCTGGGGTGCTGTTAGTTTCCATCTGTGTCGATTAAGGACCGACCGTTGTTGGGCCTCGGGTCATGTTTAATGCATGCCTTACATTTAGCTGGCCGAATAAAGTACCTTTCGACCACAAAGCTGGGAGATTATTTGGGCCGAGTAGATTGCCCGCAGTGCACTATACTGGAGCAGGTGTGGTAGGACACGGGGGTGCGATGATAAGACCGAAAGGCAGTCGGTCGGCCCCTGGGTACATGTGGTTCCTGGCAAACTCAAGATTTTTCCTGGATAGTTGACTCGGTGACCGATACCTCACTTTAGCGGGTGAGTGAGGTTTGTACAAGGAATAAATCACCAGCTGGTTAGGAATCGATTTGAATCGCCATCGCTCCTGGATAGTGAGCACTTGACTCGAGCTACGGCATCGTAGTAATTATTATGGAACAATGATGGTTATCTAGATGGTATGGGATATGCTAAATCTAAATTGGTAACTGGATCGTTATTGGTTAATCAAGTGATTGCTATAGTACAGGGGCTTACCTAGATGGATAGGTCATAATAAAGATGATGCAAAGTTCTTAAAATGGTTTCTTCATGATAGCTTATGCTTTTCGCAAACAAGTCAGCTAGCCCACTAAAGAAAGCCATGCATAATCCTTGGTGTCGCTTTATTTTGGTTTAAGACGGGTAAGTCTAGCTGAGTACATTCGAGTACTCAGGGTTTATCCCACCTTGTTGCAGGTGATGCTCTCGACCTGTTGATGATGGTGGCTAACCGCCGGTGGGCTCGGTGATTCTATACTTACTTCTCATCTATATGCTTTTGTCGGACGATGTCACTTATGCTAGCAATATATTTGGAACTTATATTAATGTAATCATTTGAAAGCTATGTTGTTTTCACTAAGCAGTTTTGAAACCCAAACTGGTACTTTTATTTGTGAACCCATTTGTAATATTATTTCTACTGCAACCCTGTGTATGTGAGGTGTATTTGCTTAATCCCGCGATCTTGGTTGTGATGTTGATTTACCGAGGTCTTTCGGGACACTCAGCGGACTACCGGGTTTATATGAGTGAAAGTATGCGCGTGTCAACATGTTAGCGGGGAGTGCCGTACTTGATCTTGTATAAATTGGGCGGTTCTGTCACATGTGTCATATCGGCTAAGGGTTCATGGGAAAAATGGTTGCCCCTAGCTGAATTCTTGTACAATAATAGTTATCAAGAGAGTATCAAGATGGCATTGTTTGAAGCTTTGTATGGCTGGAAGTGTAGAACCCCGTTGAATTGGGTAGAAGCTGGTGAAAGGAGATATTATGGAATTGATTTTGTTCAAGAAGCCGAAGAACAAGTCCGTACTATCCAAACCCACATGGCCGCAACTCAAGCTAGGCAGAAAAGTTATGCTGATTGACATAGAAAACCTATTGAGTTTGAAGTTGGAGACTTTATTTATCTGAAAGTCTCACCCATGAAGAGTGTCCAACGCTTTGGTGTGAAGTGAAAGCTTGTGTCGAGATATGTTGGTCCATTTGAAATCATTGGGCAAAGTGGTAAGGTAGCATACAAGATCCAATTACCTCTAGAGATGAGTGCTATCTTTAATGTCTTCGCATCCCTGAAGAGAGAGTTCCACTGGGGGATATCGAGTTAAAATCTGATTTGACCTTTGAAGAAAAGCTGGTCCGAGTGATTGACACTCGTGAGCGAGTGACTCAGAGTCGGGTGGTCAAGTTTTACAAAGTCATGTGGAGTAATCAGGGTA
This sequence comes from Miscanthus floridulus, assembly GCF_019320115.1. Classification (NCBI taxonomy): domain Eukaryota; kingdom Viridiplantae; phylum Streptophyta; class Magnoliopsida; order Poales; family Poaceae; genus Miscanthus; species Miscanthus floridulus. Next base: position 93,568,033 of record NC_089581.1, on the reverse strand, counting down.
GTGAACACGATGCAACATGGGAAAGAGAAGATTATTTGAGGGAAGGTTATAAGGAATTCTATTAACAATGGTACACTGGTCAAATCTCGGGACGAGATTTTTATAAGGGGGGAGGGTTGTAACACCCCAGGTGTTTGACTTCCACATTTGCACTTGCATTTCATTAACATGAGCATCATTCATCCATTCATGGGCTTATATCACATGAAACATGTTTTTGAAACATTGTAACATATCGTATATTTCATGTGTGTTGTTTTTATGAAATGAATAGTGTGCAACACCCAAGTGCAACATGTGCAACTCACTTTAGTGAAACATAGCTAGTTAGTACTATGCAACAAGATCATGAAACATGTGAAACATGACTATGAAACAAATGTAACATTTCATTGGTTTTTCATTGTTTCAGTACATACAGTGCTTGATTCTTGTGTGACCAATGTGTGATGTGGCTAATAATTCTCTTAAACAACTTAGTGACACCTAGAATGTCATTTGGAACATTGTTCATATTGATCATGTTGCCTAATTATGATTTCAAATAGTACTTTGACTTGTTTTGACCCCTGAACTCTTTTGTTTGTCTGTTTAAAAAGTGTAGCTTAGAGTGTTTGCATGTCTGAGCAACCTAAAGCAAAGTTGTAGCAAATTTTATAAGGAACAAACTTTGTTTAGAAGCCAAGTTATGAAAATGTGCACAACATGCTCAAAAGGGGCCCACAAGTTAGTGTTGAGGGCTGATTCAACACTTAGAAAATTTTCTAAGTCTAAAATGCAATGTCAGTTTGATCGAGCTGACTTTGGCTTGATATAACTCGAGATCCATTGAGAATTAGGTCTTGGTACTTTAACATGAATTGTAGCTGGTACTTAGGGCTACAACTTGTATCTTGACTATTTTCGCTAATAACCAAAGGATTAGGAGAAGAAGGTCCATCAAGTAACACTGTCAGGCTTGTTCTGGTTCACTGAAACACTGCTACAGTGTCAACAGAGTTCAGAAATCGATGGCCGTGTGGAGGACACTCATCGCCGACCACCTGATCACACAGGCTACGCGCCACGGTCGTCCTGGCACTGCTAGCCACGACTTGAACCCACGCCCGCCTGCCCAACCAGGTCGCCAGTCCATTTTTCATTTCCAGTTGCCTTCCCCGCTCGCCGTAGCATCGTAGCGCCACTCCACCGTTGCCGAGTAAGCTCCACCGTCGCCTAGCTCGCTCGCCGCTGCAAAAATGCGACCTCCAGCTTTACCATAGCTCTGCCGTATCCTCCTCTACCTCGTCGACCTTCTAGCCACGCCATCTGAGCCATAGGTGAGGGCCATTGGCCGTTTTTCCGTCGCCGTCTCCATGGCTGCACCTCGCTGGAGCAGAGCTCACCGCGGCCAACCACCACTAGGACCCCCTTGTCTTCCTTTCTCTGCTTAGTTAGCTCCATGGTGACCCCGTGAAGCTCATACTAGGCTTAGCAGTGACATTGGGGGCTCGCCGTCGTCGGTGCCTCACGCCGGAACTCCGTTGTGCCACCTTCACCAGCGACGAGGCACCTCCGATGAGCCTTAGGTCTTGCCGGTAGCACCAATCGACTCGTCTCATCACGTAGATCACGTAGGTGCCCTCGATGTCACCGGAATCCTCACCGTCGGTGAGCTAGACCACCGCCACGCTGTCGCATGCCGTCTCCCCTGTTTTTGTCTCACTGACCAGCGGGCCCTGCTGACACGCGGGTCCCATGCGTCAGTGACTACTGATTCAAAAGCCAGTTCAATTAATTCCAGTTTGGATGCTGTTTTGTGAATTTTGTAACTCCAAATGTGTAGATCCAAATGGTGTGATTCAAATTTTGGTAGAATCACAGTGAAGTCTAGTATTTAGGAAAAATATGACATGAGCACTTGAAGTGAAAATTTTGGATGAATTAAATAGGAACTTGAAATGTGTTTTTATATGCATGCAAACTTGTTTAAATTATATCTTGAGTGTCTGTGCTCCAAAAATTATGAAATTTTGTGGGTAAGCTATTCTTACTTAGTAGAAGCTCTGTTAAAAATTTGAGAGTCATTGCATGTATGGTTTTTGAGTTATAGATTTTCCTTTTATCATTGATTGATACTTGTGTGAATTTTTGTAAAGTATCTAGGAATCCTATGACCATGAAACTTTGTGGGTAGTATCCTAGTACCTTAAGGATGCTAGGAAAAATATAAAATCTGTTGCTTGACACTTTTCACTAAGTTTTCATATATGTTTACCATTTCCTCTAATCAATTAAATAAATTAAGAAAGGTATTAAAAGAAATGTTTTGGTGATGAACACCCTACTTTCTGGTGTTCTTATGATATGTGTAATAAGTGAGTAAAGTTAGTTTTGTCCAATTATGTGTTTACATCATAAGTTAATAATTATTTGTTTTCATTATGTCCTTCTGGACAGTTCTGGGGACTTTATAAAGTTCTCCATGGTAATTTGGTTTGCTGTGAATGTGATGAATACAAAAGTTGTAGATAATTTAAGTATCTAGCTCCTATCAAAATTTGATGGCATTTGGCCTAGTAGTTTAAGAACTACAGCTGTTTAAAGTTAGGTTCCAGTTTTACCGGTTCTTTGTCTTGTTAAGACAGATATCTATTGATTAAAGAGTTCGTCCTGGTAAAGGTTGGAATCATCCTTTGAGGTCTGAAAATGAATTGTAGACAATTTGATAAGATTTCCAAATTGTCTTGTTGCATGTCATTTGGATTTCTAAATCTCCAGTTATGGCTAGTTTACTGTACCGCTATATAGTCTCCATTTTGCTGAAATACAAATGCTTGAGTGTATGCTTCGTTGCCACGCCCTCGTTGATTGTTTAAGGGATAGCCTAACTTGAGAACATGCTTAGGTGCAGGTGCTAGGTCATTAACTGAAGATGAGCAATTATACATTAGGTTGTATATACTTGGTAAGTAAAGTGATTTGAATAGAGCTTAAGTTGGAATATGCGGACTACAGTGAGCATGTGCATTCCCCGAGCATCCCTGACTTCATTCATGTGCATCCATGATATTTATCTTGCGCATTCATGCAATAGGTGTGCCGAAGGGAGTGACGTTGCTGGAGTTCGAGGGAGCCAACCAGGAGGAGGAGCCCGAGGTGCAGGAAGCCAATGAAGCAGCCGCCGAGGAGGAGTTGCCCGAGTGCCCTGACCACCGTCTGTCCTCTTTCCTAAAAGGCAAGCCCCGGAGCATATTAAGCCTCCTATGTTTTTACAAATACATTGAGTGTATTTTATTCGTTGATGATGCATTAAGTATAGGAATTGGTTGGAACCAATTGTTGCATTATATATCCCTCCTTGTCCAGATATCACACTGGAATCCTATTTAAGTTCAGGAATGAGTTAAATGCTTAGCCATGCTTAGTGTGGTAGAAGTCAGGTGATTTCCTGTCACCTATGAGCTTTAGGATGAGGTGGATCACGGTTGGATATATTTGCTATCGTGGAAAAGAACCATGTTAATAATGAATTAAGACCGGGCGGAGTCTTGTGTAGGTTTGGACATAGTGACTCTATCCAAGTTGTTTAAGGACTGATACACTATACGTCCTTATGTCATGTTGAATGTAGCCTAACACTTAGCTGGACGGATAAGTCGTTCCGACCGCGAAGCCTAGTAGCTCGATTCAGGCTGGGGACGTGAGCAGGGGTCCACAATCTGGATGAAAGTAAGGATGGTAGGGAGCCATTGGCATAAGCCCAAGGGCAGGTTAAGTCACCGAGCACTCATGGCATAGTGGTTCTCTGATTTTGCAGCACTGTTCGGACTCGCGACTTTTGAATTGTACCAACGGTGACTTGTTTGCGACCCTGATGGGGGAAGCAAGGTTTGTGTTAGGAATACCCCTCCAGCTGGATAGGAATCGATTTAAATTGCCGTCTCTCCCGGATAGTGAGAACTTGACTAAGCAGCGGCAATGTAGATTCAATTAATTTAACGATATGGTTAAATGGATGATGATGATAATGTTGCCACGATTTATACCTGATATGGTTATTAATGTTTGCATCTTAATCAAATGATTGCTTAGTACAGGTGCTAATATAGATGACAGGCTAATGGCTAAAAGTCACTGCTAGTTTAGGTTAAGAGTTGATCATTATTACTTATGCTTTTCTGCAAAAAGAAAGTGTCAGCCAGATCCACTAAATTAAGCTATGCATAATCCTTAGTGTCATTTGTTTTGGTTTACGACGGGTAAGTCTAGCTGAGTACATTCTCGTACTCAGGGTTTATTCCCTCTTGTTGCAGATGACCTTCTATATCAGGGATTCTGTAAGTATTGTCTCCACCTGGCGGGTGATGAAGACTAGATCATGGGCATGATCTCTGTTTCTCTTATCTGAATGCTTTTGCAGGTTGTGATCAGCGAACCAATATTTGTATTTGAACTCGGGTGTGTAAGTTAAACTATTTGCTTCCGCATACTTTACAAGACTTGTTTTGTAATAACGATGACTCTGAGATGATGTAATCTATTTGCAAACGTCTGCGAAATGTTGTAACGTACGATATGTTATGTTGAATTACTGTGATCTTGGTTGTATGCAAGTTGGTTTGAAATCCTTCGAGATTTCAGTTGACTACCGGGTTTATATGGGCTCAAGTTCGAGAATTTGATTGTTTCGGCGATTTTTTTTGTACTTGTGCTCTTATAAATTGGTTGGTTCTGTGACAGGAGGCCGGTAGGCAAGGATGGAGATGGCTTCCCCAAACCTAAGGAGTGCATCATGATCTTCGGTGGGTCCGATATCATTTGGACGAAACGCTAGCACAAGGTGCGTTATAGGGAGGCATGCACTGTCGAGATGACCATCCCCTCCTTCCTCAGCTAGTCGGAATCTCCGATCACCTTCGATTAGAGGAACCATCCCTCCCATGTCGCAAGACTGGGATGCTACCCGCTCATCGTCAACCCTATCGTTCGCAAGAAGCGCCTCACCAAGGTGCTGATGAACGGAGGCAGTGGCCTCAACATTCTCTATGTCGACCCCCTCGATGCCATGCACATTCCTCGGTCGAAACTAAGCCTAGCAGGTTCTCCCTTCCATGGGGTGATCCCAGGAGCGTAGGCATACCCACTCAGGTAGATCGATCTATCCGTCACGTATGGCAAATGAGCCAACTTCCACTTAGAGGTCCTCACCTTTGAAGTGGTGGACTTTCTAGGGTCCTACCACGCTATCTTGGGGCGTCCATGCTATGCCAAGTTCATGGTGATCCCCAACTACACCTACCTCAAGCTAAAGATGCCAAACGGCGTCATCACTATAAGTAGTGCCTTCTCGCACGCCTTCATGTGCGACTGTGAGCATTTCAAGATCGCCACCGCAGTTGTCAACTCATTTGAGCTCCTACGGCTCGGGGAGTCATCAACCCCAACAGTACTGGACTACAACAAACCGACCTCCTCGATGGCCTTCTGCCTGCTTGAGGAAACCAAGGCGGTGGGTGTCGATGCCACCGACCCAACCAAGGTGGTGCGGATCAGGACCCAGCTCCCGGCCAAATAGGAATGTGAGCTCATCGACTTCCTGCACGCCAATCATGATGTCTTTGCATGGCAGCCTTCTAAAATGTCGGGCACGCACTGCACCTCATCCCGGGCTCAAAGCCCACCAAGCAGCACCTGCATCACTTCGGCGATGAGAGACGTAGGGCAATAGGCGAAGAGATTGCCAAACTCCTGGTAGCTAGATTCATCAAAGAGGTATTCCACTTCGACTGGCTTGCTAATCCTGTTCTTGTTAAAAAGAAGACCAGGAAGTGGAGAATGTGCGTTGATTATACTGGCCTCAACAAAGCATGTCCAAAGGATCACTTTCCTTTGTTGCGCATAGACTAGATAGTTGACTCCACCTCGGGTTGCGAGATCCTCTCCTTTCTGGATGCCTACTCAGGCCATCACCAGATCACGATGAAAGAATCTAATCAGCTCGCAACCTCGTTCATCACCCTGTATGGTTCATACTGCTACATAACCATGCCTTTTGGCCTAAAGAACACTGGCGCCACCTACCAAAGGTGCATGCAGCAATGCTTCACCAACCAAATCGACCCGCTCGATAAGCCTGATCAAGCCGAGCAGCCAAAACCAACAATTGCCATCTATATTGATGACATAGTGGTCAAAACAGCTCAAGCTTGAGACCTGATCACAAACTTGTCTGTGACAATCATGAACCTCTAAAGGTTCAACATCAAGCTGAATCCCAAAAAATGTGTTTTCGGGGTTCTGAAGGGGAAGCTGCTTGGATACATCGTGTTTGAGCGCGGCATCGAGCCCAACCCTGAAAAGATCATGGCCATCTCCAACATGGGCCCCATATGCAACGTCAAAGGCGTACAAAGGCTCACCAGCTGTCTGGCTGCCCTGAGCCGCTTCATCTCCTGGCTCGACAAATGGGGGATGCCACTCTACAAGCTCCTCAAAAGGATGGACGCCTTCATCTAGACTAAGGAAGCCCAGTAGGCTCTCGAAAGCCTCAAAGTGTCCCTGACGTTGGCCCCAATCCTCGTCGCTCCTGAATGGGGAAAACCCCTCCTCCTTTATGTCGTGGCAAGTAACCATGTGGTGAGTGCTGCCCTGGTCGTCAAAAGGGAGGAGCCGGGACACCAGCTCAAGGTTTAGCGACCTATATACTTTGTCGGAGAGGTACTTACCGACCCCAAGGTTCGATACCCCTAGGTGCAGAAACTCCTATACGCCATGCTAATGGCAACCAGGAAGCTTCTGCACTACTTCACCGACCACGAAGTTGCGGTCATCACTTCATACCCGCTCGGAGACATCATCCACAACCACAACGCCACGGGGCGGATCTCCAAGTGGGCTCTCGAACTCATGGGCCATGACATTAGGTACACCCCTCATACCGCTAATAAGTCTCAGGCTCTCGAGGATTTTGTCGCCGAATGGATGGAGATCCAGCTACCGTCCCTAGACGTCACCCATGAGTACTGAATAATGTACTTCAACAGGTCAGTAATGGCGCCTGGCTCGGGGGCTAGAGTGGTTCTAATCTCCCTGATGGGTGTAGACTCCGCTATGCCATCCGCCTCCATTTTTTGGCCTCAAACAACGCCACGAAATACGAGGCCCTCATCAACGGACTACGCATCGCCATCGAGCTAGGTGCTATGCGACTCTACATTCACGGTAACTCGGAGTTGGTCGTTGATCAAGTCATGAAAGAATCCTCCTACAAAAGCCCCTCATGGCAGCATACTACTAGGAGGTGCACAAGCTCGAGGACAAATTCTAGGGGATCGAGCTGCACCATGTCCCCTGAAAGGACAACGATGTCGCTGATTTTCTCGCAAAACTGACCGCCAGGAGAGACCCATCCCCAAGCGGGATCTTCATCAATGACCTCCACGAGCCATCCACTCGCGTCCTTGAAGGTCCAACCCAGACACACCCTGATGCCAAGCCAGTGCCCAGGGTCTCCAACCCCAGCGCCAAGCCAGCGCTCGGGGGCTCCGATCCTAGTACCTCCATGATGGCGTCATCCGCCGATGTTGCTGTATTGGCACTCGATCAAACCGACTGGCGAGCGCCGCTACTCACCTACCTCCTCAAGGAGGTTCTCCCACCCGAAAGGACTAAAGCTCAATGGATCGCTCGACATGCCAAAACCTTTATCATGCTTGGTGATGTACTATACAAACAGAGTCCATCGGGAGTGCTCATGAAGTGCATCCCCACCGACCAGGGGAAGCAGCTCCTCCTCGAGGTCCATGGTAGGATTTGTGGACATCACATGGCCCCAAGGTTGTTGGTCGGAAAAGCCTTTTGCCAAGGTTTTTACTGGCCCACCACACTACGAGATGCAGAGGAGGTCATCCACAAATGTCAAGGATGCCAGTTCTATGCTCGGCAAACACATTTGCTGGCACAGGAGCTTCAAACCATCCCCATCACCTAGCCATTCATGGTCTAGGGCCTTGACATGGTAGGACCCCTCAAAAAGGGCCCAGGCGGTTTCACTCACCTACTCATAGAAGTCGACAACTTCACCAAGTGGAAAGAGGCCAAGCCCATCACCAACATCTGCTCGGAAGAGGCGGTCAAATTCTTCCTCGACATTATCTACCGGATCAGTGTTCCTAATTGTATCATCACTGACCATGGAACTAACTTCACTGGAAAGAAGTTCCTAGATTTCAGTGATGGATACGGCATTAGGATCGACTAGGCCTCGGTCGGACATCCATGAACTAACGGTTAGGTCGAGCATGCCAATGGCATGGTCCTCCAAGGACTCAAGTCACGCATCTTTGACCGACTCAACAAATATGCCGGACGATGGGTGGCAGAGGTCCCAGCAATCATCTAGAGCCTAAGAATGACCCCAAACTGATCCACAGGGTTCACACCCTTCTTCCTGGCTTACGAAGCTGAGGCAGTGTTGCCCTCTAACCTCGACCACGATGCCCCAAGAGTGAAGGTTTTTGATCACGACCGAGCCATGGAGGCTCAGCAAGACGCAGTTGACCTGCTCAAGGAAGCCCGCAAAACTACCATCATCCACTCTGCTCGCTATCAGCAAACTCTCTGCAGGTACCATGAAAGAAAGATCAGGGGGAGAATCCTTGAAGTCGGTGATCTCGTACTCCGAAGGACCCAATCGACAAAGGAAAAACACAAACTCTCTCCACCATGGGAAGGACCCTATACGGTGACCGAAGTAATCTGACCGGGCACCTACCAACTAGAGGATGACAATGGCAATGTTCTCACCAACACTTGGAACATTGAACAGCTATGTTGTTTTTGCCCCTAAAATTTGGTCTTATCGCTTTTTAGTCAACACTTGCTCCTGTAAGGCACCCTGGCCCGAACAGTCTCAGCGCAGATCGCTCAGGGGCTACATGAGGGTATAATACCAAATATTAACTCTCTTTTTTATTGTCACATGGTAAACAACTTTGTCCCCGAATGGAAGCGCATTCCTTTTCCTTTGATTATCCTATGTAACTTTGTTCTTACTCCTAATTGAACGCACCCCGCCACGACCTGCGGTTACAAGCAGTCTAGCCCTGCAGGCCATGCCTAGGTTCTTAAAAAAGTTGTAGCCTACGAAACTAATGGGCAGGTGCGAAAAAGAAAGGACAAAAACAATAGCTACGCTAGGGTAAAAACAAGGAATGGATAGTGATTCTATCACAAAGAATAGGACTGATATATTCATTGATACAAAAACTGTTCACATAGGGGCTCACCCACAAAATCAATTATTACATTTTTTGCTAAAAAACTACTTCCATTCCAAATACTACTATGACTACTCGACGACATCGCATGACACTAAAGGAAAATGGCACTCGCCGCTGGACATAATCACCGCTACAGGGGCCCCTGCCTGGTTTCGCTCACGACTTTGGTGAGCGTAACGGGTACCTCAAGGGACCCGCTCGGTTCCCTTCGCTCAACTTCGGTGAGCGCAACAGGTACCTGAAAGGCGCCGCACCCATAGATGCTCAGCAGAAGAGCATGGGGCTCTAGACCTTCTCATGCAGTCGAGGCAGCTCCTGGGTAGGGACGCCGCCACCGAAGTATGGCCACCATGGCTAGAAGAGATCTCATCAAACTTTATGAACTGGCCAACCTGAGCAGCTACAGGCGTGGAACCCTCCACCAGCACAATCCTAGGCAACTTCCCCTCTGCATATGGCTCCATCCCGAAGAAGGCCTCGTAGACGAATCTAGCACGCCACCCCCTTCGGCGGAAGCCGCCACTTCTTAGGCAAAGACAACCAGCACTGCCTCGGGCAGCCTCCAGCTCAACATCGTGCTCCGAATTCATGAAAGGATCTATAAGTCCTCCCCTCGCTTACCATCTCTCTCACTTAGGAACCACCGTGGCATATAGGCACTCTTGGTGAGGAGGAAGAAGGAGGAGAGACAATAGTTGGAGAATAGGCAAAGGACTATGATGGAGAGCCCTCTCCCTCCCCCTATTTAAGGAAGAAACATGGTAGCTGAAGAGGGGCAAAAGATCAGAGCAAAAAACTCTCTTCCTTCCCCCATTCAATGTGGATGGGAAACGATGGGACACACCCTGACCGATGGGACGCACGCTGGCCAATGGAACGACGCTGGGTCAGACGGAATGCCGCCTGGTGAGACGAAACGTGGCCTAGGTATGGCCCACCACTATCACACAACCAGGCGCGAAAACCAAAATATCACCACACGCATGTAGCTCTCTGCACCCCAGGTAGGACTTGGAAAAACCCAAAGCGGGATCTCCGCCAAGAGAGACCATCAGGCTTCCTAAGTCATTCAAACGGCTCAAGAAAATACACCGAGAGATAGGTAGGAAGCAAAGGGATGCCCCATGTAGGCCATGCCGACTCCGTCACGAATGACGAGCACAGGTCCTGATCAGACGTTTCCGACTAAAGCTCTCCAAAACCCCATCACTCAAGTCATCAAGGTAAAAACTACCAACCCCCTCTATTTCTTTATAAATCATTTCATGCATCCATATGCGCATTCATTCCATACGCCTGGACCTACTGGACGATTCGGGTCCTGAACCGCCCGGGGGCTCGGGAACTAAGCAGCGCACGTGCAGCGAAATGCGTCACAACGCTCCATGTTGCGTCACGAATCAGTGGTTGCCTCATTCGACATAAGCAACCAATAGAGCTAGGGGAGAAAAACATAGATGAGCCTCATGCGGCCCTCGCCCAGTCTGGCAGACAGGGTCATCTCAACCTTCTCGTTCGATCCTAAACCTCTTGCCAAGCCCATAGAATCTCCATCGAGGGGAGGCCATTAGGCCACCTGGGTCGGTCTCCAGAATGACCCAGGCATCTACCGGGTTGTAGGTAAAGGAGCAGTGGAATGTCACAAGAGGGCTATGCCAACCCTGTCATGAATGACAGACCCAGATTCCACTCGATCATACTTGTTAGCAAACTCACCGAGCACGTCACTCGAGCCCGAGCGATCGGGACAAGCAACAAAACTCAGCCCCTCTGGTTGTGAGGAACAAAGGATGGGGTAATGCACATAACTCACACTGACCCCTACTAAGGCCCAACAAGGCACGGGGGCTCAAGACACAAAAAGCCTACATCTATGACCCCGAACTCACCCCTTCTGACTGTGCTCCAAACACCTGGGTCTGTGACCCCGATCTCGCCCCATCCGGCTATGCTCCGACTGCGCTCTAAACACCTGGGTCTGTGACCCTAATCTCACCCCAACCGACTACGCTTTGACTGCGCTCCAAAACACCTAGGTCTACGACCCTGATCTCACCCCATCTGGCTACGCTCTAACTGCGCTCCAAAAACTACCTGGGTCTACGAACCTGATCTCACCCCATCAGGATCCACGAGCACCACCCTGTCACCTCGCCTGATCCCTAAACTAGCAAACTAACTGCCTCGACTGTGCGGGCTAGACTGAGGCCAGGATCCACGAGCACCGCCTTGTCACCTTGCCTGATCCCTAAACTAATGAACTAACTGCCTCGCCTGATCCTGTGGTGCGCACCAACGCTAGGATCCACGAGCTCTGTCTCATCCGATCCCCACGCCTAACTGCCTTGGCTGCACAACGACACCTTGGTTGATAAACTTTGTCTCAACTAAAAACATGCACACACACGCTCGCTAACAAAACACCCCCCAAATGGTTCCGCCCGAACCACCCGGGGGCTCGGGGGCTACACCCGCCGTCAAGGCAAAAATCCTCTAGATGATTCTGCCCGAATCGCCCGAGGGCTCGAGGGCACCTTCGGGTTCATAAACCCAGGGTCCCTCGCAGATCGGCTTCCCCGCAAAGGGCCGGCCCAAGCAGACAATGCACAACTCATGTGCCGGCCCAAATACCTGAGCAACAGGCCGAGGGAGTGATCCAATCTCCGACCGAAAGATCAGGCCGAGGAGGAACAACACCCATTTTCTGACTCCGACCCACCTCTCCGACTAGAGCACTTGCTTCGGTCACCAGCCCACCTCTGGATGACCTCTTCAACCGGAAGACCTGACCAAAAGCACCGCTTTCGACTCCAACCCTGCACTCTCCGACCGGGGATGCACCCAGCACCTGCTCACCGCTCTTCTCCAACTGGCATGATTAGAGCCAACTAGGATCAACTGACCGGGGACACCCACTTGGTAGGGATTAGGAGACGTGCGGAGAAAAGCGAGGCGAGGCGCACAAGTCAAACCACGGTACCAGGGACCGTACCTGCACGGAACAGTACTCTCCAGTATTGTGGGCGCCATTGACTCTATAGTATTGTGGGCGCCATTGACTCCCATATGGTAAGGCTCCCCCCACATGACCTTTAGGCATCGACAGTGTGTGGGCGCCAGAATTACTGTACCGAGTGAATATGGTGAAAACCCCTCACATGCCTCTGGGCATCAACAGTATAGTAGATACCGACATCTGCCATACCTGAACAAGATGACATAACCTCCCACATGCATCTGACATTCTATAGTGACATCAATAGTGTTGTGGGCGCCTACCATTATCTTGTACCCGTCGGCATGGGCAACAAGGCTTAGAAGCATTCGTACTCTCTCCCTCTCACCTGTAAGGCCATCCCCTTCATCTATAAAAGGGGATGCGCTCTCTCCCAATAGACCAAGTTGATTCAAGCTCAGTCCCTTTAGATTCATTAGATCGATCAAGTTCACTAGCTCACAACCATAGAATCGCCAGGTTCAGACCTCAAGCACACGCTTGAACACTTAGCTCATAGCGGAGCTCCTGTCGCTCTCGGCCCTTTCGACCAGACCTCTTGTACACCCCATCTTTCTCCCTCTCATTTGTAACCCCACTGCAGACTTCGAGCACCTGGGCTCAGGAATAAAGTCACCGACCGACTCAAAATGGACGTAAGGCACGTTGCCTGAACCAGTATAAATCCTGTGTCATTGAGTGCTAGGCCACCTCTGATCATAACGTACGGCAAAACTATAAATATTTACATGTTGGTCACTTTCTGCACTAACACATGGTATTGGGTCAGTCCCATCCCTTCAATACACCCCTCCCAACAAGCTAATAGGCTAGGATACTCAGCCAGAATGAGCTCATTAGTTTCACGGTAAGAACGAGTTATCTGACCATTATGTGAGGGTACATTCAATCTCAACCAAGGTACAAGCAACGAAGCAGTCCTTAAATGACACATGCGGGATCAAACACAGGCCAAGCCTGCCCAACAACAACAATAACAAACACCAGATCCCACCCGGTCTCCATTTCACAACCTTCACATGATTCATATGGGTAATCAGAGAGATAAGTAACCATCCTATATCTTGTAGGTGATAGGAATCACACAGCTTCTACCGGTCTAAGCATGGCTAAGCATAAAACGACCTACACATACTAGTAAGGGTGTACGTATATATATTGTGGACAAGGTAGGTCATGCAGTAATGGGTTTCAAATCAACTCCTATAACTTAATGCACAATACAAAATATATACTCAAGTATAGTTTTTAAAAGAGAGGTAGGAGGTTTAGAATGCTCCGGGGCTTGCCTGAGGGTTCAACATAATGTCAGTTAGTTACCTTTTCTTCGGTTCGGCTAGTATCTCCAATCCTAGGTACACTCTGGTCAGTCCTTCCATCTTCTGTATTTGTCCACCAAACACCATCTTCTGTCTTGGCTCCATCATCACGTCCATGTGCTCATCATCTACTGAGATGCAACAATGCAAATGCATGAACATGAAGAAAGGAAAACACAAGACAAGCATGAGGTCACACAAGATAGACAAAAGCACTAAGTGAGATGAAGTGTTAAGCAGCACACAACCTACTATGCTAAGGTAGGAAAAACAACACCAAAGCATTCACTCACAAATTAAATTAAGTTATTGCAAGCATTCAGGACCACACATTAGTTCCATAAGTTGAGCACTATTATACAAGAAGGTTGCAAGATGTTTCAGGTTGGTTAACTTAACTTTATGATGGACATGAGCCAATCCTTAGCAAACATATAAACAACATCAAGCTAAAGCACTCAAACTTAAGTAAGGCATTTTTTGGACTGCAGCACAATAGTCACTTCATTTAACCACAAATGGAGTTATAAGAATCCAGTAAAGGTGTTCTTGGACTTTCAAGAAATATTAAGAAATTATCTGCAACTTTCTTATTATCACCAAGAGTTGATTCATTAGTTAACAAGGTCAAACATCACAATGTTTGAGATCTGCGCCGACATGGACAGAATTATGACAGGAACTTCAGAAATGTGTATCTGGAGTTCTAGTCCAACCAAAGTTATGTTCTTTAACATTTTAAAAAGGCTAGGACTACAACTTTTTAGTTGTCATGAAAAGGTCATTCACTGGTTAACTAAACCAAAAAGCATAAACTTTCAGGTCTGTATAGAACACCTGCAAAACCTGACATGCAATTTGTAAAATCTATAACTCCTAAACTTGTTGGCCTAAAATCATGAAATTTTAGGAAAACCAAGAGAATCAAGTTATCTACAACTTTTGTATTCACAAAATTCACAGAGAACATCATTTTCATCAAGAAATCAACACCACAACAGAAACTGCTCTAGTAGCCATAACAGCACACATGTGACAAGGTTCTTCCTGTGTTTCTTTAACAAGATAACATGTGCATAAGTTAATTACATAGCTCACAACTATTATGAAACTAGCCAATTAACATTAGTCATGACTACATGAAAACACACTAAACACATCTCTAAACATGGAGGTTACATAGTGATGTTCATTTCTCATTTTTATTCTATGGGCACTTGTTTACTAATTAGCAAACATAGACAACATATAAAGGAAAGCAACCTGCCCCCCTAGGTGATTTAGGAGCTGATCTTACCAATACACAAACATTCACTAGCATACACATAGCACATACATTTGAGTAAGAGCTAAAGCAAAGACTAAAAACTTGCATGAGCAACATAATTATTAGTGGTTATATAACAAGAGAGCATATGTAAATGTCATTCAAAAGCTCAAACCAAAATCAGCATAGTTCAACCACCTCCTCAATTTATTGCAAGCAAAGGAGCAATCACAAAACTTATATACAAGAACCTACTAATAAACTTGCAACATCCAATTTTATAATAATACAACATATATATTAATTATAGGTGATGTTGCAAACATAGAGCTTGTAGCTATGATTTTTATCATGATAGGTGATGACAAAACATGGCTACTGCAAAGATATTACATGCTCAAGTTGCATAATTTATTTATTACAACGAAAACAAGTTTTAATTGCACCTAAGCATGTGAGAGCAAGATAAATCTATGACTCAACATTTTCTACAAACACATGGCTATATTAAGGTTTCTTAGGTCACAACAACACCATACAAAGCTAGTGGAACAATATTTTACATTTTTACATACTTATATTATTCATAAATCATTTACTAAGCACTAAACAAGTTAAATCAACAACTCAGTCATGCATGCACCAATGAAACTGATATTTTTACCACAGATCAATCACATCATGAACAACTTATCATAAAATTTGCACATCAAAAGGAGGATAGAAACTACAGATATGAATTTATCCCTAGGAAGCATAGGCAAAAATCTAGAGCAAAATTCTTCTAATAACACGTGCAAGATTATACATCCACTGCATAGGTATTATTTTATTATCGGTCCTTTGTGAAACCATAAAGAACCAAATCATGTTCTCTCCTGGTGTCCATTTAAGTTTGGCCGCCACTTTATGTGGCCAACTTGGGGGCCATATATATTTGATTTATGTTTGCTACGTACCATATTGGGTATTAATTTTTTCACGTTATGCTTTTCAGTCTCTGGTGCACACTACAATGATCTTTGTGTCTTTGTAGCAAGGACACAGGCGGCTAGCCCGCAAACCTATATATATTGGTTTAATTTTCTAGGTTTGGTAACCTAGAAACTTAAACCTATATATACGGATTTGTGGCTAGCCACTTGCTTCTCTACTCTCAGCAATAAAACGCCATCAAAGTAACCAGATGTGTGAACATCAAAATTTGAGCTTTTGTGTGTGCAATTCTGCATCAAATGACTCCAGCACCTCGCCAAAGGTAGACTAATGAAGAACACAAAGGTAGTAAAAAGCTTCTGAAACTGATCATCAGTAGAAATTTATATATTTTTAAAGCTATATATCTTAAACTGAAGATAGTGGCATTTTAATTGGCAGAAACAGCCTTATTTCTGGAAACACTTTCAGTACACCTTTTTGTACGCAACCAATTAAAGTAAATTATATGCAATGCATACATACGAGCCAATGATCCAAATAAATATTGGGGGGTGTTTAGTTTGTGAAATGAAATGGTTCATCATCATTTTACTCCTCGTGTTGAGACTACACAAACTGAAGACGTGTCTTCGCTGCACGATTTCCGCCCATCGCCGTGCAGCTAGCGTTTTGTGGTGGCCCGTGGCCGACGCGGTTTTTTTC
The DNA here is from genome assembly GCF_019320115.1 of Miscanthus floridulus. Lineage (NCBI taxonomy): Eukaryota > Viridiplantae > Streptophyta > Magnoliopsida > Poales > Poaceae > Miscanthus > Miscanthus floridulus. The sequence goes on along the minus strand of NC_089581.1, from coordinate 93,551,527 downwards.
CAGCACGTACGTACTTTATCAGCTAGGCTCTCGCAGCTGGACTCCACTTGTTCCATGCCGTATGCTTCTGGCACTGCAACAGCCATGTATAGACGATTGATCCATGGACTACGACATCGCAGCGTAGCCAATTTGTCTTATTCAAAATTTTTATATAAATAATATAATAAATAAATTATTATTAAAGCATCTCTAATAATAAAATAAGTCATAGCAGAATAAATAATATTTATATAAAATTTTTAAATAGGGCAAACAGTTAAATAAGAAATCTAAAAGTTAAAAACAACACTTTCAATAGATGGAGGGAGCAGTAGTTGTGTCGAGTTCATTGGAACGTGGGGGCAATTACATACAGTGCATGCATGGGCAGCATGGGACGTTTGGAATCTTGGTCTCCCTTTTCAGAGAACAACAGGTCAGCTACTTTTGTGTTTGACCAGACAAATTCAAATTCTTGGGAGAGGCGTCAGGGGTACGGTTTTACCATTGTGATGACTTTGTTAAGAGTCATGGAACTACAAGTTATAACATCCAGGCTCTTGTATTAAACTTTTTGAAGAGTAAACTCCGAGCTCTTTTACAGTGGTCAGTGGGTACTACCAGATACTTTTAGAGAAATTTTACAATGGTTAGAAAAAATATAGGCCGTCTATTAGGTGAGATCGAACGGTAGAAAAATAGGAGGTAGTATCAAATTAGGTGGGGCTAGTACCAAAACATGCGGGACAAGATGTGTAACACCCTAGGTGTTAGGCTTGTATAATTGCACTTGCATTGCATGAGCATAAGCATCAAGTGTTCCTATATGAGCTTTTACTTATGAAACATGCAATTGAAACATGTGAAACATGACTTGTTATTTTAGTTTTTCCCTGTGTGTATGCTTATGATCATGTGTGATTGAGTGCATGTGGTTAATGTTGGTCACTAAAATACCTTAGCTACATTTAGGATGCCTATTAGAACAATGTTCATGTGGATCACTTCACCTAATTAAGCTCCTAAGTGATGATATGCTTAGTTTGACCTAGGATTTACATGTGATCAATGTATGGAATGATTGTGGAACCTTAAGAATGCTTCTAAAATGTTTAGAATGTCACTAGGAACTACTTTGCTAATCATGACTAAAGCTAGTTTGGTCTCTAAGTCATACCTATAGTGTAAAGTACCAATTTCATGTGGTATGTTTGACTGGAGTTGAATTGCATTTTAGAAACTTTGCATGGATGTGCACCCTAAAACAAAGTTGTAGTACTTGAGGAGTGTAACAACTTTTATTTTTGGGTCATAGGCTAGTTCAGCTCATAACATGCATGAATTTGGATCACAAAGGTCAATGTAGTGCTGTTTGAAAACTTGGAAATATTTCTAAGTCTTTCAACGCTTTTTAGTTTTCGTGTAGTGTACTTTGGTGCCTTATAGTTTGAAAACTGTGGAGTTTTAGACGATGTTGATATTGGCAATGTTGGAGCTTACCTGTAGCTCTACCACTTTGATTAATGCATCTCTCGCTAATTAGTGTCGGTTTGAGAGTTTGAGGGAGCTGAAGATTGAGTTTCAGCTTGTATTTTTAAGGTGGTATTTGATCAGTTCATTCAGTTTGGAAATTTTGAACGTGGCCGACCTATTCAGAAGCTTGATACCACGTGGCCTCGCAGCGCTTGTTGTCCGTTCGCCACCTCGCCGTCGCGTGTTGCTTTAGTGAAGCCGAGCCCGAGCCCTGTCCCCCTGCCCTCTCCATTTCCACTCCCTCACTCGCCTTCTGGAGCCTGCTCGCGCTGAGCACGGCCATGCTTGCCATGGCTGGGCGAAGGTCCATGCCGCCACCGCTGTTCCCTGCCCCCGTGCTCCCCGCTCCTAGCTAGCACCACCACCACCTCCTCATGGTTTCCCCGAACCCATACCACCCATCCCTAGCCTCGCCGCCGCCGGGAGATTCACCGCTGCCATGTGGCCGTCCGCTACGACCGCCGTGCATGTGGCCGGGCTGCCTTGGACCGTCTCCGGTCGGGCTGAGCAGCTCGGTGGGTGCGCAAGACTCCCCTAGTCCTTACCCTCCACTCAATCGTCCACTGACATAACTCCTCCGGTCGGCAATAGTAAGCCCTGGCTTGCTCCTCTGTTTTGACCGCGTGAAGGGCTTCGCGTAGAAATTCGAAGAAAGGGGAGGGTCGATCCGCAAACCAGTAGACTCATTTGAATAGTGCTGAGAAGGACCGGTTCGCTAGCATTTAATTTGTGTTTTTCAGTAGGGATCCCGATGCAAGATTTATATTCCTTTTCTTTGATTTATGTAGACTTGAATGATCAACTTTGAAAATTCATAGGAATTAGTAGAAAAATCGTAAAATAGTAAAAGAGGACTTGTTGGAATCCTTGTGCAATTATTTTTCGTGGTGTAGATGATGTTTGCTATGAATCTGGTATATAACAAAGTTGTATATAACTCACTTAACTAGCTTGTATTAAATGTTCATGGCATTTGGCCAAATAGTTTGTGAGTTATGACTGTTCAAAGTTGGTCTTCAGAAATTGTAGTTCTCTAAAATTTCTGGACCAGATTTGATAAATGTGACTGTTTGACCCTTTTCACTTGGGAATCATGCTGGGATATTTAAATATGAATTGTAGACAATTTCATAAGATTTTCAGATTGGCTTGTTGCATGTCTTTTGGATTATTACAACTCCAGTTATAAGCTTGTGAAGTTGCATAGCAGAATCTATCCAAGTCTGGACAGATGTGCTAAATTGTGCTTGATTGACCTTGTTAATTGTGGAATCACCTTGTGATGATAATAAACATGTTTTAGATAATTTAATAAGCTTTCTAGAAAGTTAAGTTTCATGCTTGTTTGATGTTTGTAACTCCAGTTATGTTGTTTTGAAACTACTACTACTTTTTTGTTCTAGTTATGTGCAGATCTGAAGCATTGGCATTTTTTACCTAGTTAGCTTTGGAATAAGCTTTTAGTGATAATAATAATGTGGTAGGCAAATTTCATTAGATTTTAATAAAGTCTAGGATCACCTTCTTTGGATGTCTAGATCTCCAGTTATGGATAAAACAAGTGACTGCTTTGCTGCTGTCCAGATTTCTTCTATACATGTGCTAGGTGATTGCTTTAGCTTGCTCTTGTTTTGGCCTAAACATGTTGGTTAGTTCTTGATCGATGCATGTGTGCTATATCTGAACTTAAGTTCACTTGTGTGCCATGCCTAATATGCTTGGTATCCCTCTATTATTGGTTGTGTGATGTTTAGTTAAATAACTCTAGGTGCCTATGTCTTGCATGATCTTATGTTTGCCTTGAACGCTATTATGTGATGCATCTTGTCGATGAAATATGGTCGGCAGTCTACCTAGGGGTATGCCCAAGGTAGTAGATTATCGGCAGATAGATGCGCAAGGTACAAACAAGATGGTGACACAAGAGAGACATGAGGTTTTATCTAGGTTCGGCCACCGTGAAGGTGTAATACCTACGTCCTGCGTCTGATTGTATTGCTGTATGTCAATGAGAGATTTTTTTAGAGGGGTCCCATGCCCGCCTTATATAATCCGGGAGGCAGGGTTACAGATCTAGAAACTAATCCTAACTAGTTACAATTGCCATAGGTGGCCGGATAAGGATTCCTATTCTAACCGACCAGGATCTTGCTTGATCTCCAAATCTGTCTTGATTCCTTGCGCGGGACTCCGAACAGATTGGCCAGGCCACGCATCGTCTTCTAGTGGGCCAGACCCCCTGGTCTGGGCCGGCCCAAGCCTAGCCGTAAGGGTATAGGGGTTAATACCCCCATAGCTAGTCCCTGAGCACCATGTATTATGCTGCGACACGCCGTTCGATCTCCTTCGGCTAATGCGATCCGTCTTCATGTCATCTCCAACTGGTTGAAACATTAACCAATCGAATGTGCCAGTATTTTGGTCAAAACAGAGAGCAGTAGACCACAATTATAGCCAAAGATTCTGGTTGTCCGAAGAATGCATGGTGCTCTAAAGAAAAAAGAAAAAGATTTCTTTCCTTATCAAGTGTGCCCACTTGTATTTCTGAAAAGAAATGTAAGTGACCCTTGGACAATAGTAATTCTGGCCAACAGTCAGAGCGTAGGGGTCGATAAAATAAGCACATTCACCGTAAGGTGAAGTGTGCCCACTTAGTCCCCGAGCCTGGTAGTAGGTGATGTAGGCACGTGGTGCTAGGGTCTAAAAAGAATTCCCACTGAAGTTGAGAATCCAATCGTCGTACAAGCAATACGAGATGCACCGGCAGGTGCATCGTACCGATGTAGTCCCCGAGCTTGCTAGAAGGCGAGGTATTAGCCTTGTAGCAAGGTTTAAATAAATGCCTTTTAACTGTATGTGAGTACAAATCACATGTAGCCGAGGAGAGCAGTCTCCAAGGAATGTTCAGAGAGTGGTCGGGGCAGTCCCCGAGCATGAGAGTGGTCGGAACAGTCCCCGAGCACGATGGTGGTCTAGATAGTCTCCGTACACGATGGTGGTTTGGATAGTCCCCGTACACGATGGTGGTCTAGACAGTCCCCATGCACGATGGTGGTCTGGACAGTCCCCGAGCACGATGGTGGTCTGGACAGTCCCCGAGCACGATGGTGGTCTGGACAGTCCCTGAGCATGAGAAGTGTGGCGAAAAACCATATGCCACTTGTACTATTATTTTGTGTATTTTTTTACTTGCTCTGTCAAGTCCAATCTGACATGTCTGGTCAAAAAAGTAGACGGGTATAGCATGTCATACTACCTTCTTGTCTTTTCAAGCAAACAGTTGTGTGGCACTTGTAAGTAGGTGCGTCAGCGTGGGCCCTCTCACACTGGCAACAAAGAGGCGCATACACTGGCAACAAAGAGGCGCATATATTGGCATAGATCTCGAGGCTGTGAAAACAACCGTCTACAGCGTGTGCACACATCTCCCAAGAATCTCGGGTAGATGAAACGGCATAACTCTTGGGTTAAATACAATATAGGATAGGTAAGTTACTTTTTACTGCACCACATTGCCATTCGCAGCCGCAGCCATCTTCTTCCTCTCGCCAACCCTAATACCAATCAATCCTCCGCCAGTTCCTCATTCATCAACAAGGCCAGATTCATGGCGAAAAGTGATGCACAGAAGAAAGCTGGAGTCATGGTGAAGGAGTGGTGGAAATCGAGAAGCAACGAGCAGACCATTGAAGACCTTGTCACCATGGGGGTACTCCACAATAAGGAGCTCGCAGGATGGCATGCACCAAAGGGCGAGGGGTACCCCAATCCACAACCAGGTGAGATCATGGTGTTCGAAGACTTCTTTAAGCAAGGATTTGGGGTTCCTGTTCATCCTTTTCTTCAGGGGCTTTGTCTTTACTACAAGATTGAGATTTGCAATCTGTATCCCAACTCGATCCTCCTTGTCACCACTTTCATTCATCTTTGCGAAGCATATGGTGGCTTACAGCCCCATTTCGATTTTTTCCACCATCTTTTCTATCTACGGAAGAAAGGAAGCGGTGGATCAAAGATTGCTAGAGGTGTGTACCTCAACCTCCGTGATGGAATGAAAGCCCAGTACCTGCACTGCCCATGGAATATGTCGCTTGATGACTGGTACAAGAAATGGTTCTACATCCATGAAGAGCCAAACACGATCACGCTGTGCGACGTGGGGTACATTTCGGAGAAGAGGACAAGTTGGTCAGAGAAGCCCGAGCACCTAGAATAGATTCTAGAAATATTTGGGATGATTTCATAGAAAAAACTAGACGGTCTGAGCGTGGTTGGGAGCTTCATCAGCCGACGGATCTAGCTTTGCCAGAGGAGGGTACATCCTGGCTACGAGTATCAAGGTAGCGTGGACCCGACGAGGACGAGGCAGGGGGCGCTTGACAAAAATGAAGTTAGAGCCAGAATTGGAGAGCTATTTAACTTAGTTGATCCAAATTATGTCAGATTGAGCGACATCGAGCATGCTTTCAAGCTCGCCCGACCTCCCCCAAAGGTAACTCATCTTGCCTTGTACCCATAGTCCTATACTATGGTAGAAATTCACTCTGTTCACTCCCATTTGTTTCCTAGATTAATGGTTGGGATAGAGCGATAGTGTTTGTGTTGCCACCCCCTGGAGTAGATTGGCCACAAGGAGCTGACCCAACCGCCCAGACCAGTGTCGGGATTGAGGACATCAACTAGGCGGTGCTCGGAGCTAGAGAGGAGGCAGCGGCCAAAGCTACTGGTAAGCGGCCAGCGGCTAGCAAGCATCATTAGGCGATTTTTACTTTGTCAGACGATGACGTAGAGGAGGGAGAGGATACAGACACCTTTCGACTTGTCCCTCAAAAGAGGAGGAGGCAACTAGGGTCGATGGAGCAAGGTGGCTCCTCCGTGTCGGTGGGACCTACATCGCCGACCACTGCAGCACGAAGGACAAGCGGGGGAGGGGTCAAGCACCAAGGCCCAGCGATAGTGCTGGATGTAGAGGGAGACCAGGAGTCACACGCACAGCACATGGAGCAAGCACGGCCGAAGAGACGTGCCTTCGCCACATCATTCCGTGCTTCCAACATGTAAGTATTTGTAACCTTGATGTAAGCTAGCAATTTGCATTGAATATGATTGCCTTCTAAACTTATCTCGGATGTACTAGCTCGGTGTCCACCGAAAGTCCGGACCAGCTAGCCGGAAGCGGTGTGGCTCCACCAGTAATTTCAGAGCAGACTGCCTAGCAGCCAGCCATCGAGGAACCCATAGCAGAAGATCCATCGGGGCCTCAACAAATAAACAGTCAGACAACAGTCCTCGAGCAGGGGGTCGAGGGAAGAGCCAAGCCGAGCATGAGTGCTCCGAGCGCTAAACCTACTGAGGACAACACCTCAGCACCAAGGGTAACAGAATAGACCGAGGAGTAGCGGTCGGAGGTGAGAGCATAGAGCATGTGTTGTCGATGCTGCAGCCCATGGGAAGGCCATAGTGATCATAGAAGCTGCTAACGCCGGACCAACACCAAGACCCAAAGAAGAAACCAAAGACAACGAAGTGGAGGAGGTCCTGAGCCATCCACAGGACAAGCGACAACATGTGTATGTGTCGCATTGGCGGAATGACCAATGGGTTGTCCATGAGGAAATCCTAGAGGTTGAAGAGACCAAGAAAGTTGAACGGGTGGTGAAACGGCTAGTGATGAAAGTGCAGGTAAGCTTTGCTTAACCCCCTGATCTTGCTGTCTAGTCACAGCTATCTTACTTAGCAATCTACACATAGGACTTAATGAAGACCGCAAGATACCGCAAGAAATGCTTTGATCAGATTGAGGGGATCACTGCAAGTAACAAGGAGCTGACGGCTGAGGTGGAATGCTTACGCCACCGACTTGAAGCCGCCAACCATGAAAAGATGGTGCAAGAGTCCCTGAACTCGAACCTGGTCAACTAGCTCTATAATAAAGAGCGGGAAAGAACAAGTAAGTAGCCATTTTATCATACCGACTACTGACAAGTGCTGTTGTGCTTTTGGTAGTAATAGCTGTAGTGTAGGCTTGGAAGCTGAAGTGATCCGTCTCCGAGAGGAGAACAGTCATGCGGTCGTGGAATGTGATCGCCTGAAAGAGGACAATAGAAAACAGGTGCAAGATCAGTCACAGCTCCGAGACCATGTGACCAAGATGACAGAGGATCTGAAGAGTAAGTTTTCCAAACCCCTTTGCTCATTTTGGTTGCTTACCGTAGTTTGGCATAATATAGCGTCTTAACAGCATGTACGGTTTGCAGTTTTAAAAATCAATGTGAAGAAGCATCTGGAGGCCGTGATAAAAGACCATGACAGCTGGAAGGCGCAGTGCCAAGAGATCACCCAGGATCGTGACACCTAGAAAAACTAGTGCCAGGAGGTGGCAACGGGCATTTTGCCGGTCCTTAACCTCATCGATCTGATGCTAATAGAGGACGTGCCAAGGACGCCATAGCCAGGATTGATCGAGAGATGACAAAAGGCATGGGGATGGTTCTAGGAGTTCATGAAGGAGGCAGGTGAGTACACAGGCACACATGTGCTAAGCATGGTACGTGCTCACTACCCCTTGATCGATCTCAAGCGCCTGGAGGCTGGATACCCAAAGGAGGTAGATCCAGACAAGGCCGAGGAGCTACGGATGACCCAGCTGGACTTGTCGGCAAAAATAATTGGCGACATTAACCTATGTGGAGGTGCGACGCCATCCATACAGGGAATGCCATCAACAAGTCAGCTGGAAACACCTTTATTTTCAAGCCAACTGGCGAAGCCTGCGGTCTCGACTAGCTAGGCATCGGTGGGGCCATCTTCTTCAGCTCGACCAGTGGAAGAGTCCCCAAGACTCGAGCATGTTGTCAGGCCCAGCGAGCAGCAGGTGCCACATGCCCTGACCAGCCAATAGTATAGGCTATAGGTATGGAAGAAGATGTACTTGTGTTATTGTAAACTTGGACCCTTTCAGGCAAGCTTGTAATAACGTAACTGTATATCAGCATAAGCTTGTTTGTTTTGTAGAAAACATATTTAAGCTTGAATATCACATTGGTGTAACTAAGTGAGAACATGTTAGCGTTCTGTTTAGTTGTACCAGTTTAATCGACACATCATCCTGAAAGGTTTGTATGGCCCTGGTTTGTCTTGTGGTCAAAGTGTGAGGTGCGTAGCCTGTGCACATGTAGACACACACAAGTCAAACCAGAGAGCACCTGCCGATCACCCATAGCGTAGAGAGCAGATCCCATGCACACGTTGGGAGGAACCGGGGACAGGGCCTACTCCAAAAACCTGAGAAGGGATGGTGGTCGGTTTTAACTAGTTGAGTTAGATTAACAATTGACTTCGAAGTGACACATTATAGTGGTCGGAGAAATCATAATAGCTTTATTGAATTAAATCGAAAATACAAGAGGAGTACATATCTTAGTAATTAAGCATAGAAACGCCTAAGCTTGTCAATGTGCCATGAATTGGGTACATCTGTACCGTCCAGGTGAGCTAACCTATAAGACATTGGTCGTGTAACCTCCTTAACCATGAAGGGCCCTTCCCATGGGGTTGCAAGTTTGTGGATGCCAGCCTAATTCATCTTCCACTTCAGGACCAGGTCCCCAACCATGAAGAACCATTCCTTGATATTCTTGTTGTAGTACCTGCGCAAAATAGCAAGGTATTTGGCTGTACGTACACAAGAATCGAGCCGCTTCTCTTCTGCACTATTCACTTCTAGCTCCCGTACTTCATTGGCCTTGTCTTCATCGAAGTTTTCTACCCGTGCTGATCTGAAAGCTATATCTATTGGGAGCACTTCCTCAGTGCCATAAACCATAAAGTATGGTGATATGCCAGTATTGCAACTGGGCTAGGTTCTGAGACCCCAAACCATGGCTGGTAACTCTTTGAGCCATCTTCTGGGAGCTTTATCATTTTCCCTGTACATCCTCTTTTTAAGTGCGTCCAAGATCATACCATTTGCCCGCTCGACCTGTCCATTAGCTCTAGGGTGCGCCACCAAGACGTATTTTACTACTATGCTCCTTTCATCATAGAAGTCCCAAAAAATGTTCTAGGTGAACTGAGTACCTAGATCAGTGATGATGCTATTGGGTATGCCGAAGCGATGGATGACCTGGTCGATGAACGTGACAACCTTTTCTAAAGATGCCTGTACCAGAGGCATGTACTCTATCCACTTGGAAAATTTGTCGATCAACATAAAGACGCATGTAAATTTCCTAGGAGCCGGTTTGAAGGGCCCGATCATATCCAGTCCCCAGCATGCGAAGGGCCAAGAGGCTGGTATTGTCTGAATCTCATGTGCTAGTACATGGATTCTCTTGGTGAAGAACTGACAACCCTCACAATGGTGGACTAGCTTCTTTGCATCGGCTACGACTGATGGCCAATAGAAACCTGCTCAGAAAGCCTTGCCAACCAGCGTTCTTGAGGCTGCATGGTTGCCGCAAGAGCTAGAGTGGATTTGGTCTAGGAGATGTTCACCATCCTCCTAGGTTATATACTTCATCAAGATTTCCTCCTTCGCATTCTTGCGCCACAATTTGCCATCGACGAGCAGATACTGCTTACTACGACGCATCAAGTGTTCGTTTTCTGTCCGATTGGTGTAACTGCTACCATTTGTTAGGTATTTGATGAAAGGTACTCTCTAGTCAGGCTCCTTAGTGGTTGGAGGTGGTTCGGTGGTGTTTGACGCTAGAATTGTAGCCACCAATAGCTGGTCTGGAGGCTTGTCGACCGTGGGATCTTCCTCTTCGATAGAAGGTGTGAGCAGGTCTTGAACAAATACACCATGTGGGACTTTGGCTCGGGATGATCCTAACTTTGACAGCGCATCTGCTGCTTGATTTTTGTCTCAGACCACATGTGTGTACTCGATGCCATAGAACTTGCCTTCTAGCTTTCTGATTGATTTGCAGTATGCATCCATCTTTTCGCTGGTCATATCTCAGTCCTTGTTGAGTTGGTTGATGACCAGAGCTGAGTCTCTGTAGACATAGAGATGTTTGACACTGAGCTCAACCGCAATGTGTAGACCATGTAGGCATGCTTCGTACTCGGCGGTGTTATTAGACGCTAGGAAATAAATCTTGAGGACGTATCAGAGCTGCTCCTTGGATGGTGACATAAAAAGGACTCCTGCTCCGGCGCCGTCGATGTTGAGAGAGCCATTGGAGTACATCTTCCAATACTCATCGGGCCCCTGAGAGGTAGGTGTGCTTAAGTCTGTCCACTCGACGATGAAATTGACAAGTGCCTGAGACTTGATTGTAGTATGGCTTGCAAATTCCAAGGAGAAAGGGCATAGCTCCATTGCCCATTTAACGATGCGCCTGTTCGCATCCTTGTTGCAAATGATGTCTCCTAGAGGGTACTCGGTCATGACCACCACATGATATCCGTTGAAGTAATGTTTCAACTTTTGGGATGTTATCAATATGGCATAGATCAGTTTCTGAATCTGTGGGTACCTAGTCTTGGATTCATTGAGTACCTCATTGATGAAATAGATTGGTCGCTGTACCTTGTAGATGTGGCTAGGCTCATCATGCTCGACCACCATGGTAGTGGAGACCACTCGATTAGTTGCTGCAATGTAAAGCAGGAGGGTTTCATCTTCTCTAGGAGCAGTGAGGACCAAATGTGATGTAAGGAATTGTTTCAGCTATGCGAAGGCAGCGTCTGCTTCCTCCGACCACTCAAACTTCTTGGAAGCTTTGAGTAGCTTGAAAAACGGTAGTCCTTTTTCGCCTAATCTTGATATGAAACGACTAAGGGCAGCCATGCATCTGGTAAGCTTCTGAACATCCTTCACCTTTTTGGGCAGTTTCATGTCCAAGACAACTTTGACTTTCTCTGGGTTAGGGCGTATGCCATCATGACTGATGATGTTGCCAAGCAGTATACCAGAAGGAACACCAAAGATGCACTTCTTTGGGTTTAATTTACATTAGAATGTATTAAGGGCTGCAAAGGTGCATTCCAGGTTGTCAACAAGGTTATATGCTTCCTTGGTTTTGATAACTACATCATCAACATAAGCCTCAACGAGGTCATCTTTTATCTCATCTTTGAGGCAGGCCTGTATGGTGCGTTAGTAGGTAGCCCCGGCGTTCTTGAGCTCAAACGACATGGTCATGTAGTAGTAGGCACCGAAATGTGTGATGAAGGATGTCTTGATCTGGTTGTCCTTTTTGAGAGTGATCTGGTGATAACTAGAGTAGCAATCAAAAAAGGAAAGTAGCTCGCAACTGGCAGTTGAATCTATGACCTCGTCTATGCAAGGTAAGCCGAAGGGGTCTTTAGGGCAGTGTTTGTTGAGATCAGTGTAATCAATGCATATTCTCCATTCATTATTCTTTTTGCGTATAAGAACCAGGTTGGCTAACCACTCCGGATGATACACTTATTTGATAAATTCGGCTGCCAAAAGCCATGTAACTTCTACCCTAATAGCATCCTTTTTGTCGCGAGTGAACCATCGTAGCTTCTGCTTGATAGGTTTGGCCTTGCCATTGACATTTAAGGAGTGCTCGATCAAGTTCCGAGGTACACCGAGCATGTCAGTGGGTTTCCATGCGAACACACTCATGTTGCTCCTCAAGAACCTGACGAGCACGTCTTCCTATTTAGGATCCAGGTTGGCCTCGATAAGGGCCATTTTGCTAGGATCACCGTCGACCAGCTGGATCGCTTTGTGCTCTTTGGACTTCATGTTCTTGCGTGGGGCCTCGAGCTCTGGGATCTCTAGGTGGTCGGCTAGGGCCTTCTTGGCATTGAGCGTGGTCTTGGCCATGTGAATAGAGAGGTTGTGAGCCTCTGCTATTTTGAAACTATCCTCCTCGTAGGTATAAGCTGCGTATACGTTGCCCCTGAGAGTTAGAACTCCTTTCTCGACAGGCATCTTGGGCACCAAATACCTATAGTGAGGTATGGCCATGAATTTGGTGAGCACTTGTGGCAGAACCTCCTAAGTTATAGGGCCCATATGCACCTGTCACTGTCCGACGACCTTTGACATTTATGTATATGTTCTAGGTAACTTAAGAAGACTGTCGGGTGTCCTCGGGGAACCCCGAATCATCCACGAATTTCGAGCAGGATCATGTTACAGAGTCATTGCAGTATTACAACATTTATTCAAACATCAATACTAGAGTAAAAACAGCGGAAGTCTTACAATAACATAATTTACAAAATAGTAGTTTCAAACCTTGCAACTAGGTTCAATGTTTATTACAAAACAAAATAGTGGAGTGGCATTATAATATAATACAAAACACACAATAAAACTGCCCTGCCCAAGGGCCACACATTTACTTCTCATTGTCATCACAAGGTACAGCTGTCATGCAGTATGATCCAAAATAGATCTGCTCATGAGGTTCACCTGCAACAAGGGTCAACGAACCCTGAGTACAAAAGTACTCAACAAGACTTAACCGAAATAAAACTGATAGCACTCAGGAATGCCGGCTAATGGGATTCAAGGTATGGCTTTAACAAATAATCAAAGTTCTTTTGCATAAAAGCTCTTTAACAAAATTCTTTATATAGAAAACTTCATAAAATCATATACAAAGCTGACACGATCCATGTTGAGATCATGAAACTTCATATCCAACACCTTCACAAGCCTTATTCAAGTTCTAGTTATTAGTACTACGATGATGAACAGAGAAGTGAGTCTCCATAACCGAGGAGCAACGACGATTCGAACCGATTAAACCTAGCTGGGGATTCCAAACCACATGACATATGTAGGTCCCCGACCTACATATATCAACCTACTCTCGGATCCTCTAAAGCAAGAACGGGTCTGCGCCACCCGAGAATACAGTACTCCACCAATCCAGCCCATTGCCACGTGGGTACACACTATTCCTACCATCTCTCCACTCCCAGTGCGCGAGTGGCCATTCTCATAATAGAATCACCAAGTTCAAGCTTACCAGAGTATGTGGTTAGTACTACAAAGTCTCACCGCACACAGTTCAACAACGGACGTGCCTTAATCGACACAGGCGGAAAGAACCTGCTCACAAGACCTCCATGTCTTGTGGCTCACACACACCGAGTCCGCCCGGTCTAGATTTATTACTCCACATTCCCATATCACATGATAACATAAGTTCATTAAATCCCATTTAAAGTTCGTACATGATAGGTAATCACCTGACTTTCATCGTTCTACACATAGCTAAGCATAACTAGGCATATACGAATTTAAAACTGGTAATATGGTAATTATGGAATAACAAGGTGGGTAATGTACCAATTTGACTTGTACTTGACTCCTAATCACTTAATGCAGTAAAAAGAAGCAAAAGCGAAATCAATTTGTAAAATACAAGGTAGGGTTGTATGCATCCGGGGCTTGCCTTCGTTGATAGAAAAGTCCGGTTCCTGCGACGTTTCACAAGTATTCGATCCGACCTCAACAGACGGATTAACTTTCTCAACAACTTGATTAATTACCATGTGTTCACCTTCGTTCACTACATGTAGTAATAATGCCATGTTTAACATGATGCAGAATACGAAATATGATGCTCGATGATGGATGCAAAAATTAAGAATTTGAATACAACTTTCCTTCGCGGTACAGTGGCAAGTCAAACTAATCAAACCTTTTTCGCAACACCCAAATCAATTGCCAAGGATCATTATCACTAATCACCCAAGGACATCACTCAATCAAAAATTCAAACAAAACCTAATTCATTAAAGGTTACAATTTGTTTTTATGAATTAATTATTTAATTCAAAATTATGAAATAAATCAACTTATTCTAATTGAGCTCAAAATTTTAGTAAATGTTCATTACATGATAACTAAGTGGCAAAACAAATTTCATAATTTTTGGATAAATAAATAAGCCTAGAAAAATCATAGAAATCCATTTATTAATAAATTGAGCAATTTTTATCACATTCAAAAATTACTGAAAAACATTATTTCATATTTTTCTTAAATAATATACATCATAGAGAAGTCACACAAAAATTTTCATAATTTTTGGAGCTCTAAATAAATCTATACAAAAATAACAAATTACATCACTATTCATTCAAATCTAAAAAATAGAAAAATCAATTTGAACGCTGAGTCACTGACAACGGGTCCCACCTGTCATCCCTAACCTCGCGCGTTTGACCACGACGGCGATGGCGCTGACCGACGTAAACTCATCGACGGTGAGCCCAACGGCGACGACCAAAGTACCAAAATGATCATCAAGACTAGGCGCATCGATTGACGTCCCTATCAGCACTGATTACGGCCCTATACTAGCTCGTCATTGGCCATGGCGGACGTGGTGGCGCGGCAGCGCTACGCCAGTGATGTGAGACTTGTATAGCTTAAACAGAAGGCCTAGGAAGCATCAGCAGCTCACCCCAAACGCGACTGAGTAGAGCACAAGGCCGGAGGAGCAACGGAGAGGTGGGTCGATGTTCCGAGCAAGCACGGCGGAGCAGATCGTCATCGGTGGTGATGTTTCGGGAGCTGTGGTGGTCAAAATGAGAAATCAATGGGTCATGGAGGACTACAGCATTGTGGTGAAGCTGAAACAAGACTCAGCAGGGGCAGAGGATCACCGTAACATGCTGGCCACGGCGAAGCGCTCGCGACGGGGACGCTGCCGGCCGCGAGGAAGAAGAGCGCGCACCGTGAGTTTCCGATGAAGACAAGCCACAAGGACTAGTTTACTAAATGCGCAAGGAACTAGCGGAGCTGGGACATGCTTTGCTACGATGGCGCGAGCACTGGTTCGACGGCAAAAGCTCAACGGAGTTATGGCAACGGCGCCGGGAAAACAGAGGAAGGGAAACGACAAAGAACGACGACGGCTTAGGCCTTAAGGAGCGGCCAGAAGCACAAGGAAGCCACGTAGGAGCCTTTCCCATGCCAGCGCGAAGCCAAGGATGTCCACGCGCGCGTCTGGAAGCGAACCGAAGGTCGTCGGCGGTGTAGCTACGGCGGTGAACACTGTTCACAGTATTTACAAGTTTGCCATTCGCCAAAACTCATAAATTACTCTCAAATTTTCATAACAACTCAAAGATCTCCAAAAACAAAAGTTGTTCAAAATCAAAAGTTCTACAACTTTGCTTTTATAACTAACTCGTAATTCGGTCTAGATTTTGAAATGAACTTTTGAATTTGAATAGGGGAAATTTAACGAATTACGCCTTTTTGAATTACTCCAAATTTTACTAAACAACTTGAAAAACTCCAAAAACAAACTTTGTATAACATGTCAAGCTCTACACTTTTGCTTTTGGGCTCAACCCCAGAATATGCTTAGATTTTGAAATGGATTTTCAGGGTAGGGTTTAAATATTGAAAATCAGGGTTTTTGGAATTTCAAATCAATACAAAGATTTCAAACTTGATTCAAACAATACCAAGCAATACTTAACACATAAATATAAACTTGTTTTAGTGTGTGCATCTCAAAGTTTTCACCAAATGCCAAATGCTTTGTAATGCATATGATGATATGTCAGGTTTTAGTATTTAAACACCCGAGGTGTTACAATCCTTCCCCCTAAAAGAAATCTCGCCCCGAGATTCAAAGCCATAGAGTAAGTAATTGAAAAGGAAATGTGTCAGTCCAAAAACATCCAGAACTTGTCCATAAAACAGCTGAGGTTCCTTTACAAAACACAATTTGTAGCAACCGAGCTCAACTAACATTACTCTATTCTATATTGACGCTAGAAACTCTGGAAACTTTTCTAACAAGTAATCTTCTGATTCCCAGGTAGCTTCCTCTTCTGAATGTTGATTCCATTGTATTTTATAGAACTTGATTGTCCATCTTCGAGTAACACAATCTTTCTGATCTAACACTCGGATAGGATATTCGAAGTAAGTTAAATCCGGTTCTAGTTCCACTCCTTCAACTTCAACATTCTATTCAGGCACTTGGAGACACTTTTTCAATTGAGAAATATGGAACACATCATGCACAGCTGTGAGATGTTCAGGTAATTTCAAGCGATATGCCACTTTTCCATACCTCTCCAAAATTTGATATGGTCCAATGTATCGGGGTGCCAACTTTCCTTTAACACCAAAATGGTTAACTCCCTTCATTGGTGATACTTTTAGATATACAAAATCTCCTTTGTTAAATACCAATGGTCTCCGTCTTCTATCCGCATAACTCTTTTGGCAGGACTGAGCTATTTTCAAATTACTCTGTATTTGCCTAACCTTGTCTTCTGTTTCTTTCACAAGGTCAACTCCAAAGAATCTTCTTTCTCCAGGCTTCGACCAACTCAATGATGTTCTGCATCTACGACCATAGAGTGCTTCAAATGGAGCCATTTTAATGCTTTCCTGATAACTATTGTTGTATGAGAACTCGGCCAAAGGTAAGCACTCATCCCACTTATTAGAATAGTTAAGGACACAACACCTTAACATATCTTCAAGTACTTGATTGACTCTTTCAGTCTATCCATCAGTCTATGGATGATAAGCTGTACTATACAGAAGTTTGGTACCCAATGAAGAATGCAATTGTTTCCAAAAGTTGGAGACAAACTATGTACCCCTATCTGACACTATAGTCTTAGGTACTCCATGGAGACTCACAATTCACTCTAAATACATCTTGGCATACCGTATAGTGGAATATGTATTCTGGACTGGACGAAAATGTGCTGATTTGGTTAGTCGATCTACAATAACCCATATTGAATCAAATCCCTTTGATGTCTTGGGTAGACCAACAATAAAATCCATACTTATGTCCTCCCATTTCCAAGATGGAATAGGTAATGGTTATAATTCACCAGCAGACCTCAAATGTATAGCTTTCACCTTTTGACATGTATCACACTTTGCTATATATCTAGCAATCTCTATTTTCATTTTAGTCCACCAGAACCTTTGCTTCAAGTCATGGTATATCTTGTTACTTCCCGGATGGATAGATAACCTAGTAGCATGTGCCTCATCTAGAATTGACTGCCGCAACTCAGGAACCTTTGGTACCACCAGACGATCCTTGAACCATAACACATCTTTATCATCTATGCTGAAGCATTCTGCTTTTCCATTCTTGACTCTTTCCTTGATATGGGCTATACCCTTGTTTTCCTTCTGAGCAACAATAACTTGATCTCGAATAATAGCTTCAACAATTATGTTGGTCAAACTACCCTGTTGAATTACTTCTACATTCAACTTCTCCATTTCTTGACATAGCGTCAAACCCATTGTTCTCACTGCTAGACAATTGTAATAACTTTTGCGACTGAGGGCATCTGCAACCACATTTGCTTTACCCGGGTGATAATGTACTTCCAAATCATAATCCTTAATCAGTTCTAACCATCTTCTTTGTCGCATGTGCAATTCTGACTGAGTAAAGATATACTTTAAGCTCTTGTGGTCTGTATACATATGGCACATATTACCAAGCAGGTAATGCCGCCAAATCTTCAGAGCATGAACCATAGCTGCTAACTCCAGATCATGAGTCGGATAGTGTTCTTCATGTTGCTTAAGTTGCCTGGACGCATAGGCAATGACTCGGCCTTCTTGCATCAACACACATCCAACACCAATACCTGAAGCATCACAATACACATCAAACGGCTTCTCAATATTAGGTTGGGCTAATACTGGTGCAGTAGTCAAAAGTCTTTTCAAGGTCTGGAAAGCCTCTTCACAATCAGATGACCAGACAAACTTAACTTGGTTCTTCAACAATTCAGTTATGGACTTTGATATTTTAGAGAAATCTAGAATAAACTGATGGTAATACCCTGCCAATCCCAGAAAACTCCGAACTTGATGAACTGTGGCTGGCGGTTTCCAATCAAGCACATCTTTCACTTTGCTGGGATCAACTACAACTCCTTCGGCTGACAAGACATGTCCAAGAAATTGCACTTCCTTAAGCCAAAAATCACACTTGCTGAACTTGGCATATAGTTGATGTTCTCTCAAGTGGGTCAGAACAATTCTGAGATGTTCCACATGTTCTTTCTTATTCTTGGAATATACTAAAATGTCATCAATAAACACCACTACAAACTTGTCTAGCTCTGGCATGAATACTGAGTTCATTAGATACATGAAATGAGCTGGAGCATTTGTCAAACCAAAAGACATTACCAAGTATTCATATAATCCATATCTTGTGGTAAATGCCATTTTGGGAATATCTTCAGGCTTTATCTTAATTTGATGATACCCTGATCTCAAATCTATCTTGGAGAAAACTTTGGCTCCGGCCTATTGATCAAAAAGCTAATCTATCTGAGGTAAGGGATACTTATTCTTGATGGTCACTTCATTCAACGGACGATAGTCAACACATAACCTTAGGGTCTCATCTTTCTTTTTCACAAATATTGCCGGACATCCCCAAGGTGAGGAACTAGGTTGGATAAACCCCTTCTCAATCAATTCTTGTAACTAAGTCTTCAACTCGGCCAATTCCTTAGGTGGCATCCTATAAGCTCTCCGAGAAATCGGAGCTGTTCTAGGCTGCAACTCTATGTTAAACTGGACATCCCTATCAGGTGGTAGACCGGGTAGATCTTCTAGAAACACATCCGGAAATTCACACACTATCGGAATATCTCTAATCTCTTTGATAGCAGTTGCACAAACCTTGCCCACTGATCTTCTTAGGGTTGGAAGTTGGATGAGAAGTTGAGAATTACTATCAGGCAAACTTACTCTTAATGTCCTATTCAAAGCATCTATAACAGCCTTATGCTGATACATCCAATTCATTTACAAGATTACATCTATATCTTGATCCTTTAGGATAATCATGGTAGTGGGAAAAATATGCCCACCCAGGTTTATGGGTACCTGGTATACCATTTCCTTAGTACACAAACGTCCCCTGGGCGACTGTATAAAGAAACTTTCCTTCGTTGCCCCAATTGAAATTTCATGCTTCACGACAAATGTTCTATTGATGAATGAATGTGATGCACCAGAATCAAAAAGTATAACTATAGGGTGATTGGCAATAGGAAACATACCCATCATCACTGGCTCCCCTTCCAGAATTTCTCCAGCTTGAATATAGAACACCCGTCCTATCTTCCTCTCATCTTTGCCCTTCTGAGCATTCTGATTGGGGTTCTTGTTTGGTGCCTGACCCTGTTGTTGATTGGCAGGGGCCTTCTAATAATTTTGATTAGCCTGCCTAGGATATGGACATTCCCTGGAGAAATGACTAGTCCTTCCACAATTGTAACATGGATAGTGGTGACCCTGGGATGTTGGAGCATTGCCACTAGGAGCATTGGTTGACTGTGAGTTCGGATAGGTTATAGCAGGACGGACATTTGACTGTTGCCTGGCTTGGAACTATGGCAGACGATAAGGAGGATGATTATGATGTACTGGATGATAAATCACCCTCTGCCTCTTCTAATTTCCCCCAAAAGGTCCAGACGGCATACTCTTTTTCTTTTTGAGCTCCTTATGCTGCCGATACTTTGACTCTGAAGCAATTGCAATATTTATGGCCTCATGGTAAGTGACATTGGTACAAGTGGTCATCATAGTCTGCAACTTGGTATTCAGGCCTCTCATAAACCACCTCTTCTTCTTGGCATCAATATTGACATGTTCTGATGCATATTGTGACAGGTGATTAAATCTTCCCACATACTGCATCACGGTTTGATCTCCTTGCTTCAAAGCAAGGAATTCATCTAACTTCATTGCCATCACTCCTTCAGGGATATAATGGGCTCTGAAGGCAGTACGGAACTCAGCCCAAGTTATTGGAATGCCAGCTGGTTGCATAGCCACTAAGTTTGCCCACCAAGCACTTGCTGCTCCTCTAAGTTATTGGGCAGCAAACGCGGGTTTCGATACTCCGTGCATGGAATAAGGTCAAATTTCTGCTCCATGGTTCGAAGCCAGTCATCAGCCTCCAATGGTTCATCTACCTTGGTGAACACCGGTGGTCTTGTGTCTGTGAAATCAACATATGTAGCCTCCTGTCTGTTATGGTGGCGACCACGGTTTCCTTGCATCTGATTCTAATTACTCTGAGCCATCTCATGAAGCAAATGAGAATTTTCAACCATCACATTGACAAGTGCGGTTATAGCATCAGCTAAATTTGTTGGAACTGGTGGCAGATTTGGAATACCGTCCTCATCTTGTGAAGTTCCCAGAATATACAAACCCCGTGTACGACGCATCTGCTCATAACAAACCAAACTTTATTCACAAGCCTTTATTGAATTGCACAAAAGCTTACTCCAGACACATTACATAGGGTTTACTAATATAAACACCAGAACCTATAAGTACCAAAACAAGATACATAGCTTCACTATAACTAACTATTATACAACTCTACTCTTTTTCATGATTATTTCAGACTTCAGGCTCGGTATCCATTTCAGAATTATTACCGCCTTCATCATCACTTTCATTAATCATTACTAATTCTTCAGGATCTTCTTCTTCTTCTTCTGATTCATTATCATCAGCAAGGATGACACCGGGGTCCATGGCATCAGCTTGAGGCTCATGATTCGGATTTATTAGATTGCTAAGCCTATGAACTTCCTCATGTAGATAGGTATTATGTTCTTCTAAATCTTCTACATAGAATTCTAACTCATGAGTTCTAGCTCTAGCTACATTTTCCCTATGCCAAACCTCATTTCATCCCTCCACCGTACGAACTAACATGCTTTCACAGTTCCTGTGTGCGGTGGTGAGACGCCTCAATTGATCCTATAATTCTCCTACCTGTATAGCATCCAAAGCCCTATCTCTAGTAGCTTGTGCTAACTCTATAGAAATCCTCTATATCTCTGCTTGGGGATCAGGCCTAGAATTGCTACTGCTAGCACCATCATTTCTAGGGGCAAGTTGGTGATGAGGAACTCCTTTGGGTCCAGTGGACTTACAGGGCGTCATCTTGGCACGAGCCATACTGTAGGAAGCCAATTTAATCCAAGTAAGACCATTTGATCAAAGTCTAAAGAGCAGCTATGATGGATTACATTATTCAAACCAGTCTCACTACTCAACTCCAACTAAGAGGTGAAGGAAGTAACGAGTGAATTAATAATGATGCATGAATTGTTCTTATGAACCAAAAACATCAAAGTTTATAATGCACATAAACAACATTTATTTTTATATAGGGCATAGTAATATTACTACTCCACCACACAAAACCTTTTTAATCAAATACGGAATAGGGAGAAAGAAATAAGATAAGTTAGAAGCAATTTGAACTAAATTATCAAGTTAAATTTAGTCATCCCAAATCAATTTGAAGTTTTTGTAAAACAATACAACAAAAACCTTGCAACGATTGCTCTGATACCATTCTGTGGCAGAACCTCCTAAGTTATAGGGCCTACATGCACCTGTCACTGTCCGACGACCTTTGACATTTATGCATATGTTCTAGGTAACATAAGAAGACTATTGGGTGTCCTCGGGGAACCCCGAATCATCCACGATTTCCGAGCAGGATCACGTTATAGAGTCATTGTAGTATTACAACATTTATTCAAACATCAATACTAGAGTAAAAACAGCGGAAGTCTTACAATAACATAATTTACAAAATAGTAGTTTCAAACCTTGCAACTAGGTTCGATGTTTATTACAAAACAAAATAGTGGAGTGGCATTATAATATAATACAAAACACACAATAAAACTGCCCTACCCAAGGGCCACACATTTACTTCTCATCATCATCACAAGGTACAACGGTCATGCAGCACGATCCAAAATAGATCTGCTCATGAGGCTCACCTGCAACAAGGGTCAACGAACCCTGAGTACAAAAGTACTCAACAAGACTTAACCAAAATAAAACTAGTAGCACTCAGGAATGCCAGCTCATGGGATTCAAGGTATGGCTTTAACAAATAATCAAAGTTCTTTTGCGTAAAAGCTCTTTAACAAAATTCTTTATATAGAAAACTTCATAAAATCATATACAAAGCTGACACGATCCATGTTGAGATCATGAAACTTCATATCCAACACCTTCACAAGCCTTATTCGAGTTCCAGTTATTACTACTATGATGATGAATAGAGAAGTGAGTCTCTATAACCAAGGAGCAACGACGATTCAAACCGATTAAACCCAGCTAGGGATTCCAGACCACACGACATATGTAGGTCCCCGACCTACATATATCAACCTACTCTCCGATCCTCTAAAGCAAGAATGGGTCCGCGCCACCCGAGAATACAGTACTCCACCAATCCATCCCATTGCCACGTGGGTACACGCTATTCCTGCCATCTCTCCACTCCCAGTGCGCGAGTAGCCATTCTCGTAATAGAATCACCAAGTTCAGGCTTACCAAAGTATGTGGTTAGTACTACAAAGTCTCACCACACACAGTTTAACAATGGACGTGCCTTAATCGACACAGGCGGAAAGAACCTGCTCACAAGACCTCCATGTCTTGTGGCTCACACACACCGAGTCCGCCCGGTCTAGATTTATTACTCCACATTCCCATATCACATGATAACATAAGTTAATTAAATCCTGTTTAAAGTTCGTAGGTGATAGGTAATCACCTGACTTTCATCGTTCTACGCATAGCTAAGCATAACTAGGCATATACGAATTTAAAACTGGTAATATGGTAATTATGGAATAACAAGGTGGGTAATGTACCAATTTGACTTGTACTTGACTCCTAATCACTTAATGCAGTAAAAAGAAGCAAAAGCGAAATCAATTTGTAAAATACAAGGTAGGGTTGTATGCATCCGGGGCTTGCCTTCGTTGACGGAAAAGTCTGGTTCCTACGATGTTTCACAAGTATTCGATCTGACCTCAACAGACGGATTAACTTCCTCAACAACTTGATTAATTACCACGTGTTCACCTTCATTCACTGCACATAGTAACAATGCTATGTTTAACATGATGCAGAATACGAAACATGATGCTCGATGATGGATGCAAAAATTAAGAATTTGAATACAACTTTCCTTCGGGGTACAGTGGCAAGTCAAACTAATCAAACCTTTTTTGCAACACCCAAATCAATTGCCAAGGATCATTATCACTAATCACCCAAGGACATCACTCAATCAAAAATTCAAACAAAACCTAATTCATTAAAGGTTACAATTTGTTTTTATGAATTAATTATTTAATTCAAAATTATGAAATAAATCAACTTATTCTAATTGAGCTTCAAAATTTTAGTAAATGTTCATTACATGATAACTAAGTGGCAACACAAATTTCATAATTTTTGGATAAATAAATAAGCCTAGAAAAATCATAGAAATCCATTTATTAATAAATTGAGCAATTTTTATCACATTCAAAAATTACTGAAAAACATTATTTCATATTTTTCTTAAATAATATACATCACAGAGAAGTCACACAAAAATTTTCATAATTTTTGGAGCTCTAAATAAATCTACACAAAAATAACAATTACATCACTATTCATTCAAATATGAAAATAGAAAAATCCATTTGAACGCTGAGTCACTGACAACGGGTCCGACCTAGTCATCCCTAACCTCGCGCGTTTGACCACGACTGTGCAACGGCGCTGACCGACAGTAAACTCAGTCGACGATGAGCCCAACGGCGATGGCCAAAGTACCAAAATGATCACCAAGACTAGGCGCATCGATTGACGTCCCTATCAGCACTGATTACGGCCCTATACTAGCTCGTCGTCGGCCATGGCGGACGCGGTGGCATGACAGCGCTACGCCAGCGGTGTGAGACCTATACAGCTTAAACAGAAGGCCTAGGAAGCATCAGCAGCTCACCCCAAACGCGACTGAGTAGAGCACAAGGCCGGAGGAGCAACGGAGAGGTGGGTCGACGTTCCGAGCAAGCACGGCAGAGCAGATCGTCGTCGGTGGCGATGTTCCGGGAGCTGTGGTGATCAAAATGAGAAATCAATGGGTCATGGAGGACTACAGCATTGTGGCGAAGCTGAAACAAGACTCAGCAGGGGCAGAGGATCACCGTAACACGCTGGCCACGGCGAAGCGCTCGCGACGGGGACGCCGCCGGCCGCAAGGAAGAAGAGCGCGCACCGCGAGTTTTCGGTGAAGACAAGCCACAAGGACTGGTTTGCTAGACGCACAAGGAACTAGAGGAGCTGGGACATGCTTTGCTACAATGGCGCGGGCGCTGGTTCGACGGCAAAAGCTCAACGGAGTTATGGCAACGGCGCCGGGAAAACAGAGGAAGGGAAACGGCGAAGAACGACGACGGCTTAGGCCTTAAGGAGCGGCCAAAAGCGCAAGGAAGCCACGCAGGAGCCTTTCCCACGCTAGCACGAAGCCGAGGACATCCACGCGCGTGTCTAGAAGTGAACCGAAGGTCGCCGGCGGTGTAGCTACGACGGTGAACACTGTTCATAGTATTTACAAGTTTGCCATTCGCCAAAATTCACAAATTACTCTCAAATTTTCATAACAACTCAAAAATCTCCAAAAACAAAAGTTGTTCAAAATCAAAAGTTCTACAACTTTGCTTTTATAACCAACTCCTAATTCAGTATAGATTTTGAAATGAACTTTTGAATTTGAATAGGGGAAATTTAACGAATTACGCCTTTTTGAATTACTCCAAATTTTACTAAACAACTTGAAAAACTCCAAAAACAAACTTTGTATACCATGTCAAGCTCTACACTTTTGCTTTTGGGCTCAACCCTAGAATATGCTTAGATTTTAAAATGAATTTTCAGGGTAGGGTTTAAATATTGAAAATCAGGGTTTTCGGAATTTCAAATCAATACAAAGATTTCAAACTTGATTCAAACAATACCAAGCAATACTTAACACATAAATATAAACTTGTTTTAGTGTGTGCATCTCAAAGTTTTCACCAAATGCCAAATGCTTTGTAATGCATATGATGATATGTCAGGTTTTAGTATTTAAACACCCGAGGTGTTACAGCGCTGGTCGACCAAGGATAGCATGGTAGGTGCCATCAAAGTCAGCAACCACGAAGTTGATGTAGTTGGTGCGGAAGTGGTCTAGGGTACCAAATTGCACAGGTAGCATGATCTGCCTGAGAGGTGTGGAGCTCTGTCTAGGGAGAACACCCCAGAACTATGCCTCGTATGTCTTGAGATCAGCTTGGGTTATCTTCAGGGCTGGCAAACTGTTCTTGAATAGTATATTGATGGAACTGCCGCCGTCAATCAGCACTCTATCAAACTGAACCTTGTTGATACAAGGATCGAGAACTAGAGGAAAATTCCTGGCTCAGGTATCACAGCCCATTGGTCCTTTCTGCTGAAGGAGATCTCGCGGTGAGACCAAGGAGGGAGCCGTAGATCGGCGATGAGGTTGTCGGTGTTGGCCATGTTCAAGCAAGCGCGGGCGAGTAGCTTGCATTCTTGTTTGGTCTCAATGGACACTTTGCCTCCAATGATGGTGTGGACGTGATCAGTTGGCTTGATGTACTTGTGATGGGGATCTACGTCTTTATCGTTGTTGTCCTTGTTACACTGCTCCCCGGTGTTGTTAGGCTTGTCGGATGTATCCGGAGCCTGTTGGCGTGTGTAGATAGATTTGAGAACATGGCAATTCTCCATGGTATGGTTTGACTTGGGATGGAGCTGGCAAGGTCCTTTCAATGCTTTGGCGTAGTCTTCTTCGTAGTTGCGATGTCCGCCACCTTTTTTAATGGTGTTGACCTCACCGTTGTCTTCCCGAGCACGCTTGCCCCTGTAATCGTCATGGTGATTACGCCGCTGATTACGCTAGTCGCGGTGGTCGTGGGAATCATTGCGCTGGCTGCGGCGATCAAAATTATCGTTTCGAC
This sequence comes from Miscanthus floridulus, assembly GCF_019320115.1. Taxonomy (NCBI): domain Eukaryota; kingdom Viridiplantae; phylum Streptophyta; class Magnoliopsida; order Poales; family Poaceae; genus Miscanthus; species Miscanthus floridulus. Next base: position 93,525,181 of record NC_089581.1, on the reverse strand, counting down.
CACAATTGTCATGGTAGTCGTCGCGGTGTGGGGGGTGGTCGGAGCGTGGAACCCTTGCTGCTTCTTCGATGATTATCTTTTTAGCATCATCGGCATCCGCATATTTCTTAGCAGTGGCTAAGAGCACTATGACTAATTCAGGTCTCTTGCGGAGGAGCCTGTCCCTTAGGGCATTGTGGAAGCAGAGACCAGTGATGAAAGCCTCGATTGCCTTGTTGTCAGAGATTGATAGGACCTTGATGCACATCTCTGAGAAACGCCAGACATACTCGCACAGTGGCTCATCTTTCCGATCTCAAATCCGCTGCAGATCATATTTGTTGCCGGGTTGCTCGCAAGTAGCAATGAAGTTGTCGATGAATGCTTGCTTGAGCTCTTACCAAGAATCAAAGTAGTTCACTGGCAGACTGACCAGCCATTGGTGGCCTGCATGGCCGATGGTGACTGGGAAGTAATTAGACATGACATGCTCATTAGCCATGGCTGATCTGCATGCAGTTTCATAGAGCATGACCCATAATTCGAGGTTCTCCTTGCCATCATACTTCTGAAGTTTTTTGAGCTTGAAGTTCTTGGGCCATATGACTTGGTGAAGGTGTGGAGTAAACTGCTTCAAACCCAGAGGGCCATGGGCAGTATCATATTCCATATGGCGATAGCTTTCGTGGGATGCACGATCATTGGCTCTTTAGTTAATGCGATCGCGTAGATTGCATTCTCCGAGGTAATGACGGAGATCGTTATTGCCATCATGGTGATCCCGGTTGCCACCCTAGTTAACCCTATGACCACAGTTATCATGGCGATTATCATGGTTGTCTCGGTGGTTGTCGTCCCGGTAATCGTGGCGGTTGTCATCCCGGTGGCGGTTGTCGTCCCGACCACCATCATGGCCACTGTTTTTGCCTTGACGGTTGTTCGATTGGTCATTGTTGCACGAGCCACATTGGTTGGGTGGCTGTGAGCGACTTGAGTACTGGCAGTTGTGGCTTGATTCGACTGAGACGAATGGAGCCCGGGCTTGATTTACAATCTCTGTGGTCTGGGCCATAGCGGCCGTCAGGTAAGCTTGTATATCATCACGAACTACCTGAGTTCCGGGGTATTGGGTAGTCATTGCATTATTGCCATAGCAACAACTAAGTTGGCACTTGGAGTCCTGAAGACCTACTTGTCCCCCACCCTGTCAAAGGCATTGTTAAGGTTGCGTCGGGCCTCCTCTTCTGCCTTGGCTTCGATTTATCGACGATTAAATCGGTCAATATTGCGTGCTTCATGTGCTAGCCTTTCTTGTTCTGTTTTGCCAACTACCGATGGTTCATCATTACTGACAACATTGATCAAGTCTCCTTGCCTTGGTGGGAAGGATGAGAATCGTGGGAATCCTAGGGTGTGGTCTGGGATATCTAGATCATATTCAACACCTTCATCATTATGATGCTGGAGCTCGGTGTGGACGGAGGCATTAGATGCGATGCCGAATGAGGAGCTTGAGCCACCCTCTTGAACTGTGTGGACCGATCCTTCCTGATAATCCTCAATCCGGACCATGTTGATGAAGTTGCATAGGCTATAGGGCTGGGCCTGGTGGTTCTCCATCAAGGCTTCGTACTCAGAGAGCCAGATACTCGTCGTGGGGGCTGGCCAGTGATGAATGGAGCGCCCTTCAGGAGTAGATGTGACCACAAGATCCATACCGAGTCATGTAGGATGACTGGCCCGAGCTGGTCGGGTAGATCTATTGTGGGTAGTGGTTCCCTGCTCATTAGGTTGACTTTGAATCGAACTTACCAGAGCTAGGGTTTTAGCAAGTTTGGTGCCGACCCGATCGATGGAGTCGAGCAGATCAGTGTTGTCGATCTACCTCCCTTTGTAGCGAGGAAGCGGACGATGGGTTGTTGGTGTGGCTAAAGACGATGCTAGCATGGCTGGAGCCAGATCCATCGTGGTCGGAGCCGTAGCCAATGCAGGTGAAGCAATGGTCAACATAGATTGAATCCGTGCCTCCTCCGAGGTCATGGTGATGAAGTCATCGGAGCTAGTGGTCCAGGTGATCTAGCCGATGGTGAACGTGAGGCCGTTCGGCGTAGCCATGGAACCGGGGATGATGACCATCTTGTTTGCCTAGAGAGCAGTACGCACACCCCCTACCTGGTGCACCACTATCGATGAAATATGGTCGGCAGTCTACCTAGGGGTATGCCCAAGGTAGTAGATTGTCGGTAGACAGATGCGCAAGCTACAAACAAGATGGTGATGCAAGATAGACACGAGGTTTTATCCAGGTTCGGCCACCGTGAAGGCGTAATACCTACGTCTTGCGTCTGATTGTATTGCTGTATGTCATTGAGAGATGTTTTTTAGAGGGGTCCCCTGCCTACCTTATATAGTCCGAGGGGTAGGGTTACAGATCTAGAAACTAATCCTAACTAGTTACAATTGCCATAGGTGGACGGATAAGGATTCCTATTCTAACCGACCAGGATCTTGCTTGATCTCCAAATCTGTCTTAATTCCTTGTGCGGGACTCTGAATAGATTGGTCGGGCCACATGTCATCTTCTAGTGGGCCAGACCCCCTGGTCCAGGCCAGCCCAAGCCTAGCCATAAGGGTATAGGGGTTAATACCCCCACACATCTCATATTACCATTCTTCATATTCATGCACTTGCATCTTACATCTCATCTAGGTACGCTAGATGAACCATGTGAAGGACGTGATGCTCGAGCCAAACTCGAAGATGGTGTGTGGTGGACCTATCCCTAAGATGGAAGGACTGGACAAGTGCTAGGATGGGAGATACTCACCAAGCAAGTGTCATCTAACAAACACTAACCTAGTGTTGGATCGTAGGCAAGCTCCGGAGCATTCTAAGCCTCCTATGTTGTTATAAATATCACTTGAGTTCTTATGTTTGATGCATTATGTTATAAGAGTTGATTAGAACCACTTGATGCATAGAACTACCTTATCCAGAAATATACCTTGAACCCTATGTAGGTCCAGGATTGAATGTATGCATAGCGATGCTTAGACTGGTAGAAGTTGGGTGATTTCCTATAACCTGTGAGATATAGGTGCATACCAAAGCATGGTTGGCTATATTTGCTATCATATAAACAACCATGTGTTGATAAATAAAAAGGAGACTGGGCTAGATGTCGATAGAGAAGCAACAAGACATGGAGGTCTTGGGTGTGGATCTATCCCTATCTATGTTGGTTAAGGACCGATTCATTGTACGTCCTCATATCATATTGAATGCATGCCTATCACATAGTTGGCCAGATAACTCATTCTGACCATGAAGCTGAGTAGCTCAACTTAGGCCGAAGGGCCAGGGAATGAAAGTGTGCAATCTAGGGGTAGTAAGGATGTGCGGGCAGCCATTGGCATAAGTCCAAAGGTGCGATTGGCCACCTGGTGAAAGCATCTAGGCCCCTAGTTGGGTTTTGGTGATTAATGACAATACAAGATTACTATAACTAACGTGTGTTTTGTAGATGCAATTAAGTTAGGTCATGGTAATGGAGATCAATCGGGCAATCAAAGTTGTCATGCCCCTACGATGGAAATCATTTCGGTTTTCAAAGGATGGATGACAAGGTTAAGGATGACTAGTTCTAAGTGTCGATTGGAGTTGGAGAGACACTTAGAGTAGTTTAGGACCTTGTTTTTCCTTTGGCCGTACTATTAAGGGGGTATGAACAGGTAGCTTGACCTAGTTGAGTCTAGTGAGTTAGGTGTGGTGCACACTTGTTAAAACTAGCTCTAGGTAGCTCCTATGAATGCCTAAGATCCTTTGGAGCAAACTTCATTTACAAATGATCGAGAGTTGGAAGTGAATGGAGGGTCAAATACTGACCAAACGCTAGCTCTGGTGCGACCGGACACTGGCCGTAGGGTCTGGTCAGTTCATTTGACCGAGGAGAACAAGTCTGGTGTGACCAGACGCTGGAAGGTCAATGTGACCGGACGCTGAGGGCCAGCGTCTGGTTGACTCCAGTAAGGGTCTAGACTTTAGAAAGTGTGACTAGACACGTCCAGTCAATACTGACCGGACCCTGAGTATCCAGCGTCCGATTGAGTCCAATAAGGTTCCAGTAAGGTTTTTATGCGACCGAACGCGTCCGGTCAGTGCTGACCGGACCTTGCCAGCGTCCGGTCAACTCATTACTACTGGTTTGTGGGTTGAACTGACCGGAGCGTCCAATCAACACGATCGGAGCGTCTGGTCACCCCACAGAAGCTCATAACGGTTCATTTTTTAGGCTGCCTTATAAATAAAAGCTCCACTCGTGTGTGGAGTTACTTTTGCTCATTCCAATAGCTGAGAAACACGTTTGTGAGTGCCAAGAAGAGCAAGGTCCTAGTGAGGTGTTTGTGATTTGAGAATCCAAGAGTGAAACCTCATTAGTGAATCAAGAGTAGACAAGTGCGCATCCATCTTCTCATTAGGCTTCACGTGGTCAAGTGAGAGTTCGTGCTTGTTACTCTTGGTGATCGCCATCACCTAGATGGCTTGGTGGTGATTGGGAGCTTGGTGGTCACCCAGCGGAGCTTGTGGGTGACCCAACTCAAGTTGTGAGCGGCTTTGGGTGATTCACCGCGACGGAGTGTCGAAGAATCAACCCGTAGAGAGCACTTGATCCTTGCACGAATCAAGGGGGAGCTACACCCTTGCGCGGGTGCTCCAACGAGGACTAGTGGGGAGTGGCGACTCTCTGATACCTCGGCAAAACAACGTTGCGTTCCTCTCTCTCTTTACTTTGAGCATTTACTTTGAGTATTTACTTTGAGCAATTCAATACTTGTCTTTACATTCATAGAATTGCCATGCTAGAGTAAGTTTGGAACATAGGTTGCAAGTCTTTTGTGCGTTAATTAGATAGAAACACTTTTCTAAGCACAAGGGGTTAATTGGGCTATCCGTTGGATTTGATTATTGCAAGAAAATTTAGAATTAGCCCAATTCACCCCCCCTCTTGGGCATCTTGATCCTTTCAATTGGTATCAGAGCCTCGTGCTCATGTTTTTAAGCTTAACCGCTTAGAGTAAGATGTCTCACGGGGATGGACCTCCTCCTATCTTCGAGGGGGATGATTTCCATATTGGAAAATTCGCATGGAGGCTTACCTAGAAGCTCTAGACGTTGGAATACTTAGAGCCGCCTCTCAAGGGTTCTCAACACCTAAGAATGCCGCACAACTTCAAGGCGATGAAGTGAACTATGAAAAATGGAATGCAAAGGCTCGCAACACCATCTTTAGAGGTCTTTGCAAAGATGTGTTCAATTGTGTAAGGAACCACAAAGACGCCCATGCACTATGGTCGGACGTTTGTGCGCTCCATGAGGGAACCAAGAGTGAGCGAACGCTATCATCTTGTAATTAAAAAGCTAAATTCTTTTGAGATGCTTCCCAAAGAAAGTGCTAATGAAATGTATTCTCGTTTAAATGTTCTTGTAGAGGAAGTCAATGGGCTTAGACTTACTCAAATGTCACCATCTGACGTTGTGAGAAAGATCTTGAGTGTCCTCCCCATTGACAAATATGGGCACATTGTGACCGTGCTACATCAAGGTGATCTTTCCGCCGCTACACCGATACAAATCTTGGGAAAGATTAATGCTCATGAGATGTATATGCACATCACGCCACAAGATGGCTCATCCTCTACAAAGAAGAAAGAGAAAGACTTAGCATTCAAAGCTAGCCAAGATAAGGGCAAGGCAAGACTTGAGTATGAGAGCTCAAGTGATGAAGATGATGAAGAAAGTCTTGCTCTCATGGTGAAGAAGACCGCCAAGATGCTAAAGAAGCTAAACAAGAGTGGCATCAAGTTTGACGGCAAAAAGAAGAAGTTCTTCACTAGCTCAAGAAGAAAGCCAATCTCCGAGATGGATTGCTACAATTGTGGTGAACTTGGCCATCTAGCTCATCAATGTACAAAGCCCAAGAAAGACAAGTTCAAGAACAAGGGCAAGAAAGATGATTCAAGCAATGAAGATGAAGATGAGAAGAAAAAGAACAAGTCATACAAGAAGAGAGATGGCAAAAAGAGGGACTTCTACAAGAAGAAGAAGAGTGGCAAGGCCTACATTGTCGGTGATTGGCTCACGGACATTGATTCATCAAGCGGATCATCCGATGATGATAGTGACAATGAGAAGTAGTGACAATGAGAAGGTGGACGCCATTGCTATTGATCTTGCATCCTCACCGCCACCATCGCCATCATCCTCTACACACCTATGCCTTATGGCCAAGGGTGAACGCAAGGTAACTAAGAGTGATGATAGTAGTGATGATGAGCAAGCTAGTGATGATGATAGCGATAGCGATGATGATTCACCTACATATGATGATCTTATCAAAATACTAAGAAAATACACTAAGATCATTAGAAAGAGTAGAGCTACAAATGAAAAACTTGATGCTAAAAATGATTCACTCTTAGCTAAGTGTGATACATTGGAAAAGGCTAATGATGAGCTTTGAGAAACTAATGATGCTATATCATCCAAACTCAAGGAGCTCAAATCCTCCAAGAAAGAGCTTAAAGATAAACATGATAAACTTGAGTGGGTGCACAATGAACTCATCACTAGCCACAACAAGCTAAAAGATGAATACACTACTCTTAAGATTAATCATGATACTCTTGTTATTGCTCAAGAATTTTTACCAAATGAGCCACATGATGCTACTAACCATGTTGTCAAGATTGATATAGCTACTTCATGTGATGATTTAATTGATGAAAGCATTGAGCATGGATCTAGTAGCAAAGGCAAGCAAGTGGTTGAGTGCAATGACTATGATGAGTATGTCAAGCTCAAGAGTGACAATGAGAAGCTCATTAAAGATCTTGAAGAGATGAAAAGTCACAACACCATTGTGCTAGAAACTCTTGATCATGACAAAGAGTTGATCCTTGAGAATGAGAAGCTCATAGAAGAAAACAAGAAACTCAAGGAAGAGAAGAACAATGATATTCTCAAGGAAGAGAACAAGAAGCTCAAGATGGAGAAAGAGCATCTCAAGGTGGGATTGAGCAAGTTTGCTAGAGGCAAGCATCTCCAAAGTGAGCTACTCATGAATACCGTCATGAAGATGGATAGAAGTGGCATTGGATATATGGCAAGTGTAGAGAAGAAGAAGGCCCAAGCTCAACACCAACAATCAAAGCCAAAGCCAAAGCCAAAGAGATGTTTTGAGTGTGGACAAGAAGGCCACTTTGCTCATCAGTGTCAAACTCCACCACCACAACCCTTGCCCAAGCATGCTAGACCCTTTGCTTTCAATGCTCACTACATGCTTAGAAAAGATTCTAGTGGAAAGATGAAAGTCATGTTCTTAGGACCCCCCAACAAGAGTAGGCCTAAGAAGATTTGGGTGGCTAAGTCACTTGTTGAGAAGGTGTAGGGCCCTCAACAAGTTTGGATTCCTAAAGTTTGAATCTCATGTGTGTAGGTGAACTACAAGACTGGTGGAAGTCATTGGGTTATTGATAGTGGTTGCACTCAACATATGACCGGTGATCCTCGTATGTTCACCTCACTAGATGAAGAGGTAGATGGACAAGAGAAAATAACATTTGGATATAATTCAAAGGGCAAGGTTAAAGGATTAGGCAAAGTGGCAATATCAAATGATCATTCCATCTCCAATGTGCTCTATGTTGCTTCATTGAGCTTCAACTTGCTATCCATTGGGCAATTGTGTGATCTTGGCTTTCAATGCTTATTCACCGAGAAGGAGGTTGTTGTATCCAAGGTAGATGACAATCAAGTGATATTCAATGGATTTAGATACAACAACTTATATCTAGTTGATTTCACCTCCGAAGATGCAAACTTGAAGACTTGCCTATTCACCAAAACAACACTTGGGTGGCTATGGCATAGAAGACTTGCTCATGTTGGGATGAGCTCACTCAAGAAGCTTATGAAGAATGATTTGGTGAGAGGGTTGAAGGATGTGAAGTTTGAGAAGGACAAGCTTTGTAGTGCATGTCAAGCCGGCAAGCAAGTTGCAAACACTCATCCAACCAAAGCTTTCATGTCAACCATAAGAGTGCTAGAACTCCTACACATGGATTTATTTGGACCAACAACATATAAGAGTTTGGGAGGAAATCTCTATTGTCATGTGATTGTGGATGACTATTCAAGGTATACATGGGTGTTCTTCCTTCATGACAAATCTGAAGTTGCATCTTGTTTCAAGAAGTTTGCCAAGAGAGCTCAAAATAAATTTGAAGTGAAGCTCAAGAAGATTAGAAGTGACAATGATAAAGAATTTGACAACACAAATATTGAAGCCTATTGTGATGAAGTTGGAATCAAACATGAAGTCTCTACAACTTATACTCCTCAACAAAATGGTGTAGTTGAGAGGAAGAACCAGACTTTGATCACTCTTGCAAGGACAATGCTAGATGAGTACAACACCCCCGAAGCTCTATGGGCGGAAGCAATCAACACCGCATGTTATGCATCCAACCGCCTATTTCTTCAAAAGTTCCTTGTCAAGACACCGTATGAGTTGCTCAATGGGAAGAAGCCAGACGTCTCCTTCTTTAGGGTGTTTGGTTGCAAGTGCTACATCTACAAGAAGCGGCAACACCTAGGGAAGTTTCAAAGACGTTGTGATATAGGTTTTCTTGTTGGTTACTCATTGAAGTCCAAAGCATATAGAGTATTTAATCATGCCACCGGCTTGGTTGAAGAAACATATGATGTGGAATTTGATGAATCTAATGGCTCCCAAGGAGCACATGAGAATCTTGATGATGTAGGTGATGAACCATTGAGGGAGGCTATGAAGAATATTCTGGTGGGAGACATCAAGCCAAAAGATGATGTACAAGTCATTAACCAATCTTCTTCATCAAATGTACCACAAGATGGTGAAAAAGATGGGAGAGTGGAAAATGAAGATACTCATATCTCCCATGAGCAAATGGTGGTACAAGCACAAGATGTTGATGCTCCACAACCTCCTCCTCAAGTGGTCAATAGAAGAAATACACCTCTCCTACAAGATCATCCACAAGATCTCATCATAGGGAGTCCATCAAACTTACCTCATTTATTGCTCATCACTCTTTTGTCTCTTGCTATGAGCCTACCAAGGTAGAAGAAGCTCTTAAAGATCCAGATTGGATCAATGCCATGCATGAAGAGTTGAACAACTTCACTCGCAATGAAGTTTGGACTCTTGAAGAGCAACCAAAAGGTGCAAGAGTCATTGGAACAAAGTGGGTGTTCCGCAACAAGCAAGATGATCAAGGTGTTGTTGTGAGGAACAAGGCAAGACTAGTTGCAAAGGGGTTCTCTCAAGTTGAAGGTTTGGATTTTGGAGAGACCTTTGCACCAGTTGCAAGATTAGAAGCCATCCGTATCCTTCTTGCATATGCATCACATCATGAAATGAAACTATATCAAATGGATGTGAAAAGTGCATTTTTAAATGGCTTTATTAATGAACTAGTCTATGTTGATCAACCTCCCGGGTTTGAAGACCCTAGATATCCTAATCATGTTTATAGGTTGTCCAAGGCACTATATGGGCTCAAGCAAGCCCTAAGAGCTTGGTATGAGCGCCTTTGGGACTTCCTTGTTGAGAAGGGCTTCACCATTGGGAAGGTCGACACTACACTATTCACCAAGAAGCTTGATGGGCATATCTTCATTTGTCAAGTATATGTTGATGATATCATCTTTGGATCATCAAATGAAGACTCATACAAAGAATTTGGTGAATTGATGTCAAAGGAGTTCGAGATGTCCATGATTGGTGAGCTTACATTCTTTCTTGGTTTACAAGTCAAGCAAATGAAAGAAGGCATCTTCATCTCTCAAGAGAAATACACTAAAGATCTTCTTAAGAGATTCAAGATGGATGAATGTAAGCCAATCAAGACACCAATGCCTACAAATGGACATCTCGACCTAGATAAGAGAGGTAACCCGGTTGATCAAACTCTCTACCATTCTATGATTGGTAGCTTGTTATATTTAACTGCATCTAGGCCCGACATCATGTTTAGTGTGTGTATGTGTGCTAGATTTCAAGCTAGTCCTAAGGAAACACATTTAATTGCCATAAAAAGAATCCTTAGGTATCTTAAGCACTCACCAAGCATTGGCCTTTGGTATCCCAAAGGAGCTTTATTTGAATTAATTGGCTATTCTGATTCGGATTACGCCGGATGCAAAGTTGATAGAAAGAGCACATCCGGAGGGTGCCATTTGCTTGGTAGATCACTTGTGTCTTGGTCCTCCAAGAAACAAAATAGTGTGGCTTTGTCCACCGCCGAAGCAGAATACATTGCCGCGGGTGCTTGTTGTGCACAAATATTATACATGAAACAAACTTTGCTAGACTATGGAGTAGTTCTAGAGAAAGTACCTCTTTTGTGCGACAATGAAAGTGCAGTAAAACTTGCAAATAATCCGGTTCAACACTCTCGCACCAAGCATATAGATATCAGCCATCACTTTCTAAGAGATCATGTTGCTAAAAATGATATATCACTAGAAGGTGTAAGATCCAAAGATCAATTAGCGGATATCTTCACTAAACCGCTAGATGAGGCTACATTTTGTAGATTGCAGAATGAGCTCAATGTACTTGATTTTAGTAACTTCACTAAAAATTGAGCTTGTGTTGATCCTTGCATTCATTGTAATATACAACATGCTTAATTTGTGGCAATGCATATAGGGCCTATCTAACATGGTTAAGATAACCGCCGAAAAGCGTGTGAAGAAGCTTAACCTTGGATCAAACTTGACAAGCAACTAGATTTACTTACAAGTATTGCATATGCATGACTGTTGTTTTGTCGTTTTGTTCCATTTGCCCTCTTGTTGCCTATTTTCTTAAAAAAGAATTATAGCCTAAGGCAAAATATTTTGAAAAATATGAGGGTTTGAGAGAGGTCACTCACATCAGTCCCAATTGGTGTTTATTTGGATCTTATTCAAGTTGGGACTTGATTGGGAACAGGCAGCGTGAAGGAAGTTTGAAGATTTGCTGGAAAAGGTGCACCGGACGCTGCTGTCCAGCGTCCGGTCAGTTTATAGGAGGTGAACTGCTACCGAAGGAGTGACCGGACGCTGCGTCTGTGCATCTGGTCAGGAGGACCTTCAGCGTCCGGTCGATCGAAGGAAGAACAAGTTGTACTGACCGGACCCTGCCTGCGTCTGGTCATGGACCACCGGACGTGTCCGGTCCCGATTCCAGAGGAATTGGACCTCTCTGGAATCGACCGGACGCTGGGTGGTAGCATCCGGTCGCTACCACCGGAGCATCCGGTCAGTGGATCTCGCGCGATTTCAAGTCTCTTTTCCGTTTCCTTCTCTGTCGCGTTCGAGACCCTCATATAACCGTGCCTTTGATTTCTTTCTCCTTGACCTAACTCCCACCGCCGAATCCCACCCGAGCCCATGCCGCCGCCAAGTTGCCGCCGCTGCTCACCCGTGCCAACGCCACCGTCCAGCACGCCGCGCCACCGTAGTCCAGCCGCCACACAGCAAGCTCCGCCTGAGCCTCCCCGCATGCCACCGTGCCACCGCCCTCGCCTGGCCCTCTCGCCACCGCACCGCCTAAGCTGAGCCCATGTGTCTGCGACGCTAGAGTCAAGACCAAGGGGCTCTTAAGGCCTTTGATCCAACCCTTACCCTACCTCCTTGATTGGTAAGGCCAGACATTTTCAATCTTGATCTATTCAATTGTGACCTAGATCAAATTGCAGTGCACTGATTCCCCATTGCATTCAGGGCTTTTGACCTAACCCTAGTCGGTTCCGAGGATCCCCCGCGTGACATCTCATCTTTTCTTGGATCGCTATTTGTCAGGTAGAAAGCCATTCGATTCAAGTTCACATCTACATTGCTTTCTCTATTAGGGTTTTGCATCTATTAGATATATTGTATTTATTCGTATATCCATCTATTCTATCGTGCAGCGAGTTGGTTCCGTTGTGGTTCTTCTGGCAGTTGGCAGTCAACTCGAAGCCAAGCTCGCGAGTAAGGATCAAGGCCAAGCCTCGCGAGTGTCAGTTTGTCTATTGATCTTCATTAGTGGTAGTTCACCCTCTTGTTAGATCAGATGGCTCGCACCAAGAACGTTGGTGGTGGCCTAGGCGATGATGATCGGAGGCCCTCTCCTCGCTAGCCAGCAGGATCGAAGGGCAAGTCAACCAAGCAGGTGACATCCAAGAAGTGCAAGTACCCCGACGCAGAGACAGCAAGACCAGCAGCTGTTGCAGAGGCCGCAGAGCGTGCCAAGAGAGGTGGTGCCTACAGCGGAGTTGTCATTGTAGATTAGCCAGTTTCACTAGCAGTGAGAGCAGCGCTTGAGGAGGTTGAGTGTCGTCACGGTAGTCTAGCTGAGACTGCCACGCTTGTAGGACGATAGGTTGCCATTGAGGAGGGTTAGTCAGCAGAGCAGGAGCCAGTTCAGCAGACTCAGGAGGGTGAGCAGGCACATCAGACCTAGGAGGCTAAGGGGATAGAGCTGGCACCCCAGCTGAGAGGAGCCAGGTCTAGATGGACCCGTGTACTAGTCTCACCGAGGCCACCGACACAGCAGAGGGGATCACATCCACCACCTAGACCATAGGGTCCACCTCCAGTGGTGCATCTTGACTTGAGAGCCGCCATGGCCAGACAGGTTCAGCAGCTGCGATTTGTAGAGTTTGAGGTTTGGTTTCCTCTGAGGAGGGATGAGAGAGCAGCTGAGGGTTTCTACACGCCACTACAGGAAGATTTCTACAATGCTTATCTCAACAGTGGGGCAGTGTTCAGATCTCAGAGAGTCTGTCGGATAGAGTCTATTGTGGCAGCAGCCGGAGAGCACATTCGGCCTTACTTGTCATATTTGCCAGGGCTGACAGATTTGATTAGACGGACGGGAATATATGTACCATCTTGGGTTCGTTAGTTTTATGCTTCACTCTTCATCGATCCACATCACAAATTTATTCACTTTGCTTTTAGAGGCAAAGACTATAGAGTGATGAGTGGTAGGGCCAGAGAGATAGCAGCCTGTCAAGATGCATGAGGTTTGTTATGGACAGCAAGAGCCTCCCAGGCATCCTCATGGAGGGTTGGTGCCCCCTATAGATTTAGTGTGACACTGCTTCAAGGAGCCTTTTGGTGAGGGGTCGAGCAGGAACCCTAGTGACTTGACTCCTATAGCGAGAGTGCTAGAGGCCATTATCAGGAGGACACTACTTCCTAGGTTGGGATATAGGGAGGGCCCGACTCGCTTATAGCTCTGGCTTCTCAATGCCCTGATGCAGCAGACAGTATTGATATCTGGGATCTCCTTCTTTCAGAGATGGAGGATACAATAGCTGAGGGATTCAAGGGTTGCAGGCAGCTTCCCTATGCTCACTGGATCATGTTTCTCATCCGCAGAGTAGTGCTTGATAAGCCCTAGGTATGATGGATGAGTATATAGGTGCCACCATAGAGTTCCCAACTTACAACCTATCACAGAGGATCAGACATAGCACTCCTCAGGCACCTAGACAGCCTAGCCGTCATCCTGATGTGCCAGAGTCCGCAGCTCAGCAGGATGAGATTATTAGAGAGATTGCAGCCACTGAGGAGGAGGAGCTAGAGGCACAGCAGGAGGTGAGCGAGTATAGTGATAGCTCTGACGACGACTACCAGCCTATTCCTTAGATGCCTCCACGCAGACACGATGCAGAGGCCGGTAGCTCTAGTTCTGCTCCACCTGCTCCGTAGACAGACCCCGCTCTCATTGCTATTCTTGAGCGGATGTAGCAGACATAGGATAGACAGGCATAGGAGATAGCTGCTACTTTTGCCCAGTTTTAGACTCGACAGGACGAGTTCCAGAGGCAGCAGTAGGCCATGCAGCAGCAGCAGCAACAGATGCATCAACAGTAGATACTCTTGTAGCAGCAGCTTATGGGTTTCATGCAGCATGTAGTAACAGCTCTTGGGGCCCCACAGCCACAGCCTTCGCCCCAGCTTGCTCAGCCGGCTACCACTTCAACGACTCTAGTAGTACAGTCTAGTGGGCTCCAGAGTTAGGGACAGCCTCCAGCTCAGTTTGCTTCACCTCTTGTACAGGTGTCCCAGTGGTTAGCCTCACCCGTGGTAGCCCCGCAGTTCACTCCACTTCAGATGGGCTTCACACCAGAGCAGTCTTCCTCGCTATTCGTGCCTAACACGTCAGTCTCTAGGAGTCTTGGAGCATCCTTCAGTGAGTTAACCGGCATGCCTACTCCGCCTCATATGCATACTACCGGTCCATCCACAGCAGCTCCAGTAGCAATGACTACATAGAGGCTCCCCTCGTCTGTCACCTTGTCAGATCCTACAACAGACATACTAGCAGCTTCACAGGCAGCACCAGCCCCAGCTCAAACCTAGACCGCTTTAGTGACACTTCCTACCATAGAGGGTCAATCAGTTTAGAGCTCAGGGTCAGATGATGATGGTGCCCAGTTCCAGCTTGCCCCACGTTCTTCAGCGCCCGGCTCGTCCGCTGTAGCCCCACCGACTGACCCCTAGGTTTTGGTGTTTGACGCCAAAGGGGGAGAGGGAGTTCGAGTATGTAGTCTTAGGGGGAGCTACATTTAGGGGGAGCTAGTTATCTAGTATTAGCTTATTATATACATTTGGAGTTCTATTTGTGTGATACACTATTACTTATGCATTCATGTGTTTACTTTCATGCATACTATTATATATATGTGATAGTGCTATCTATGTGAGTGTGATATATGACTTGTGTGCTTTCTACTTTGTATTATTTAAATGTCATATCACTTGTGTCATGCTCATTTGCCTTTGCTTCTGCGTTTATACTCCGATGCAAATGAGCTTTGTTAATTGTACTCATGTTAAATTCACATCCTTTGAGTACATTATGTTGGCTTGGGTCATATAAGCTTGACTAACACTTTTGTTCTTATCAACAAAAGCTTATATGAACCAAGCCCGTCAAAAACCTCACTCTTTCACATACTCAAGGTGGTATTGTCATCAATCACCAAAAAGGGGGAGATTGAAAGCATCTAGGCCCCTAGTTGGGTTTCGGTGATTAATGACAATACAAGATTACTATGACTAATATGTGTTTTGCAGATGCAATTAAGTTAGGTCATGGTAATGGAGATCAATTGGGCAATCAAAGTTGTCATGCCCCTACGATGGAAATCATTTCGGTTTTCAAAGGATGGATGACAAGGTTAAGGATGACTAGTTCTAAGTGTCGATTGGAGTTGGAGAGACACTTAGAGTAGTTTAGGACCTTGTTTTTCCTTTGGCCGTACTATTAAGGGGGATATGAATGGGTAGCTTGACCTATTTGAGTCTAGTGAGTTAGGTGTGGTGCACACTTGTTAAAACTAGCTCTAGGTAGCTCCTATGAATGCCTAAGATCCTTTGGAGCAAACTTCATTCACAAATGATCGAGAGTTGGAAGTGAATGGAGGCTCAAATACTGACCGGATGCTGGCTCCGGTGCGACCGGACACTGGCCGCAGGGTCTGGTCAGTTCATTTGACCGAGGAGAACAAGTCTGGTGTGACCGAACGCTGGAAGGTCAATGTGACCGAATACTGAGGGCCAGCGTCCAGTCAACTCTAGTAAGGGTCCAGACTTGAGAAAGTGTGACTGGATGCGTCCGGTCAATACTGACCGGACCCTAAGTATCCAGTATCCGGTCGAGTCCAGTAAGGTTCTAGTAAGGTTTTTATGCGACTGGACACGTTCGGTCAGTGCTGACCGGACCTTGCCAGTGTCCGGTCAACTCATTACTACTGGTTCACAGGTTGAACTGACCAGAGCATCCGATCAACACGATCAGAGCGTTCAGTCACCTTGCAGAAGCTCAACACGATCTTCGGGGTCAACGCATGTGCATGACCCCCAATGGGGAGATGCCTCGCTAGTTGCTCTAGTGGTTTCGCTAGGAGCTGGTAGCCACGGCCATTCTTGGGCTGAACCGGGACCGGTCGGGTTGCCCTACCCTCGGTTGATCTGAGGGGGCGTGGTTCACAACCCCAAGCGATCCTCGTTTGGTTGGCTCATCATTAGCTAGTCGGGGCTTCAAGGTTCTGATGCTTTCGTCATGGTATGTATTCATGCTTCCCTTTGTTCTCATAGTTGAGTTTTTGAGTGTGACTAACCTTCGCTTGTGTAGCAGTGGCCAGGACCCGATAGGACTAGGGGATCTCCCCACCTCCCATGAGAGAAGAGTGGAGACCTAGCCTATGGCAAGTTGCGATGAGTGAAGGGGGAAGCAGGCTGGTGGTAGTGTGACCTTCCCTAATGGGGGTTGCATCTTCAAGACCAGTCGTGAGCACGGCGACAGCCATGATGGCAGGTGATCCCCATGGTTACAGTAGAGGCCTGAGTTGGAGGTGTCTCTTGCGGTCCCTCCACCATTGGTTGTGGAGGAGGAGAGGAGGGAAGCTAGGCTCCCTACCTTGCCCGACGGAGGACCTGCACGGTTCGCCCACCTGGTCAGAGTTGGAAGGGGCCAGGAGGAGCCATGGCCTAGGCCGGAGGTAGAGCAGCCACCGGTGAGCCATGGAGTCCTGGTGGTGGACATCCCCTTCGACTGGTGAGGAGGACACTGGGGTTGAGCCTGCCAGCCATCCTACCATCTTGGGAGTTGGTGATGATTCGGTCATCGCTTGATACTACGATGGCTAGATCTTCCGGTGGGTCGGGGGCGACACGTGAGTTGGTGTGGCCTTGCCTTAGCGAAGCCAAGAAAGACCTGGTTCATCCTTTACAACAAGGAGAAGGTGAAGCTTTGGCACCTGCTCAGGGGAGAGAGTCCTAGTCGATGGAGTCCAATCTCGCCCTTACCAAGGCAAAGCTCAAGGAGGCCTTGGAGAGGGTTGAGCTCATCCATCAGGCCATGACTAGTCGACCCTGCCATGCAGTTGCAGAGGTAAGTTTTCTGCATTGCTAGTGTTGCCTTTGATTCCTTGGCATTTTAAACAGGTTGTCTTAGCACGCCTGCTTCTTAGTCTCGTAGGACTTAGGAGATAATGTCGATCCACATGTACTAGTTTCTTTAGGAGGAGCACGGTCGAATGGAGCAAGAAGAGGTGGCATTGCGGTGGGTCGACAAGCTCAAGCATGAGCTAGAGTCTAGCCTGTCAGTGAGTCCCAAGACTGGGCGGCCGAGGCGATGGGAGCACGGGTGGCGGAGCTACGTGCGATCGAGTAGGCAATGGCTACCGAGCAGAAACTCGATGCAGCAAAGGCCCACTTGGTGGAGACTAAGGCGCCACTCAGGAAGTCCTTGGAGGCTCTAGAAGCAGAGCAGAAGGCCTAGGTCGGACGCCAAGCAGGAGGTCATCACGCTCTAGGGGTAGATGCTCAGGGCAGAGGAGTAGAACGCTCGGCTACTCGAGAGGGTGACCTAGCAAGAGGAAGGGCTTTCCATTCTTGAAAGTGCCCACCTTGGTATGTACTAGTTCTGCCCACGATTGATACCTTGAATTTTTCTTTTCCTTGCTCCTGAATTTTTCGCTTGTTTCTAGAATTGGGTTGAAAGATCGGTTCTCTGGAGCAAGAGCTAGAGACGGTCAAAGCGGCGGTTGGTCGGAGCACAGAGGCGCTAGCCCAGTCCCTTGAGGAGCGATGCTCTCTTGAGGGAGAGCTCGACCAGCTTCTCAACATTGCGCAGGTGGTGGTCTCCGAGGTGTTCAGATTAGGACCGAGCACCAGTACACCTGTCGTCCAGCTCGTGGAGGTCGCGAATGAAGTTCAGGCGCTCATCTCCAATGGCATGTTCAATGGGACATCGAGGGTGCTGACCTTGGTGGCAACCCACTACTGTGATCTAGACTTTGTAGCCATCTGTAGAGGATATGCCGATGGGTGGAGCGCAGACGAGATCCATGCACTGGGAGAAAGTTTGGTGCCGCATGCCCAGGTGGTCGCTGAGCCGGTCATTGCATAGTGGGTGATGGAGGCTCGCCGTTCGATCGTGGCCATAGATGTGCACCAGGAAGACGTCATCCAGCCTATGGAGCCAGCAGAGGCTAGGTCAGAGGCAAGCATCATCTTGTCCCCATCTGAGCTGAACGTCTTCCCGATCGTAGCCGAGCCGAATGCCGTTGTCCCAACAACAGTCGAGCTGCCTTCATCCTCACCAACCGTACCATCAACCAACGCCACCAGGGGGGCGTAAGAGTTAGAGTAGAGATAGTCATTTTATGTAAAAGATGAATTCGTGGGGGAGCCCCCATGTGAACAGTTTTACATTTGTGAATATTTTAAGTTCGTTTTGTGATGAAATCACTCATGAGGGGAGGCTTGTTCCATCCACCCTTGTTTTTATCCTTGCGTAGCTTTGTTTTTTATCCTTTCTTTTTTGCTCCTGCCTGTTGACCCAAAGGCTGCAACCCTAAGAACTTAGGCATGGTCCACGAGGCTTAGCTGCTCATAACCATAGGTTGTGGTGGGGTGTGATCGGTCGGGAGGCTAAAGTGCAAGTTATGTAGGGTAATCAATGGAACGGAATGCCCTTTCGTTTGGGCGATTCCCTTTTGTTTAGGCGAAAAGTGTTACTACATGGTAGTAAAAAGGCGGTGGTATCACACCCCCATGGAGCACCTAAGTGACCCTGGTTGAGAGTGCTTGTGCTGGGGCGCTGTAGGAGCAAGCATTGAATGGAAATAAACGGTAAGACCAAGCATTAGGGAAAGAAACAATGTAACTGTTCAATGTTCCATGTGTTGGTGAGAACGTTGCTGTTGTCGTCCTTTAGCTGGTAGGCGCCCGGTCAAATCACCTCAGGCACTGCATATGGTCCTTCCCATGGTGGAGAGAGCTTATGTTTGTCTTAGTTGACTAGGTCCTCTAGAGTATGAGATCACTGACCTTGAGGATCCTCCCCCTGATTTTTCTTTCATGGTACCTATGGAGAGTTTGCTGGTAACGAGCGGAGCAGATGATGATCATCTCAAGAGCCTCCTCGAGCAAGTCAAACACGTCCTACTGAGCCTCTATGGCTTAGTCTTGGTCGAAGGCCTTTACTCTTGGGGCGCCATGATCGAGTTTAGAGGGCAACACTACTTTGGCTCTGTATGTGAGGAAGAAAGGGGTGAACCATGTGGACCAGTTTGGGGTCGTTCTTAGGCTCTAGAGGATCACTAGGACCTCTACAACCCATCACCCAGCATACTTTTTGAGTCAGTCAAAGATGTGGGGCTTGAGTCCTTGGAGGACCATGCCATTGGCCCGCTCGACTTGACATGTTAGTACGTGGGTGTCCGACCGAGGCCCAATCGATCCTGATGCCGTATCCATCATAGAACTCCAATAACTTCTTCCCGATGAAGTTTGTTCCATGGTTGATGATGATATAGTTTGGGACACCAAACCAATAGATGATGTCGAGGAAGAACTTGACCACCTCTTCCGTGCGAATATTGGTGACAGGCTTTGCCTCTATCCCACTTGGTGAACTTGTCCACCACCATGAGTAGGTGAGTGAAGCCACCTAGGGCCTTTTTGAGGGGTCCGACCATGTTGAGGCCCTAGACCATGAATGGCCAGGTGATGGGGATGGTCTCAAGCTCCTACGTTGGTAGGTGAGTTTGCCAAGCGTAGAACTGGCATCCTTCACACCTACAGACCACCTCCTCAACATCTCATAGCGTAGTAGGCCAGTAAAAAACTTGGCGAAAGGCTTTCCTAACTAGTGACCTTGGGGCCGCATGATGTCCTTAGATTCTGGCATGGACTTTGAGGAGAAGCTATTTCCCTTGGTTCATCAGGATGCACTTCATGAGCACTCCCGATGGACTTCGCTTGTAGAGTTCATTACTAATGGCGATGGATGTCTTGGTGCGTCGAGCGATTCATCGTGCCTTAGTCCTTTCTGGTGGGAGAACGTCCTGAAGGAGGTTGGCGAGCAGCGGTGCTCTCCAGTTGGCTGGATCGAGTGCCATCACGGCGATGTCGCCAGACGAAGTTGCCATGTGAAAGGTCCTAATGGCTAGAGGGGGGGTGAATAGCCTATTAAAAAATTTCTACAACAACACTTAACAAACCGGTTAGACAATTATGAGGCGAAGCAAGTGTTGCGCTAGCCTACTAAAATAGCAAGCCTCCTACCACAATTCTAGTTTGCATAGTTTCTATCCACACAATAGCTATGACACTACACTAAGTTAGTGTGCTCTCACATCTAGCTAACTAAAGAGCCACACCAACCAAACTAACAAGCTCTCACATCTAGCTAACTAAAGAGCCACACTAACCAAACTAACAAGCTCTCACAAAGCTAACTAAAGAGCCACACTAACCAAACTAACAAGCTCTCACATCTAGCTACACTAAAGAGCTTGACAACTAGTTTGTAGTAATGTAATGAGAGTGAGCAAGAAGGTTATACAGCCAAGTCGAGGAAGGAGCCAATCAATCACAAGAATGAATAACAATGAAGACCAATCACCTCGGAATCAAATGATGATACAATGATTTTTTACCGAGGTTCACTTGCTTGCCGGCAAGCTAGTCCTCGTTGTGGCGATTCAGTCATTTGGAGGTTCACGCGCTAATTGGCATCACACGCCATCATTAGCTCAGCCGCTTGAGCGGCAGCTCTTTACTGATCGACCCATTCCATCTGAGTCTAGAGGGCTCCCAATGTAGTATAAGCCTCATTGGTGTCCCAATGAGCCTCCCTGACTGCCTTCTTGTGCTTGCACACATGCTTCCTCAGCTTCTGTTGTGCAGCTTTGGCTCTCATGAGCCTATCCATAGAAGTGGTATAGGACTCCTACAAAAAAGTCCTAGGTGTCCTGATGAGCATAAAACATCTTCATCACTACGAACATAGCACTCATAGTGGGATTAGAACCCTCTACCCGCTCATCCTAGTCTTGGATCAATGCATTGCGGTTGCGTTGTGCCCAAACTGTTGTAGATGGAACCACTCGAGGAAAAGTATCAGCTGCAATGCCGATCAACTCATCCCCATGCTGTTGACAAATCTAGCTCAGCACCTCAAAGGCATCTACTTGGGCACCTTCCCATGGTGTTTTTCCCTTAGAATCCACCTTCCACTCCTGCCATAGGGGTGCTTGGGTACTAGCAGGTATGGTTAGCTACACCTCATACCATGGTTCTCCCTCTAGATATCCCTCATTCCAGAAATAGCGGGGCAGTTTGGTATACCCCACAAAGTGCATTACACTCTAGAGCAGGGTAGGGGTACCAAACATCTCTAGGAAAGTCTCACTCCTAGCTGATGCTGCCATCTGTACCAACAAAATATGGTGCAACTCTTTATGAGAACAACATTATAATAGAAAAGAGTTACTTAACGAAATAACAAACTCATAAGGGGAGGAACAATGGAATTATGTAATGAATGATTTATCATAATGCATACATGTTCCATACGTCCTCACAAACTTAGGAGAAATTGAACTTCTAGCGGCATACACGGTGGCATACATATGTTCTCTCCTAATATAACATAACTAGTCGGGCTACACATTTCACTATTAGTGTACCTGCACAAGAATATCATTTCAGCCCAACCCCACAATTATATTTGTAGAAATGAACATCTAGGCTCTAGGTTGCAAGATAAATACTTCCATATATATACATACCCATATATATATATACTTTCGTATCAAAGCTACCCGAAAATAAATACGTCCCATACACACATACAAATATGCATATATAGCCATATCAAAGCTAACCCACAATTAAATACCTTAGTATATATATGAGAAATATATATACTTTAGTATCAAAGCTACCTCTCCCCTTAGACCACACGCTCACAACTTGTGGTCATGCCACTCATCATATTACCTTGGGCGCAGAGGCATTTGATCCACATATTACCACTCAAGTGAATGGCATCCATACAATAGCATGCCATATGGAAAACGAAAATAAAACCCCCCATGTTAGTACTTATTTAACCACCTGAAATCCTTAACTGGGCATAAGGGAAAATGATCACTAACACACCTTAGATTCAAATTTCAGATTTGAACACCTATTTATATATAGCTTTAAGTTGCTAAAAACTGGTTTTGGAAAACAAAAACCTTTGTTTTATATATACATATGGCAATAATATTGAATCTTGCTCCGATGCCAACTGTGACAGAACCGTCCAATTTATAAGAGCACAAGTACAATGGCAGCCTGCAAGCAGTCGCACTATCTTACTTGAGCCCATATAAACTCGGTAGTCTATCGAGTACAACTGAAGGGTCTCGATTCATCGCCAACATACAACCAAGATCGTACATGATTCAACATACATGCCACATATTACATAAAGTTCACAAATAAAGTTATTACAAACCAAGTTCAAATGAAGTAGTAGCGGAAGCAAATATAGTTTGAACAAACATCTCATACTATCGTTTAAATACTTTGCTAGTTTACGATCACAGGCCACAAAAGCATAATAGAGGAGTTAATGAGAAGAGCCTTGCTCGGGGCCTACTCCTCGTCCACGGTGGGACAGAAGCAGTTCTTACAATATCCATGATAGACTGTATTATCTACAACAAGTGGGAAATAAACCCTGAGTACAAGAAGGTACTCAGCTAGACTTACCCATCATAAACCAAAAATAAAATTACTCCAAGGATCATGCTAGGCTTTATAAGTGGAGCTAGCTTGACAACATTTTGCATAAGAAGCCACTAATTTAGCTATACATTTTATAATTTGGTCATCAAGTTAATTATAGCTACTCATCTCTAGATTAGCAAACTAACCTATGCCAACATGTGATATATCATTATGTAGCATCACAATAATAACCAAAGCTGGTGTAGCATTCCCAAGTCCGATATAACCATCAAATTCCATAATCCAGTTACTACGATGCTGGGACTAGTTGATTTTCTCACTATCCAGGAGAGATGGTGATTCGAATCGGTTGCAACCAGCTGGGCAGTTATTCCTAACACAAACCCACACTTCCTCATTGGGTCACCTTTGGTGCAACTCAGGTCGACATTTCACTAGGTTCGATCAGCGCCACACAACTAGGGACAACCAGCTGCCAAGACGTTCAGGCCTGGCCTACCATTGGGCTCATGTCTGGCTCCCCATACATCGTTACTACCATCCAAAGTGCACACTCTAATAGAATGAGGCCCAGCCTACGTTGAGCTACTTGGATTTGTGGTTCGGAACGAGTTATCTAGCCAAGCTAAGTGAGAGGCATGAGTTCAATCTCGACATAAGTGCCAACAACGGTACGGTCCTTAATCAACATAGACAGGATCAACATAGCCAACCCACACCATGTGCATATAAGATCCTGCCCGGTCTCCACTTAGATAACATCCCATGGTTATTTTCCATGAGAGCAAATATAGCCAACCGTGCTCTGGTATCAACCTATATCTCGTAGGTGACACGAAATCACCCGACTTCTACCGTTCTAAGCATGGCTAAGCATATATTCAATCCTAGACCTACACTGAGTTTAAGGTGTATATATCTAGACAATGTAGGTCTATGCATCAAGTCTTTCCAAATCAACACTTATAACCTAATGCATCGAACATAAAGGACTCAAGTGATATTTTATAAAACATAGGAGGCTTAGAATGCTTCGGGGCTTTCCTTTTAGGAATGAAGTGGTCGGCGGTCAGGGCACTCCGGATGTTCCTCAAGTGGCTGGCTCCTCTTCTTCAGGTGCTGCAGGTTTGGGGTGTCCCTTGATTATCCTCCGCCTCTTCTTCGAATTGTAGTAGGGTTACTCCTTCTGGCGATCCTATATGACGAATAAGATATCATGGATGCATAGATACTGACGTGGATGATATGATATGATGAAATGCATAATCATGAGTGTTCTTAACAGCAAGGTATTAGGATGATAACAAGATTAACTTCTTTTACTGAGTTGGTGCATAACTCCTCTCTAGTAATTAAACAAACACCAATTTAAACATTTTCTGGGCTGCAAGACAGCAGTCACTTGTTTTGACCATAACTGGAGTTATGCACATCCAAACAATATGGTTATGGACTTTCTCGAAAGCTTATGAAATTTCCTACAACTTTCTTTTAATCATCTTAAGATGATTCAGTAGTTATCTAGGTCTAATAATTCAATCTTTCAGATCTGTCTAGAGGACAAGCAAATCTGATAGTAGACTTCTAACAGCTATAACTCTTAAACCATTAGGCTTATGACCATGAAATTTTAGGACAAGCAATATGAGTACGTTATCTACAACTTTGTTATTAATAAGTTTCACAGAAAAGGTCAGTATCATCATGAATTTGTCAACACAATAGAAACTACTCATGCAGCCATTTAGTTGAATTATAAAGCAATAATTAACTAGCTGCCTATAAATAATTACTTCTAAGCCCAACTAATAACATCAACAGATCATATGCATCACAAGCACCATAGAAAACCTCATGGTTAAGCCCAACTAATCTATTTATATTCATTTATTAATTTCCTTATATAATATGGTGATTTAGAGGATAAATATTTCCAATGCTCAATAAATTCTGACAAAATTACAATAGCTTACATATGACCCCAAAAGTCTACTGTACAAATTTCATGCCAATTTGATAAGTATAACCATCTCTACAAAAATGACAAGTTGCAAATGCTTATTTTAGCAAAAATAGTTTAGCCTAGTGAAAAGTGTCAAACAATAGATTTCATATTTTTCGTACTTTCATCCTAGCATAAGAACACTGTGTAAAAATTTGCAAGATCATATGTTATATATTTTTGCCCCATTTATTTCTACTAGAAACTAGTAATTATTTATGATTAAATAGGAAGACCATATTCCAGGTATGTCTATTGTAGGTACCTAGCTTGAGCATGCCAACACAAGACCAACTGTCGGGTTCATAGACCCAGGGGTCCCTCAGGGACCGGCTTCCTAGACAAAGGTTCGGCCCAAACTAACAACGCACAACTCCTGGGCTGGCCCAAGTATTGGAGCAATAGGCGGGGGCAGGGGTCCAATCTCTGACCGGAAGGTCAGACCGAGGAGGAACAGCGCCGTTTCCGACTTCGGCCCACCTCTCCGATCCGGTCACTAGCCTGCTTCCGAACGGCCTCTCCGACCGGAAGGACTGGCCAAAAGCACCGCTTCTGACTCCGACCCCTGCTCTCTCCAACCGGGGATACACCCAACCCCTCCTCACCGTCCTTCGATTGGCATGATCAAAGCCGACTGAGATCAACCGACTAGGGACGCCCGCTCGGTAGGGACCAGGAGACGTGCGGAGAAAAGCAAGGTAAGGCTCACAAGTCAAAACCACTGTACTAGGAACCATACCCTATAAGGAACAGTACTCCGTAACTGCCCTAACATAAATAGTATTCTAGGCGCTGACATTTCCCTCTACAGTGTTATGGGAGCCATTGACTCCCATACGATAAGGCCCCCACATGCCCCTAGGCATCGATAGTGTTGTGGGCGCCAGAATTACCGTACTGAGTAAACATGGTGAAAACCCCTCGCATGCCTCTGGGCATCAACAGTATAGCAGATACTGATATCTATCATACCCAAACAAGATGACATAACCTCCCACATGCATCTGACATTCTACAGTGACATCAATAGTGTTGTGGGCGCCTACCATTATCCTGCACCCTATCGGCATGGACAACAAGGCTTAGAAGCATTCATACTCTCTCCCTCTCACTTGTAAGGTCATTCCCTTCATCAATAAAAGGGGATGTGCTCTCTCCCAATAGACCAAGTTAACCCATGTTGATTCAAGCTCAGTCCCTTCAGATTCATTAGATCGATCAAGTTCACTAGCTCACAACCATAGAACTGCCAGGTTCATACCTCAAGCACACACTTGAACACTTAGCTCATAGCGGAGCTCTTGTCGCTCTTGGCCCTTCCGACCGGAGCCGACCGGACCTCTCGTACACCCCATCTTTATCCTTCTCATTTGTAACCCCACTACAGACTTCGAGCACCTGAGCTCATGAATAAAGTCACTGACCGACTCAAACTAGACATAGGGCACATTGCCTAAACCAATATAAACCATGTGTCATTGAGTGCTAAGCCACCTCCGATCACAATGTACAACAAAACTATAAATATTCACTAGTTGGTCACTTTCTGTACCGACAGTTGGCACCGTCCATGGGGAAGACGCTGTATGTTCAACACTTTTTGGTCATCGGATGGCCCACTTTTCCACCACCCTCGCCGTGGTGGGCTCGGGCGATACAATTTGCTTTGGCTCGTTGGAGTTTCCTGCACTCCCACCTGTTGGGATGTGGGCTCCGCCTGTCTTCGAGCCATCATAGGCCTTCCTCTTTGGAAGCCTAGACTTCGTTGCCAACTGGCTTGGCATACTACACCTCCGTGAGGAGGCTCACTTCTTGGCACCCATTAGAGGGGCGCCCTCCATCGACTATGGGATGCACGACTTCAATGACACGGCATCTGCGCTTCATTCTGAGCAAACTCTCTACTCAAACCCTACTATAAGTAATATGTGTACTATTATTTACTCTTTATTTACTATCTCCCATCGTTCAACCAAAGCGACCGTATCACCCATGCCATAAACACCGCATGATCAGTTCCCCTACGGCCTCGCGTCCTCCGTGGATGCGTACGCTTGGGGCTCTGAAGGATGCTGGCGCCATCCCCCCTTGGATCCGAATTCATGGGAATGGTAGGCTACGCTCCTTCCGCTTTCCATGAACTCCCGGATGATGAGGGCAAGAGCGATGGTTCCAGCATCGGTGATGTGGCACCCCACCACCATCTATCCTAGGAGTGCGCTATGGTAGATGCTCCAAGACAGCCACCAGTGGTTGTGCAGTCCACATAGACCCACACACCTCTAGACCCACATGCGGGGCCCTCACGTCTATGCAAGCGTTCCTGAGCCTATCGACCCCCAAGAGCGGGCAGTCTACAAGAACCTCCTGGTTCTAGTAGAAGCCGCCGCCATTCAATAGGCGGAAAGCCCCACATCACGACTCCGACACGCACCCTCTATCCCCACCGAGGGAACATGCATGTGCTAGACGGATCGCTCCATTCACTCGCCGCTACAACTATCAGGCGTGGCTCAGGGGGCGGCAGCCGCGCCATGGTCTGACCTGGCGCCTGCTCCACATCGAATGCCAGTACACGAGTGGCCCGATTTGCACCAGGATGCTCGTAGCATTGTTAGCAACCGATGTTGGGCTTGACATGATGATAATGTCCATCGTGCAGTGGTAGGAGCAGGCGACATGGATCCCGGCCGAACCATCGAGGGGAGCGGTGAAATGTGCCATAGGCGTGGTCGCTGGCCAGACAACTAGAATCCTAGCCCTGAGGGCCTAGGACCATGGGCCTTCAGCCGATGTAATCAGAGAGCACCATTTCGGCAGCATTTCTGACCACCCACCAACATCACGGAATACACCGAGGAGACAAACCCAGGCATTTGGCTCAAAAACTTGTGGCTCACCTACCGGGCTGGAGGAGTGGATGATGACTTTTTCATCATTTAGTATCTTCCCATTTGCATGGGGGAACATGTTTGAGCATGGCTTTGTAACACCCTAGGTGTTTGGCTTCCACTAAATTGCATGTCATTTCATAAACATATGCATCATCTATGTCATCATGCCATTGTCACTAAAACATACATATGCAACATTCGCATATTCTGTTTGTTTCGTACTTGATTGCTTATGAATGGTAGTAGTGCAACATATGAATGCAACATGAATTTCTCATACCTTGAAACATGGCAACAGGGTAGTAATATGACAAATATAAAATAACAACAAGGTCATGAAACATGTGAAACATGGAATTGAAACATATGAGTGAATTGCTTGTTTTAGTTGCTTTATCACATGTGATCATTAGAAGTTGGTATAACAACTTGTAAAGTGGTTGATTATGGTCTATTACACCTTAACTACACTTAGGTTACTTGTTGGGACATTGTTCATGTAGATCAAAATGACCAAAATGCCCTCAAGTGGAGGTTTGACTTGAATTGACCCTTGGAGTGTCACTATTTGACTGATTCAAAAGACCAACTTAGAGACCTTGCATGGCTGTGCACTCTTTACCAAAGTTGTAGCTAATTTATTAAGGAACAAAAGTTGTTTTATGATCATTTCATGAAAATGGCTAGAACATGCTCAAACATGGCCCACAAGTCAGTATTTCATGCTGATTTCACACTTAGAAAATATTCTAGCTACATTTTCAGTTGCATCAAGCCCACGTTGGCTTCATGTAACTTTGGATCCACGATGATTTAGGTGTTGGTCCTTGAAAAGAAATTGTAGATGGATGGTAGACCTACAATTTTCATGTACATAGTTTTTGCAAAGGGTCATTGGATTAGCCATGTTGACACGATGAAATGGCGCTGTCCAGTCATAGTCGTCAAACACTGAATCGCAACATTTCAGAAAATGGTCAGTGTCACCATGGCTGACCTGACGTAGAAGCTATTCACCGCGTGGTGTTCATGCACTGCCGAGGTCTCCACGTCGTGCGTCCGAGCTCCAGAAGAAGGCCAGCGCCTACCCGAACGCGCTCACCGCTCCATTGCCTCTCTCTCGCCTCCACAACGTGCAGCGTCGAGTCCACAACTGTCTGCCATTCCCAACCGAGCGTCGCTATCATCGTGCATGCTCGCCATCATGAAAACACATTGCCTAGCTCGTCTGTGGCTTCGCCGTGATCCCCTTTACCATCTCCATCGTGCAATCGGGTCAATCGAGTCTTGGTAAGGATGAATGTGTTGTTTTCTTCCACCATCGCCATGGCTGACCTCGCCGGCATTGTTGCTCCACATGGCCAGCTGCCACCGTGACCCTCCCATCCCCTTCTCTCCCTCGTGCTAGGTCCTACGAGCACTGCTGAAGCTCGTAGGGTCACCATATAGGGCTGCGGCGCCGTCGTCTCGCCGGAGCCGGCCATGCCGCGGCCGTGCGCCGCCATGCTCGTCGCCAACCCTAGTAGCCGCAGTAATAGCAGTGATTAAGGACACCGCTAGATGTGCATAGGCAGGGCGAACGTCATAGCACCGCTGACCTCGCCGGAGGAGCCACCGGCGATGAACTACGCCGCTTTCTCCTTCTCCTCCCCTGCCTGTTTCTCTGTTGCGTCGGTCCCGCGCGTCAGCCACCACGACTGAGGCGGGAGCCCAGCTGGGCCATGCCGTTTCTAGGCTGCGCCTACGCCTGCGTCATGGGCCGCCATTTCTTCGAGCCGGCCCACCAGTAGCGAAGTTGGTTTTCTTAATTTGTTTTGTTTTATCATTTTCACAGATTGGTGTAGATATTCAAAAATGTATATCTCCTAGTAGATAGATCCAAATGATGTGGTTCTTATTTTGTTGAGTTCATGATAATGTCTAGTTTCTATTAAAAATATAATCCATGCCATGTTCTGTTATGAAAATGGGAGTTTCTATTTATCTCTTTTAATCATGCAAGAAATAGGGGTAATTATATCTTTTTCTAGGTAGCTCCAAATGGCATGAAATTTTTATGGTGTACTGCTCATATCATGAATAGCTTGTAGTTAAATTTTCATAAATTTTGGACACTGTATGTAAGAGATAGAAAATTATCTTGTTTGCATAAGTGGATCTTGAGTGAATTTTCATAATTTTTCTATAGATCCAGTAAAGGTAAAATTTGGTGAGTGCTATTCTTATGCTAGAATGATGCTAGGAAAAATGTGAAATCTATTGCTTGACACTTTTCAGTAGGGTTTCCTAATTATGCTAAAAATGGACATGCCACCTGTTATTTTGGGTATAGCAAGTTCTGCTTGCTCAATGGCTTTGAAATTTTTATGGTAGTCTATGTGAAGCATGAGATAGCTACTATAATTTTTGTAGATGTTTATGAACAGTCTTACTATATATTGCTTTAATCACATAATTAACTAAATAAATTGGAAAAAGGATATTAAATAAATTATTTAGAAGTTAGCACTATACTTTCTAGTGTTCCTCTGGTATGTGCAACAACTTGGTAAACTTGGTTTGGTCAAATTAGGCTTTTGCATCATCATTAAATAATTAAGTTAGTAACCTTGTCATTTTTGGACAGATTCTAGGTTTACTGGAATTCGATTTGGTTAACGTAAGTATCATGCTATGATGTTTACAATTGTTTTGTAGAGAATTTCATAAGCTTTCTAGAATGTCCTCATGCAAGTCATTTGGAATTGTAGAACCCTGGTTGTGATTGAATTAAGGAACTACTTGTGTGCATATAAAACTTTAAATGTTGATTTATGTATGCCTTTACTATTTCTAAGTTTGTGGTAATGTTCCTAGGTGTTAGGCCTTTAACTGAAGATGAGCATCTTTATCTTAGGTTATGCAAGTTAGGTAAGTTGATCTTGTTCTTTAAGTTAAGTTAGATACATGCTTAAAGTGATTTGAATAGAGCTATTTTACTCGGTAAACGGGTGTCCAGTGATGCTTTTGTAAACACTTACTGTGATTCATTCATCATGAGCATCATGTCATTCCTTATGCATCCATGATATTTATCTCGGGCATCGGCATGCAATAGGTGTATCGAAGGGAGTAACACTGCTGGAATTCAAGGAACCGAGCGAGCAGCAGCAGCTGACATCGGAAGTTAAGGAGGTGCCACCTTCAGGAGAAGTGCCAGACGAGGTCGCCGTTGAGTGCCTGGATCACCGTCCTTGCAACTTTGTGAAAGGCAAGCCCCAGAGCATATTAAGCCTCCTAATTTCTGAAATGCAGTTACAGTATTATTATTATATATATTGTTGCATTAAGTTTAGGCGTTGGATGCAAACACTTGCTGCATTGGTTATCCGATCCTTGTCCAGATATTGATACCCTGAATCCTATGTAGCTCAGGCTCATGTAGTGTTTAGCCCTGCTTAAACATGGTAGAAGTCAGGTGATTTCCTGTCACCTATGAGATATAGGAAGATACATATGGCACGGTTGGCTATATTTGCTATCAGTGGAAAAGAACCAGTCTTAATTTGAAATGGAGACCAGGGCAGGAGGCTTGCCGGTTTGCAGTGACTCCTGTCTGTGTCGATTAAGGACTGAATCTTGGAGCCTTTCCTAGTTCATGTTGAACGCATGCCTCTCTCTTAGTTGGCCGGGTCTAGGAGACCGACCACTGAAGCCGAGTAGCTCACCTCAGGCAGGGAGTCGATAAGTATAAAGTACGCCTCGGAAGGGAAGCCGTAGGCGTGAGTCCAAGGGCAGGTGATTTAAAAGTCCTGATCGTCCTGGCAGAAGGGTAATCCCTGAGAGTGCTGGCGCTGATCGAACCCTGCGAATTTGGTTCCTGAGATGTCCCAAAGGTGACCCATGGCTACCCATTGCAAAGTATGCCAGGGTGAGAGTTAGGAATACCCCCTCAGCTGAGTTGTAATTCGATTCGAGTCGCCGTCTCTCCCGGTTAGTGAGAACTTGACGGGCTTATCTCCAATGTAGATACACTAAATAACATAATGGTTCGGAAATGATGATATGATGATGACTGCCTTATTATACCTACTATGGTTAATATTGTTTGCTCCTAATAAGTGAGTGCTCTAGTACAGGTGCTAATCTAGTGGACAGGTAAATGATGATAAGCTTGATGCTAAGTTTAAATTGGTTACTATAATCATAAGCTCTTTTATGCAACTGTGTCAAGCTAGCCCACCTGAAAAGCCTTGCATGATCCTTGGTGTCTTTTATTTCTTGTTTTGACAGGTAAGTCTAGCTGAGTACCTTCTTGTACTCAGGGTTTATCTCCCACCTGTTGTAGATGACCAGTTCTCTACTAGTTCTCGTACCTGATAATGCTTTTGTGGGACATGATTCAGACTTGGCAATGTATTTGAAAACTATGATGTTTTGTACTAAACTATGTTACTTCCGCACACTCAAACTTGGTTTGTAATATGTTAATTGAACTCTGATGGATGTAATTTGAATGCTACTTGTAAAATGTTGTAACGAATGATGTGTTGTGTTGAATCACTACGGTCTTGGTTTGTATGTCGAGAGTTGGTTGAAATCCTTCGTGATTTCCAGACTACTAGGATTATGGGAGCTTAAGTACAGGAATTTGATCGCCTTGGTGATTGTTTTTGTACTTACATTCTTATGATTTGGTCAGTTCTGTTATAGGCATGAATTCCTCCCGCATGACAGCATCCGCAACTAGGCAGACCTCAAGTGGGTCTTTGTCGGAAATTTCCAGGGTAGTATGTCTGCCCTGGAAACTCCTGGGACCTTAAGAGCTGCTAGTAGGAGCCTAGCGAGTCCCTATGGGATTACATCCATAGGTTCTCCCAACGATGCAACTCCCTCCCTGATGTTGTCGATGTAGACATCATTAGTGCATTCCTCTCTGAGACCAACTGCGAGTCCCTAATCCACAAGCTTGGCTGCCTAAAACCCCGTACCACCCACGACCTGCTTGACGTCGCCACTAACCATGCCTCTAGCGAGGAGGTGATCGGAGCGGTCTTCAATGGAGGCCAGGACAAAGGCAGGGCCAAGCGCCTGGACCAAGAAGAGGGCCCCTCCATACAGAGGGGCAAGAAGAACAAAAGGGATCGGCGCTGATCGGACAACACCACGATGGTCGCCGCAACTGATCGCATGGGCAAGTAGCCCTAATAGGGATTGCCTGACCACTTCAACAAACTCATGGACAGTCCATGCACACCTTGTCAAACACCTCTACTAGGACTATGAGCTCCTCAAACGTTTCCTCCGACAGGATGGTGGGCTAAAGGAGGGAGATGGCAAAGAGGAGGCAGCCAAGAAAGGAGGCGGGGCAGGCAAGGATGGAGATGGCTTCCACAAACCTAAGGAGTGCATCATGATCTTCAGTGGGTCCGATGCCATCTGGATGAAACGCCAGCATAAGGTGCACTATAGGGAGGCGTGCACCATGGAGATGGCCATCCCCTCCTTCCTTAGCTAGTCAGAATCTCCGATCACCTTCGATCAGAGGGACCATCCCTCCCAGATCGCAAGACCAGGACGCTACCCGCTCATCGTCGACCCTATCATCTGCAAGAAGTGCCTCACCAAGGTGCTGATGGACGGAGGCAGTGGCCTCAACATCCTCTATGTCAACACCCTCGACGCCATGCGCATTCCTCGGTCGAAACTCCGCCTAGCGAGTTCTCCCTTCCACAAGGTGATCCTAGGAGCGCAGGCATACCCACTCGGGCATATCGATCTGCCCATCACATTTGGCAAATGAGCCAACTTCCACTCAGAGGTCCTCACCTTCGAGGTGGTAGACTTTCTAGGGTCCTACCATGCTATCTTGGGGCATCCATGCTACGCCAAATTCATGGCGATCCCCAACTACACCTACCTCAAGCTGAAGATGCCGGGACCAAACGGCGTCATCACTATAAGTAGTGCCTTCTCGCACGCCTTCATGTGCGACCACGAGCATTTTGAGCTCGCCACCACGATCGTCAACTCATCTAAGCTCCCATGGCTCGGGGAGTCATCAACCCTAGCAGTCCCGGACTGCAACAAACTGACCTCCTTGATGGCCTTCCACTAGCTCAAGGAAACCAAGGCAGTGGGTATTGACCCCACCAACCCAACCAAGATGGCGCAGATCAAGACCTAGCTCTCAGCCAAATAGGAACATGAGCTCATCGACTTCCTACACGCCAATCGTGATGTCTTCGCATGGTAGCCTTCTGACATGCCAGGCATACCATGGGAGGTCACCGAGCACGCACTGCGCCTCATCCTGGGCTCAAAGCCCGCCAAGCAGCACCTACATCACTTCGATGATGAGAGACGTAGGGCAATAGGCAAAGAGATTGCCAAACTCCTCGTGGTCGGATTCATCAGAGAGGTATTCCACTCCGACTGGCTTGCCAATCCCATTCTTATTAAAAAGAAGACCAGGAAGTGGAGAATGTGCGTTGATTACACTGGCCTCAACAAAGCGTGTCCAAAGGATCACTTTCCTTTGCCTTGCATTGACCAGATAGTCGACTCCACCTCGGGTTGTGAGGTCCTCTCCTTTCTGGATGCATACTCAGGCTATCACCAGATTGCGATGAAAGAATCCGATCAGCTTGCAACCTCGTTCATCACACCATATGGTCTGTACTGCTATGTGACCATGCTTTTTGGCCTGAAGAACGCTGACGCCACCTACCAAAGGTGCATGCAGCAATGCTTTGTTGACCAAATTGACCCGCTCTATCAACCTGATTAAGCCGAATGGCTGAAACCAACAATCGCCGTCTATGTTGATGACATAGTGGTCAAAACAGCTCAAGCTTGCGACCTAATCGCAAACTTGGCCGCGACATTTGTGAACCTCTGAAGGTTCAACATCAAACTGAATCCCAAAAAATGTGTTTTTGGGGTTCCTAAGGGGAAGCTGCTTGGATACATCATGTCCAAGCGCGACATCGAGACCAACCCCAAAAAGATCATGGCCATCTCCAACATGGGCCCCATACACAATGTCCAGGGTATATAAAGGCTCACCGGCAGTCTAGCTGCCCTAAGCCATTTCATCTCCTAGCTCAGCGAATGGGGGATGCCACTCTACAAGCTCCTCAAAAGGACGGAAGCCTTTGTCTGGACTGAGGAAGCCCAGCAGGCTCTTGAAAGCCTCAAAGCATCCCTAACATCAGCCCCAATCCTTGTCGCTCTCGAATGGGGAGAATCCCTCCTTTACATCGTGGCAAGCAACCATGTGGTGAGTGCCGCCCTAGTCGTCGAAAGGGAGGAGCTAGGACACCAACTCAAGGTACAGTGACCCATATACTTTGTTGGAGAGGTACTTACTGACCCCAAGGTCTGGTACCCCTAGGTGTAGAAACTCCTATATGTCATACTAATAGTGACCAGGAAGCTCCTACACTACTTCAGCGACCACGAAGTTGTGGTCATCACTTCGTACCGGCTTGAAGACATCATCCGCAACCACGACACCACGGGGTGAATGTCCAAGTGGGCACTTGAACTCATGGGCCACGACATTAGGTATACCCCTCGTACTGCTATTAAGTCTTAGGCTCTCATAGATTTTGTCGCCGAATGGACGGAGGTCCAGCTACCGACCCCAGACGTCACCCACGAGTACTAGACAATGTACTTCGATAGGTCCATAATGGCACCCGGCTCGAGGGTTGGAGTGGTTCTAATCTCCGTAGATGGGAGTAGACTCCACTACGCCATCTGCCTCCACTTTTCGGCCTCAAACAACCCCATGGAATACAAGGCCCTCATCAATGGATTGTGCATCGCCATCGAGCTCGGCGCTACGCGACTCTATGTTCATGGCGACTTGGAGTTGGTTGTTGATCAAGTCATGAAGGAATCCTCCTGCAAAAGCCCCCTCATGGCAACATACTACCAGGAGGTGCGCAAGCTTGAGGACAAATTCTAGGGGATCGAGCTACACCATGTCCCCCGAAAAGGACAATGATGTCGCTGATTTTCTTGTAAATGCCAGGAGAGACCTGTCCCCAAGTGGGATCTTCAACAACGACCTCCATAAGCCATCCGCCCATGTCTTGGAAGGTTTGACCCAGACTCACCCCAATGCCAGGCTAGCACTCGGGGGCTCCGACCCTAGCGCCAAGCCAGCGCTCAGGGGCTCCGATCATAGTACCTCCATGACGACGTCACCGATCGATGTTGCTATATTGGCACTTGATCAAACTGACTGGCGAGCACCGCTACTCACCTACCTCCTTGAGGAGGTTCTCCTGCCTAAAAGAACTAAAGCCCAATGAATCATTCAACGCGCCAAGACCTTCATCATGCTCGGTGACGAGCTCTACAAACGGAGTCTGTCAGGAGTGCTCATGAAGTGCGTCCCCACCGACTAGGGGAAGCAGCTCCTCCTCAAGGTCCATGCTAGGATTTGCGGACATCATGTGGCCCCAAGGTCACTGGTTGGAAAAGTCTTTTGTTAAGGTTTTTACTGGCCCACCGTGCTACAAGATGCAGAGGAGGTCATCCATAGATGTGAAGGATGCCAGTTCTATGCTCGACAAACACATTTGCTGGCATAGGAGCTCCAAACCATCCCCATCACCTGGCCATTCATGGTCTGGGGCCTCGACATGGTGGGACCCCTCAAAAAGGGCCTAGGCAGTTTCACTCACCTACTCATAGTAGTCGACAAGTTCACCAAGTGGATAGAGGCCAAGTCCATCACCAACATCCGCTCAGAAGAGGCGGCCAAATTCTTCCTCGACATTATCTACTGGTTCGGCGTTCCTAACTGTATCATCACTGACCACGAAACCAACTTCACCGGAAAGAAGTTCCTAGACTTCAATGATAGATACAGCATCAGGATCGATTGGGCCTTGGTTGAACATCCATGAACCAATAGTCAGGTCGAGCACGCTAATGGTATGGTTGTCGAACGACTCAAGTCATGCATCTTTGATAGATTCAACAAATATGCTGGATGATGGGTGGCAGAGGTCCCAGCAATCCTCTAGAGCCTAAGAACAACCCCAAATCGATCCATAGGGTTCACACCTTTCTTCCTAGCTTACGGAGCTGAGGCAGTGCCACCCTCTGACCTTGACCATGGCACCGCAAGATGAAGGCTTTCGACCGCGACTGAGCCGCGGAGGCTTAGCAAGACACAGTCGACCTACTCGAGGAAGCCCGTGAGACGACCGTCATCCGCTCCGCTCACTATTAGCAAACTCTCTATAGGTACCATGAAAGAAAGACCAGGGGGAGAATCCTTGAAGTCGGCGACCTCATACTCTGGAGGACCCAATCAACAAAGGAAAAATACAAATGCTCTTCACCATGGGAAGGACCCTATACGGTGACCGAAGTAATCCAACCAGGCACCTATCGACTGGAGGACGACAACGGAAACACTCTCACCAACACTTGGAACATTGAACAGCTATGTTGTTTTCCCCTAAAATTTGGTCTTACCACTTTTTTAGTCAACACTTGCTCCTATAAAGCACCCTGGCCCAAACAGTTTCAGCCCAGGTCGCTCGGGGGCTACATAAGGGTATAATACCGAATATTACCTCTCTTTTTATTGTCACGTGGTAAACAAATTTTGTCCCCGAATGGAAGTGCATTCCTTTTCCTTTGACTGTCCTACGTAACTTTGTTCTCACTCCTAACCGAATGCACCCCGCCATGACCTATGGTTACGAGCAGCCGAGCCTCGTGGGCCATGCCCAGGTTCTTAAAAAAGCTACAACCTATGGAACTAATGGGCAGGTGTGAAAAGGAAAGGACAAAAATAGTAGCTACGCTAGGCTAAAAATAAGGAACAGATAGTGATTCTATCACAAATAACAGGACTGATGTGTTCATTGATACAAAAACTATTCACACAGGGGCTCACCCATGAACTCAACTATTACATTTTTTTCTAAAAAACTACTTCCATTCCAAATGGGTACCTCAAAGGTGCCGCACCCATAGATGCCACACCAATAGATGCCGCACCTCAAAGGTGCCGCACCCATAGATGCTCAATAGAAGAGCATGGGGCTTCGGACCTTCTCATGCAGTCGAGGCAACTCCTAGGTAGGGACGCCACCACTGAAGTATGGCCACCATGGCTAGAAGCGATCTCATCAAACTTTATGAATTAGCCAACCTGAGTAGCTGTAGGCGCAAAACCCTCCACCAGCATGACCCTAGGCAACTTTCCCTTTGCATACAGCTCCATCCCAAAGAAGGCCTCATAGATGAATCCACCACGCCACCCCCTTCGGTGAAAGCTGCCTCTTCTCAGGCAACGACGACTAGCACCACCCCGAGCAACCTCTAGCTCGACATCATGCTCCAAATTCATGAAAGGATCTGTAAGTCCTCCCCCTCGCTTACCATCTCTCTCACTTAGGAACCGCCATAGCATATAGGCATTCTTGGTGAGGAGGAAGGAGGACAGACAATAGTTGGTGAATAGTCAAAGGACTATGATGGAGGGCCCTCTTCCCCCCTATTTAAGGAAGAAATGCAGCAGCCGAAGAGGGGAAAAAGATTAGAGCAAAAAACTATCTACTTTCCCCCATTCAATGTGGATGGGAAACAATAGGACACACCCTGATCGATAGGACGCACGCTGGCCGACGAAACGATGCTGTGTCAGACAGAACACCACCTGGTGAGACAAAATAGGCCTGGGTATGGCCCACCACTATCGCATGACTAGGCATGAAAACCCAAACATCACCACATGCAGGTAGCTCTCCGCACCCCTAGGCGGGACATGCAAAAACCCAAAGCAGGATCTCCACCGGGAGAGACCATCGGGCTTCCTAAGTCGATCAAATGGCTCAGAAAAACACACCGAGAGACAGTAGGAAGCAAAGGGACGCCCCATGTAGGCCATAACTGACTCCATCATGAACGATGAGCATGGGTCTCGGTCGGACGTTTCTGACTGAAGCTCTCCAAAACCCCATCACTCAAATCATCAAGGTAAAAACTACCAACCCCCTCTATTTCTTTATAAATCATTTCATACATCCATATGTGCATTCATTCCATATGCCCGTGCCTCCCGGATGATTTGGGCCCTGAAACCGCCTGGGGGCTCAGGAACTAAGCATCGCACATGCAGCGAAAATGCATCACAATGCTCCGTGTTGCGACATGAAGTGGCGGTTGCCTCATTCGACATGAGCAACCAACAAAGCTAGGACAAGAAAAACATAGATGAGCCCTGTGCGGCCCTTGCCCAGTCTGGCAGATATGGTCATCTCAACCTTCTCGTTTGATCCTAAACCTCTCGCCAAGCCCATAGAATCTCCATCGAGGAGAGGCCGTTAGGTCACCCGGGTCGGTCTCTAGAATGACCCAGGCATCTGCCAAGGTTGTAGGTAAAGGAGCAGTGGAATGTCACAAGAGGGCTATGCCGACCCTATCATGAATGATGGACCTGGATTCTGCTCGATCATAGCCATTAGTGAACTCACCGAGCACGTCATTCAAGCCTGAGCGATCAAGACAAGCAACAATACTTAGCCCCTTTGGTTGTGAGGAACCAAGGATGGGGTAACGCACACAACTCACACCGACCCCTACTAAGGCCCAACAAGGCTTGGGGTCTCAAGACACAAAAAGCCTAGGTCTGCGACCCCAAACTCGCCCCTTTCGACTGCACTCCAAACGCCCAGGTCTGTGACCCTGATCTTGCCCCATCCGGCTATGCTCCGACTACGCTCCAAACGCCCAGGTCTTCGACCCTAATCTCACCCCATCCGGCTACTGCTCCAACTACGCTCCAAACACCTAGGTCTATGACCCCAATCTCACTCCATACGGCTATGCTCTAACTACGCACCAAACAACTAGGTTTGCGACCTCGATCTCGCCCCATCCGGCTACACTTCTGACTACGCTCCAAAAACAAACCTAGGGTCTGCAACCCTGATATTGCCCCATCAGGATCTACAGAGCTCCGACTCACCCAATCCCAAACTAACTAAACTAACTGCCTCACCCGATCCTTGTGGCGCTGCATCGAATGCTAGGATCCTACAAACTCCATCTCACCCAAATCTCTAAAATGACTAAACACCACTGGCTACAGCAATGCCGCCATGATTGATAACTCCATCTCAACTAAAAACATGCACACATGCCCGCTAACACACACCCCCTAGATGGTTCCACCTGAACCGCCCTAGGGGCTCAGGGGCTCCTGTCGGGTTCATAGACCTGGGGTCCCTCAGGGACTAGGCTTCCCTAGATAAAGGCTTAGCCCAAACTGACAATGCACAACTCATGGGCTAGCCCAAGTATCGGAGCAACAAGTGGGGGTGTGGTCCAATCTCCGACCAGGAAGGTCAGACCGAGGAGGAATAGCGCCATTTCTGACTCTGGCCCACCTCTCCAACTAGAGCGCTCGATCCAGTCACCAGCCTGCTTCTAGATGGCCTCTCCAACCAGAAGGACTATCCAAAAGCACCGCTTCTGACTCCAACCCTGCTCTCTTCCGACCGGGGATACGTCTAGCCCCTACTCACTATCCTTCTCCTAACTGGCATGATCAGAGCTAACTAAGATCAACCCACTAGGGATGCCCGCTCGGTAGGGACTAGGAGACGTGCGGAGAAAAGGAAGGCAAGGCTCACAAGTCCAAACTACTGTACTAGGGAGCATACCCTACATGGAATAGTACTCTGTAACCGCCCTAACACAAACAGTATTGTAGGCATTGACATTTCCCTCTACAGTGTTGTGGGCGCCATTGACTCCTATACGGTAAGTCCCCCCACATGCCCCTGGGCATCGACAGTGTTATGGGCGCTGGAATTACCATACCGAGTAAACATGGTGAAAACCCCTCACATGCCTCTGGGCATCAATAGTATAGCAGATACCGATATCTGCCATACCCAAACAAGACGACGTAGCCTCCCACATGCATCTAACATTCTATAGTGACATCAACAGTGTTGTGGGTGCCTACCATTATCCTGCACCCTCAGGGACCCTCCGGTTGTGAGGAACTAAGGATGGGGTAACACACACAACTCACACCAAATCCTACTAAGGCCTAGCAAGGCTCAGGGGCTCAAGACACAAAAAGCTAGGGTCTGCGACCCCAAACTCACCCCTTCCGACTGTGCTCCAAACGCCTAGGGTCTGTGACCCCAATCTCGCCCCATCTAGCTATGCTCTAACTATGCTCCAAATGCCTAGGTCTATGACCCCGATCTCGCCCCATCTGACTATGCTCCAAACACTTGGGTCTATGACCCCGATCTCGCCCCATCTGGCTATGCTCCGACTGCGCTCCAAACAACTGGGTCTACAACCCCGATCTCGCCCCATTAGGATCTACGAGCTCTGGCTCACCCAATTCCAAACTAACTAAACTAACTGCCTCACCCGATCCCACGGCGCGCATCGACAGTAGGATTCGCAAACTCCATCTCACCCAAATCTCTAAAATGACTAAACACCATGGCTGCACAATGACGCCCTGATTCACAACTCCATCTCAACTAAAAACATGCACACACGCCCGCTAACAAACACCCCCCTAGATGGTTCCGCCCGAACCGCCCAGGGGCTCGAGGGCTACATCCCGCAGGTGTGCTCGTGTGCACCCGCTGTCAATGCAAAAATCCCCTAGATGGCTCTGCTCGAATCACCCAGGGGCTCGAGGGCTCCTATCGGGTTCATAGACCCAGGGGTCCCTCATGGATAGGCTTCCTAGACAGAGGCTTGGCCCAAACTAACAACGCACAACTCATGGGCTGGCCCAAGTATCGGAGCAACAGGCGGGGGTGTGGTCCAATCTCTGACCGGAAGGTTAGATTGAGGAGGAATAGCGCCAGTTTCCAACTCTGGCCCAACTCTTCGACCGGAGTGCTTGATCCAGTCACCAGCCCGCTTCTAGATGGCCTCTCCGACTAGAAGGACTATCCAAAAGCACCGCTTCTGACTCCAACCCTACTCTCTCCGACCGAGGATACTCCCAGACCTAGCTCAATGTCCTTCTCTAACTAGCATGATCAGAGCTGACTAAGATCAATTGACTAGGGATGCCTGCTCGGTAGGGACCAGGAGACGTGCGGAGAAAGCAAGGCAAGGCTCACAATTCCAAACTACTGTACCAGGGATCATACCCTACACGGAATAGTACTCCATAACTACCCTAACACAAATAGTATTGTAGGCACCAACATTTCCCTCTATAGTGTTGTGGGCGCCATTGACTCCCATATGGTAAGGCCCCCCCATATGCCCCAAGGCATCGACAGTGTTGTGGGCGCTGGAATTACCGTACCGAGTAAACATGGTGAAAACCCCTCACATGCATTTGGGCATCAATAGTATAGCAGATACTGATATCTACCATACCCAAACAAGACAACGTAACCTCCCATATGCATCTGACATTCTATAGTGACATCAATAGTGTTGTGGGCGCCTACCATTATCCTGCACCCGTCGGCGTGGGCAACAAGGCTTAGAAGCATTCATACTCTCTCCCTCGTAAGGACATCCCCTATCATCTATAAAAGGGGATGTGCTCTCTCCCAATAGACCAAGTTAACCCAAGTTGATTTAAGCTTAGTCCCTTAGATTCAATAGATCGATCAAGCTCACTAGCTCACAACCATAGAACCGCCAGGTTCGGACCTCAAACACACGCTTGAATACTTAGCTCATAGCGGAGCTCCTATCACTCTCAGCCCTTCCGATCGGAGCCGACTGGACCTCTCGTACACCCCATCTTTCTCCTTCTTGTTTGTAACCCCACTGCAGACTTAGAGCACCTAGGGCTCAAGAATAAAGTCACCGACCGACTCAAACTGGACGTAGGGCATGTTGCCTAAACTAGTATAAACCCTATGTCATTGAGTGCTAGGCCACCTCCGATCACAACATATGGCAAAACTACAAATATTCACTAGTTGGTCACTTTCTGTACCGACACCAGCAAAATTGGAATCACAATTTTTGCACTTCCAGAGCTCAAGATGTGCATTTTACAAGATGGATACAAAATTAAAAGCACTTATCTAGCCCATTTAATTCCCCTAGAAAAATATCCAAAACAGTAGGTTTCATATTTTTATCAAATAGTACACTTCATGGTGAATCCAACAAAATTTGGATCATCCAAATTGGACACACCTAACTCAAGATATAAATTTTTGAAGTTTGCATTCAAATCTATGAAAATAAAGAAAGAAAATCAATTTCAAATCTAGCTCAGGTGCTAGGTGCACCCGGTCTAGTGCACCCACTATGACTTGACAGTGGGGGCCCATAGGACAATGGGTCCCATTCGTTAGTGAAATAGGAGCAGAGGACTGGCACTGACTGGCCAGAGCTCACCGATGGTAGCAGTTTGCACCATCATGACCTACTCGACATCCTATGTCGACTTGTGCCCTTGGTTGGCTTAGTGGCTCGTCGGAGCTATCTCGCTGGTGAGCATGGTGGCTCAGCATCGGTGCATGGTGGTGGACTCGCCATCTCCAGTGATAACACGGCCAAGTAAGCATGGCTATGGCTTCCACAGACTCTAGCAGAGCTCTTCAGGTTTGGTCTAAGCCACGATAGAGCAGCAGGTTAGGTCCGACCACAGTGCGTGGAGCTGGGCGATGCCTGGCGCAGTGGTGGTGGTGCTTGCTAGTTTCGGTGAGGGGGCTATCAGTGACCTACCTCCATCATAGGCTATGGATCTAGAGCTCAAGGTGACTCAGTAACGGGCACTAGAGGGAACTATGGGTGATCGGTTGGGGTTGGCCACGGCGAGCTCGTGCTCGTGGCCATGGTGGGCGTGCATGGTGCGGATGTGTGTTCCGTCACCAACGAGGCGGTAGCGGCTAAACGGATGGTGTCTCTAGCTTCTAGGACCTATGATGAAGACTAGATGAGGGGGAGAGAGAGTGGAGATGCATGGGTTGTGGCTGGCCATAGGTGAGCTTGTGCTCAGTGGTGCACCATGGCCATGGCAACGACGGCGGCGCGACAATGTGGCCTTCCCGATGCTCATCTAGTGGTGCTAGCTACTCGGGAGGGTGGAGCGGCTCACAACAGAGCTATTTATGAGGTGCACTAGGTGATGGTGCGGCAGGTGGTGAAGCGCTTGGCCGATGATGATGTGGCGGTGGCAGCGGCTGCGCTTTGCTCTGCTCTAGAGCCATGCGCGAGCGAGATAAAGAGGGTGAGAGAGTGGATGAGAGCGTGAGAGCGAGGGCGACTGAGTGCTCGCCTTTGTGGCATGGCAGGGTGGGCTAGCACTAGCATACGGACTGCCACATGGGGTGCATAGCTTGGCCATGGTCGGCCACCACGGCGCAGCGATGGGCCGATTCAGGCCGACTGACGGGCCGACTTTGCACCTAATTACATCCTAATCAGTGGTGAGTTTTTGAAAACTATATTTGTAAAAGTTGTAGAGCTACATGAGTAATACAAGATTACTTAAATGAGTTTTGCCTAATTCACAATGGTTTTCAAACTACAATGCTCCAAAGTAGGCTACTTTGAAACTAAAAATCAGCCTTAGACAGCAAA
This sequence comes from Miscanthus floridulus, assembly GCF_019320115.1. Classification (NCBI taxonomy): domain Eukaryota; kingdom Viridiplantae; phylum Streptophyta; class Magnoliopsida; order Poales; family Poaceae; genus Miscanthus; species Miscanthus floridulus. Next base: position 93,481,125 of record NC_089581.1, on the reverse strand, counting down.
ATTTATAAGTTTGAAAATAGCATTTCATTGCTACTTGTGGGCTCTATTTGACCATGCTAGGCACTGAATTAGCTCATGACCCTTAAATAAAGTTTGTTCCCCATGTCATGGACTACAACTTTTATTAAGGGTGTACTACCATGTAAACACTCTAAGCTACTGCTCAACTTTGGTCAAACTAGCATCATGTAAAAGACATTTCAAAGTAAACACTTGGAAGCAAAATTAGCCCATGTTATGAATACAAACATTGTTCCATTTACCATCCTAGATGTGTCTAAGGTGTTTTTGTGACCTCACAACCATCTCTTGCATTGGTCACACATTATCACAAGGATATGCATGTATATAATCAACATCACATGTGATAATATGTAAGAATAAGATGAAATTCCATATGCTCATGCTCATGAATGCTTGGATGATGCTTGTGCTCATGAAATGCAAGTGCCAAATGCAATGCTTAACACTAGGGTGTTACAAAGAAGATCAAGAATGGCATGAAACTGAAACTCAGGCATGAGTTCTCGGTAAGTATATCAAAATTCGTTTGTGCTATTATATCGAGCAATGTCTCTACTACTACTCCTACTCCTTGTTAGCTCTTTGCTACTACTCCTGCTACTCCTACTACTATACTATGCTATACTCTACTCCTATATCAATACTACTACTACTACTACTACTACTACTACTCTACTCTACTCTACTCCTACTACTACTACTACTACTACTACTACTACTACTACTCCTACTACTCTACTCTACTCTACTCTACTCCAATACCACTACTACTACTCCTAACCCCTACTACAACTCCTACTGCTACTACTCTACTCTACTCCTATACCAATACTACTAATACTCCTACAACTACTACTATACTATACTATCCTCCACCTACTACTCTCCATATATGCTCTAATGATTCGTATTATATATCATGTAGTGTGTCAAACAACCCTATGGCTCAGTTCTATGTGGATTCTACATTTGCGAGTACCTAAGGATGTGTAGCAGATTCAGTAGTAGCTGGCGGTAGCTCAAGAAAGCACAAGGATGGTGGGAAAACGAAAAGGTCAACCAACACTTCAGATAAACAGTAGCGGACATATGTAAGTTTGTCCTAGAGAGTGCGCATGTAGGGCAAACTGATCTTCAATGAGGAAAGCGAGTTAGCAGTAGGAAATGAAGTTCGAAAGGATCAGAAACTAGAGCACCAAGTTATAAATCAAGGATTATATATTGGTAGATGTTGACATTTCTTAGCATCACTCTTTACTAAGTCATCATCCCTAGCATGATGCCAGAAATGCATTGTTGGTAATTATTGAGAACACTTTAAATTTTATATATATACTAAGTAATCCGCAAGCGCATAGATAATGTACCATTGTAGCATTTCACCTGGGAGTATACTGAGTATTGTTATTTATATTTTACCCATAGGGAGGAGCTATGGAGTTGTGTTGGCATAGAGATATTGACAAATATATATACTTATGATAAAATCAGTCTCATGCTATGGCAGGGGTAAGTCAAGGGATAATTAAATGATAAGTGTAAGGTAATAATGGTATTCTAGAGATAAAAATACAGACTCATAAAATGCTAGTACGGCTAAATAGGAGATTCATCAAGAGCAAAAGATTCCTAAGTCATTCCTTATTTACTAAGTCTTTTGTACACCCAAGTATATACACTCTCATTTATAGTATAACTAACTTTGGATATTTGCATAAGCAACATTACTAAGGAATATCAAGAATAGAGCTTGTCTCCTCTTCGCAACCTGCATTCTACTTGCTCTATAAACGGGGAGTGGACTACAAAGGACTCAATGGGAGTGTCACTTCCTGCGATCCACCACATGACCTAGAGTGTAGAATACATCCGCAGGCAAACAATATCTAAGCACCATGCTTACATAATGTCGACCACTTAACTCACTTGAGTACTGAGCTAAGAGCTTTGTGAACATATGCATAAATTCATCATCAATCATAACTATATCAAGCATATAACTAGAACAAACTAGGAACATAATAAATAGCAACATAATATTGAAGTAGTACAAAGTCATAAATATAGAGATACAATGGCTATACCAGCCTCTAGACTATAACACCCCAGGTGTTTGGCTTCCACATTTGCACTTGCATTTCATAAACATGAGCATCATTCATCCATTCATGAGCTTAGATTGTATGAAACATGCTTTTGAAACATTGCAACATATTGTTATATTCCATGTGTGTTTGTTTTAGGAAATGAATAGTGTGCAACACTCAAGTGCAACATGTGCAATTCACTTTTGAAACATGTCACATACTTTAGTGAAACATGGATAGTTAGTACTATGCCACAAACTCATGAAACATATGAAACATGGCTTTGAAACAAAAGTAACAAGTTACTTGTTTTTCTTGTTTCAATGTGTGGTGTGGCTAATTATCCTCTTAAACAACTTATCTACACTTAGAATGTCATTAGGAACAATGTTCATGTTGACCATATTGCCTAATTATGCCTTCAAGTAATAGTTTGCACTAGTATTGACCACTAGAACTCTTTTGTTTGACTATTTAAAAAGTATAGCTTAGATTGTTTGCATGTCTGAGTAACTCAAAGAAAAGTTGTAGAAAATTTTATAAGAAACAAAAGTTATTTTATGACCATCTCATGAAAATGTGCTGAACATGCTCAAGAAGGGCCCACAAGTCAAGTTTTGAGGTCTATTTAGAAACTCTGAAATTTTCTAAGTCTTGGAACTAGTTTTCAGTTTCATGTGTCAATGTTTGGAGCCTTGTATCTCCCAAACCAAGCTGAACCTAGCTCGAGCTCCAATTGTAAAAGTTGTAGTCCTCATGTAGATCTCCAACTTTGTCAACTACGCCATGAGCTAGATCATCACGGTTTAGAAGATATGGATCGTGGAAATTGTGTTGTCAGTCGGCACCATTGAACACTGAATCAAAAACTTCAGACAGCTACAGTGCCGACCGGCCACAGGCCTTTGCCGCCATGTGGCCGCCATGTGCCATGGCCTAGCCTGGCTGCCACTGCCCACTATCCACCGCAATAGGCCAGCATCCTTTTGCCCTCCCAGCTCGCTCGCATTCACTCTCCTCCCACGCGCGTCTGAAGCACCAGGAAAGCGAAGCCGCCGCCATCGCCATTGCTCTGCCAAGCCGTGCACCCTCACCACCATGCCATTGCTCACTCTAGCTAGCCCAAAACTCCACCGTAGTCTCGTTTAGCTCGTCCACCTCACCGTTGAACCGGAGAACCAAGGTAGAGGCTGCATTTTTGTTTCCACCGCCGGCTAGACCTCGCCAGAGTTGTGCTCACCGTGGCCGACCACCACCGGAGGCCTCTCACTCCCTTTTCTTCCTTCCCTAAGCTTCCCCATGAGCCCTTGAAGCTCGTACCAAGCTTAGCCATGCCCTACATGGCTGGACCTCGCCGGAGCACCATCGAGCCGCTCCGCCGTCCGCCATGCACGTCGCCGTCCTAGCTCGAGCTCAGTAGCGGTTGAGGGGAGGGCATAATTAGGTTCGTCTTGTCGAGGCGAGCACGTCGAAATCCTCACCGCCGGCGAGCTAGCACCGCTCCCAGCGTTGTCCCAAGCCACCTCCTCTATTTTCTTTCGCTGACACGCAGGCCTGGCTGACCTGTGGGTCCCTAGCTGTCAGCGACACTGATTTGAAAGCTAGTTCAAATATTTCAGATTTGAGTGCTATTTTATAAAATTTGTATCTCCTAGTTTTGTAGATTTAAATTGGGTGGTTTCAATTTTGTTAGGATCATGGTGAAGTGTAGTATTTAGGAAAAATATAACATTAACACTTGTAGTAGAATTTCTAGAAGGATTAAATTGAAACTTGAAATGTGTTTTTAAATGAATGCAAACTTGTTTAATTTATACCTTGAGTTCCTCTGCTCCAAAAATTATGAAATTTTGATGGTGAGCTCTTCTTGATGAGTAGAAGCTTTGGTAAAAATTTGAGAGTCTGTGCATGTATAGTTTTTGAGTTATAGATTTTCCTTTTACCATTGGATGATCCTTGTGTGAATTTTAGTAATTTATCTATGAATCCAATGACCATGAAATTTATTGGAGGATGTCCTAGTACCTTAAGGATGCTAAGATAAATATAAAATCTGTTGCTTGACACTTTTCACTAGGGTTTCCTATTTATGTTATTTTAAGCCTTTATGCCTTTTCATTTTTGTGTAGGAGGTTATACTTGTTCAAATGATGTGAAATATTTACAGTAGCCTACCTGGAGCATGTAATTTTTGTGGATTAAATGGTGCAATTTTCATATATGTTTATTATTCCTCTTAAATAATTAAATAAATTAAGAAAGGCATTAAAATAAATGAATTGGTGGTGAACACTTTACTTTCTGGTGTTATTTTGATATATGTGATGAGTTAGTAAAGTTGGTTTTGTCCATTTATATGTTTGCAACATAAGTTAATAATTATTCCCTTGCATTATGTCTTTCTAGACAGTTCTGGGAACTTTACAAAGTTCACCATGATAATTTGGTTGCTGGGAAAGTGCTGAATACAAAGGTTGTAGATAACTTATGTATCTAGCTCCTGTCAAAATTTGGTGGCATTTGGCCCAGCAGTTTAGGAGCTACAGTCATTCAAAGTTAGATCACAGTTTTGCTTGCTCTCTGTCTTGTTTGGACCTGATTATGTGGTTCTGTAAATTCGACCTAGTAAAGGTGGGAATCATGCCTTGAGGTCTGAAAACGAATTGTAGGCAATTTCATAAGCTTTCCAAATTGTCTTGTTGCCTGTCATTTCGATTTGTAGATCTCCGGTTACTGATCAGTTTACTGTACCACTACATAGTTCCATTTTTGCTGAAATACGAATGTTTGTGTGTATGCTTTGTTGCAATGTTCTTGTTGATTGTTTAGGTGCTAGCCTAACTTGAGAACATGCTTAGGTGCAGGTGCTAGGTCCTTAACTAAAGATGAGCAATTGTACATTAGGTTATATAAACTTGGTAAGTCAAAGTGTTTTGAATAGAGCTTAAGTTAGTATATGCGGACTGCAGTAAGCATGTGCATTTCCCGAGCATTCCTCACTTCGTTCATATGCATCCATGATATTTATCTTGCACATACATGCAATAGGTGTGCCAGAGGGAGTGATGCTTCTGGAGTTCGAGGGAGCGAGCCTAGGAGAAGGAGCCCGAGGTTCAAGCAATCGACGAAGCAGCCGCCGAGGAGGAGTTGCCCGAGTGCCCTGACCACCGCCCTTCCTCTTTCCTAAAAGGCAAGCTCCGGAGCATTCTAAGTCTCCCATGTTTTTACAAATATCTTGAGTATCTTTTATTGTTGATGATGCATTAAGTATAGGAATTAGTTGGAACCAATTGTTGCATTATATATCTATCCATGTCCTAGATATCGCACTTGAATCCTATTTAAGTTCAGGAACTGGGTTAAATGCTTAGCCATGCTTAGTGCGGTAGAAGTCAGGTGATTTCCTGTCACCTGTGAGCTTTAGGATGAGGTGGATCACGATTGGCTATATTTGCTATCATGGAAAAGAACCATGTTAATAATGAATGAAGACCGGGCGGAGTCTTGTGTAGGGTTGGATATAGTGACTCCGTCTGTGTCGTTTAAGGACCGATACGCTGTATGTCCTCATGTCATGTTGAACGTAGCCTAACACTTAGCTAGCTAGGATAACTCATTCTGACCGCTGAAGCCTAGTAGCTCGACTCAGGCCACACGAGTAGTGGCGCGCATTCTGGAGGTAGTAAGGATGTGCAGAGAGCCATTGGCGTAAGCCCAAGGTAGGTTAGAGTCTCGATCACTCTTGGTAGAGTGGTTCTCTGAGAATGCCGATCTGTTCAGACTTGCAACTCCTGAATTGTGCCAAAGGTGACTTGATTGCGACCCTGATGGGGGAAGCAGGGTTTGTGTTTAGGAATACCCCTCTAGCTGGATAGGAATCGATTCGAATCGCCGTCTCTCCTAGATAGTGAGAACTTGACTGAGCAGCGGCAACGTAGATTCAATTAATTTAACGATATGGTTAAATGGATGATGATGATAATGTTGCCACGATTTATACCTGCTATGGTTAATAATGTTTGCATCTTAATCAAATGATTGCTTAGTACAGGTGCTAATATAGATGATAGGTTAATGGTTAAAAGTCACTGCTAGCTCAGGTTAAAAGTTGATCATTATTACCTATGCTTTTCCGCTAAAAAGGAAGTGTCAGCTAGATCCACTAAATTAAGCAATGCATGATCCTTGGTGTCATTTGTTTTGGTTTCCGAATGGGTAAGTCTAGCTGAGTACATTCTCATACTCATGGTTTATTTCCCTCTTGTTGCAGATGACCTTCTTTATCAGGGCTTCTGTAAGTATTGTCTCCACCCGGCGGGTGATGAAGACTAGATCATAGGCATGATCTCTGTTTATCTTATCCAAATGCTTTTGTGGGACATGATTCAGCAAGCTGGTACTGGTATTTGAACTCGTGTGTGTGAGTTAAACGATTTGCTTCCACTACTTTACAAGACTTGGTTTGTAATAACTATGACTCTGATGTGTTGTAATCTATCTGCAGACTATTTGTGAAATGTTGTAACGTGTGATATGTTATATTGAATTACTAGTGATCTTGGTTGTATGCAAGTTGGTTTGAAATCCTTCAGTGGTTTCAGTTGACTACCGGGTTTATATGGGCTCAAGTGCGAGAATTTGATCGTTTCGACTAATTAGTTTTTGTACTTGTGCTCTTATAAATTGGTCGGTTCTGTGACATAGATAGCAAATCCAGGAATCCTGAGCAATAACCCACACTCTTCTTGAACCTTGCTATCTAGCCTATACTAGAAGCTTGAAGAATTGGAGCTCCACTCTCTTCTCTCTAAAAACCCTAATTTTTGGTCTAAACATGACTTATGGCAGCTGCTCTAGAGGGGGGGTAGGGGCTAATTATATAGGCCAAAGCGTCCAATATGAACCCTCGGATCAAACCAACTTGAATAAATGGCGTAAATGCATCCTAGGAGGCGGTGGAGGAACCGACATCAAAGTGGAGGCTGACTAGGTGGGCCTAGTGGGCTGGGCGGCCTATAGCTGGTGCCAGGTGGCCCCACCTATCATCCTCTCGCCCTCTGCTTTGATGACATGGCTTCTAGAGTCCTCTAGGACCTTCTGTAGTAGTTTTCGCTGTGGATAAGCGCGATTTAATTTGATGTTTTAATCCCCCTTCATGGTTTTCTGAAATAACCCTGCTGAAAACACAAATTCACCAAAACTCATGAAAATTGTCAGTTTAGACCCCTAAGTCTATGTTGGTGATCATTTTCATACATTATTTCAAGTTATATTGAAGTTTATAATCAATGATAACTACCGTCAACACCAGACCTCTTTTTCGAGAAAAGTTGATAGCTGAGGTGATCTTAGTTCCACATGTAAACATATGACATCATGCATGTGTAATAAATTTGAATGATGTTGGTTGAATATGGACAACACCAATGAATGTGTTATATGTTTGTGCTCGATATGTATAATATGTGTTTGTTTATGTCTTGATTCTGCTTTTATATGTGTTTGATTTGCGAAAATAGAATTCAAATTCAAATTAAAATCAAATTGCCGAGGCTATTTTTAAAATGGGAAAATATTAATGGAGGTGGGCATGTGTAAGGAAAATGGACCCTAGGCCCATTTAATTTGGATTTTGGTGTTTGATAATCAACATGACCAAATTGGACTAATGTGTTTGCTAGTGTTAATTTTATAGTTCAATAGGATGCAACACAGACTTGGACCAAGCTTGGAACATGAAGAAAATGATCAACACTCAAAAGAAGACCTTGGAGGAGGTGTTGATAGCTTGGAAGGGAAGCAAGGAGTCCAAGACACAAAGATGACAAAGTCCTGATGAAGAAACACGTAGAAACAACAAGAGGGGGCACCGCCCTAGGCATGGTGGTGCACCGCCAGGGGGTGGCGGTGCCACCAAACAGTGGGATGATGTAGCTGGAGGAAAGGTGGCACCGGACAACACCCTATGCACTATCCCGGTCAACGCCATGGGGTGGTGGTGCACCAGACATGGGGTGGTGCTGCCACTAGCCCTAATTATCCAGAGAGTAGCTAAGGGGGACTTGGGCACCGCCCAAGTCATCGCCCTAAGGGTGGCGGTGCACCACCCTATGAATAGTACCCCTAATGGTTGGGTGTCAGTGACCTAATGGCTAGCTGACATGGTAGTGCACCGCCCTATCCGGTGCCAGGCATCGCTGTGTCTAGGTGACCTTGTAGAGATGACCATCTCGAGCACAAGGGCTAGTCCTTCACTTTGGGGCTATAAAAGGGACCACAACTATCATTTGGAGAGTGTGGGAGCTTGAGGGAATATAGGAGGGTGTAGCTACACCTCATTTGTGCTCTGTACTTGCATAGAGCTTAAAGATCACTTGGTGATTAGCAGTAGGTGTTTTGTGCAAGTGCTTAGGTTAGTTAGACCACGCTCATATCTGCCTCTAGGCTTAGGTCTAGTTGCTAGTGAGGTTTGCATACCTTTAAACCCAAGGTGCTTGTGGGCACCATGTTTATACTCAGTGGGGCTTGTAGTCTTGTGAGACAACACCAACCGTGCTTGTGGTGTGGCTACCACCTTGTACCAAAGGGAACAAGGCCTGCTGGTTGTTTCAGCCAAAAGCTTGATAGTGAATTCGGCGGCGAGCGGTTTGGGAGAGGCTTGCTGGAAGACACACCTGGAGACCCACTTGCACATGGGGAAGGCCTAGGACTATCCACAGAGTTACTCGACTGGGAGCTTGGCCCTCATGAGGGATTCCTTGTGAGGGTCTCCAATGAGGACTAGGGGAAGCTTGAGCGCTTCTTGATACCTTGGTAAAAATACTAGAGTCGTCGATGGGAGTTTGCATCTCTACCTCATCTTTACCTTCCGCATTTATATTGCTACCTTGGTTACGTGCTTTATTTTGCAAGCTTAGTTGATAGGCTAGTCGATAGGATTGGAACCAAGGTTGCATAACACTTTTGGGGTATAGATAGCATCTATCAGGGTATCAGTATTAGGGATACCCGGAAGAAGGAAGCTAATGGCTGCAAACACTAACTCCCTCAGATGGTCAAGAGCGTATCATGGTCTCGCCCAGCCCCGAGGGCATGGGCTCTATCTCGCTGAACCTCTTGGGTGAGAGCCCCATCACGCTCAACCCCGAGGGTGAGAGCCCCATCATGCCTAACCCTTAGGGCACGGGCTTCGCCTTGTCTGACCCCTGAGGGCGTGGGCTCCCCCTCACCCAACAAAAGTCCATACCACCCCCAACCACTATGGGTCTAAAAGTACGAGTTCGGGGTCAAACTTCTAACGCCAGAAGGGAGTAGGCACATCTTGACATGGCCTATGGCCATGATAGGCCATTCTGAGGATGCACATCGCTAATAGCATCGGGCATGCCGACTGTTGTACTACCTACTCCTCGTATGGCCTTGGGTAGAGACATCAATGAGCCATACCATCTGCTAGGATGGGATGGAGCACCATGACCGACTGATAATGCCTGCGTACAACATCAGTGACAAATAGGGCCACGATGTGGAGCCATCTCTGTCATCATCTATAGGGTCAGCAGGACTCACGCGAAAGAGATGGAAGACTGCTACCATCCCAAAAGCCTTCCTCTCCTCATCTCTTTCTCTCTCTCTTCGATGGAACCTGCATCTTCCCCTTTATCTATAAAAGGGGAAGCAGGGCACCCCATAGAGGGGCAAATCTGTTAGACATCTGAGACATCTAGGCGGTGAAAGGCTTAGATGCTTGGTAGTAGATAGAGAGCTCAACCAGACTCACTTTTTCCATCAGAGACTTGGGACCTTCTCCCTCTCTCGCCTGTTTATAACCCCTACTACAAACCAATTGTTGGTAACATGAGCAGTAATAGACTAGATGTAGGGACATTTTGACCGAACTAGTATAAATCCTTGTATCCTTCTGAGCACAACCATCAGGGTCAGACACACAAACTAGAAATTTACCAGACGGTTATTCGAAACACTAACAGTTGGCAAGCCAGGTAGGGGACTTTTGCGCATCTTGTCATCCACAATAGGCCACAGATGGCTAGCCATGGCATTAGCTGGGTCCTGGGCGCACACATGAGCTTTAGGAGCATGGACTTCATCGTCCCATGGAGGGAGAGCTGGCATGGGCTCCTGCCCCCACCCAACTTCTTTGCTCCACCGGTCTCGATGTAACTGTCGAGGCCCTCGAGAGGCTACAGCTGCTGCACACTGGAGGCCCGTGTCCTCAGGAGCGACCAACTCCTCAGCTTCAATTATGGGAGGCTGGAGCATTAGCTCGGCATCTTCCTAGGACCCCGACCATCCTAGGAGGATGTGTGCTGCCTCACCTTCTCCCTCGCTAATGTCATGATGCAGCTTGCTAGAGGTGAGCCGCTCTCCCTATAATATCTCACTCGGGATGCATCAACAGTGTTCCCATTCGGTCTGCGCAATTCCTGCGAGGACCATTGGTCACCTCACTGTTATAGCGCATGTGCCCGCCTCCCACGGATGATGAATTCATGGGAATGGCTGAATTACATCGTGGAGTCTTTCCACAACCTTCTCATGGGAGATTTAGGGTCAATCTCCAACTCTGACTCCTAGTAGGGGGAGCCATCACCCCTCGCAAGAATGTTTTATGGCAAGTACTATGGAAGGACGCATCGAAAGCAGTCCATGAGGGAGGGGTTACCCCACCAAACAACTTTGACAATGAACTCAAAGAAGATGCAGGGGGCCCTTCCCCGCAATGCAGGTGGACACTAGCTAAGGGCATGGCATTGGGAGCTCAAAGATGCATGCCTCTAGTTGGATCAAGCATCGTGGGGATGGTGGCCAGCGCACTGTGCCATCACCCATGATGTAAACTAGTTGGATCATCGAGGACTGATAGAGGCCTCCCTGCACTTTGCTTGGGCAAGTCAGAACATAGCTACCGCAGGTGGCCTTACTTCGAAGGCTCCTAGAGCCTATGACACCCAAAGACCATTAGGCCCATCACTGAGATCCACATGCTACTCGAATGAGTAGTGGTGCAATAGTCAGAAAGCTCGCTGTCTTGGTGACGTGAGCTCGATGCTAGTCAGCGCATGCCCTAAGGACAACATGGCCTAGGACGTGTCCATCCACTAGGTGCCACACGATGGTAGGGGACTTGCCATGGTCCCCATACATGAGGGTCTTGGCCTCAACCAGTGATGCACACAAGACCCTCAACATCTGTAGGTGTGGAAGGGGTGACAAGAGAGAAGAACCTAGCCATGGCTACCACCCTCATTGCGGTGGAAGCTAAGATAGCGGCGAAGACCAGAGCCTGAGCCCCAATCTACCGGTGCCCTAGGCTTTCGGCCAGCACATCCTCAACGCTGGCTTTCCCCGCTGTGGTATCGACCACTGACCAATGTCCCGAAGTACTCTAGGGAGATGAACCCTGGCTTGTCGCTCAAGGACTCCTAGCTTGCTTGTCTAGCCGACGGCACTGGATAGTGATTACTTCATTATCCACAACCTCCCTTTGTTCCTTGACCGATTCGATGCGAACATGGCTAGAGCACCTTCTGCCCAACTGGATTCAAAGTTAAGTGGACTTGAAGGAGATCTTTGTGGGAAACTTCCAGAGCACCTACACATGCCCTAGGAACCCCTAGGATCTAAAAAATTGCCAACAAAAGTATGGAGAAACTCTTCGTGAGTAGATTCAATGCTTCTCCAGGCAATGCAACGAGGTGCCTGATGTCGCCAATGCCGACATCATCAGAGCCTTCCTATCCAGGACCACCTACGAGTCCCTAGTCCACAAGCTAGGATGTAATGGCCTTCGGACCACCAAGGAGCTCTTCGACATCGTGACCAACCACGCCTTAGGTGAGAGGTGGTTGGAGTGATTTTTGATCGCTCCAAAGGCACAGCGAGGTAGGACGAGGATGCCGGACGAGTGCCCCTCTAACCATCCAAACAAGAAGAAGAACAAGCAGTAGCATGGAGGCTTGCTCGTGTCCACTGCCGAAGCGAAAAAGGTGGTTGGATGCCCACCAAGAATGCTCCCAACCACTTCAAGAAGATGCTGCGAGGGGCCATGTTTGAACCACGCCATCCCCATTAAGCATCTATATAAAGACTAGTGCCCTCATGAAGCAGTTCCTGCCTAGTGGCTCTAACAAGGGGAACCAGAGAAAGAAGCCTAAGCCGACAGTAGACTGATGCCAAGGGGAAGGATGGTAGCTTTCTGACCCTAGATGGTTGCCTCATGATCTTCAGAGGGACATCGGCCTATGACTCCAAGCACCACCAAAAGATCGCATGCCACAAGGTCTACGCTGGCTGAACTGGCCACGCCGTGTTTCCTCCGATGGTCGAAGTCTACAATCACCTTCGATCGAACCGAACCACCTAGATAGCATCTATAACACCTCAGGTGTTAGCCTTGCATAACTTGACTTGCATAACATGAGCATGATCATCATGCATTCATAAACAAGCATTTACAATTGAAACATTTGATTGAAACATCTACAACATTTGCTTGTTATCGCATGTTTCATTAACATATGCAACCTTTCTCGTTATTTCATGTCTCCATGTGTATATGCATATGATCATGAGTGGACACATGTACTTGGTTAATATGAGTCACCAAAAATCTTTTGGTAATGCTTAGGTTCACAATTGGAACATGGTTCATGAATGTCATTTTCCATGATCAAGTCCTTAAGTCATGTTTCATGTGATTACACTAGCTAGCCCTATGAGTGACTACTACATGAAATGATTGAATGACCTTGCAAATTGCTTAAACATGTTTAGAGTATCATTATGAACAACTTTGATATTCATGGTTAGGGGTAAGAAGGTCATTAAGCCATGCTTTGATGTGTATCATCATTTAAAAGTGACATGTTTGACTAAAGTTGAACTAGGTGTTAGAGACCTTGCATGGAGGAGATCACTAAAGCAAAGTTGTAGTGTTTGACATAAGGAACAACTTTTATTTTTAGGTCATGGACTGATTTAGCTTCTAACATGCTTGAATGGGTCCCACAAAAACTAGCAAAATCAAGCTTTCAACACTTAACGAATTTTTCTAAGTCCTGGATCACTGACAGCCTGACAAGCTAACCTTGAGCATGATTTTACTCCATCTCGGTTGCGAATTAGAACTAGATTCTTGAACAAAAGTTGTAGATGGTACATCAGTCTACAAGTTCCATTTAGATGGTTTACGCAATAGAGCTATGGATTAGCCGTTAGATGAACTTCAAAACACGTCGTCAGGCTCGGCATTCCTTGTCTGAATCGACTGAATCAAAATGTTCAGTGGCCGACACCGGCAGGAACCGAGCGCCGCGTGGAGGTCGTGGTGGCTGCGCATCGCCGTTGCCCTGACCGCGCAGGCCACGACGCGCCTGAGCGCGGCTTCAACACTCCAACGTTCGCCCGCAACACCCAGCGCCCTCATTTTGTTTTCCCGGCCTCCTTCTTCGCCCACAGCAGAGCCGCCGAGCTCCCGCAGCACCGCCGTCGCCATAGCTGTGCGCAAGCTCGCGATGAGCCGCCCAATCGTCACCACAGTAGCACTACTAGCTCCCCAGCGACCCACTACCTCCTCCCATGCCCGTTGATAGCGCCTGGTAAGCCATCGCAACGCATGCGAGCTTGCCGGAGCTCCGCTGCTAGCCCCGTCACCATGGCTGGGGCACCTCCCTCCACCATAGACCATGAAACCTTGTGCGATAGGTTCACCGTAGGACACTAGTGCTCGTCCAAGCTTTAGATCGAGCCACCGAGGTCATCACCGGAAGTACCGCCATTGTCCCGCCGTGCCCAATCCGCCATGGCCGCCGCCGTCGTCACTGGCGTCGACGATAGGGCTGGCCAAGTGGTTCATTAGGTGCGCTAGGTCGAGTATGTCACGTCGTGAAGACGTCACCACTGGCGGACTCGCCGTCGATGAGCCATGGCCGCGCGAGCTTGCTCAGCGCCGCCGGCTCTGTTTTTGTTTCGCTGACCGGTGGGGTCAACTGACCCGTGGGTCCCACGTGTCAGCGACTCCATGTTTTAAAGCCAGTTCATTTTGAATGCAGATTTCATATGTTTTGTAATTTTTGTATCTTCAGTTTGGTAGCTTCAAAAATTGTGAAATAAACTTGTTAGTGTTCCTTAGGAAGTGTAGTATTTAGGAAAAATATGTTCTTGACTTGTACAGTAGAAAATTTTGGAGATTTAAATAGGGATTTGAAATGTGCTTTTGAATGCATTCAAATTTGTTTATTTTATATCTAGAGTTCCTTTGCTCCAAAATTTATGAAATTTTTGTGGTAAGCTAGTATTAGCATATATGAACTCTGGTAAAAATTTGAGGACCAGTGCATGTGTATATCTATATCTATAGTTATAGATTTTTCTTTTATGAATAGTTAATCCTTATGTAAATTTTTATAAATTATTTATGAATCCAAAATTCATGAAAATTTTTGGAGGTAATCCTAGTAGTATATGGATGCTAAGAAAAATAGGAAATCTAGTTGCTTGACACTTTCTAATAGGGTTTTCCATTTATGCTATTTCAAGCCTTGCTGCCTTGTCATTTTTGCATAGGATGTTCTACTTGGTAAAATGACATGAAATTTTTATAGTATTCCTTTGATAGCATTAGTAAGGCACTGTAAATTTTTGAGAATTTATGAAGTATATCTGATATATGTTTATTATTTAACCTAGATATCTAAATAAAATAATAAAGGCATTTAGATAAATAGTTTATGGCTTCACCATTATATTATCTTAAATGTATTTGGTATGCTTAAACTGTTGGTAGATTTTATGTTGTCAAATTTTGAATGATTACATGAAGTAGAAGTATTGTTACTTTATATTGCATATTGAATAATTTCCGGACTGATTCTGGAGTTTGAGGAGTTGCATGTTGAAAATGATGTGTACTGTAAAAATGGTTAATAACAAAGTTGTAGAGAATTTGATAAGCTTTCCAAAAAGTCTAGGATCACTGTATTTGGATTAGTAGAACTCCAATTATGAGTAAAACAAGTAACTACTATTTTGTGGCATAATCGATGCATTGTGGAAATAGTTAATTAAATAATCGAGAAGAGATATGCACCTACTCAATAAACATGATGCACTTGTTAACATATATGCATTCGTAATACTTATGCCATACTCATGCATCTAGGATCGGAGGAAGAGATCACATTGCTGGAATTCGAAGAAGCAGAAGAAGGGAATCAGCAGGAGGATCCGCAAGCCGCAGCTCCCGAAGGCGTGGAGCAGAACCCTGAAGAGCTTCCGGAGTGTCCTGACCACCGCCCTACTTCCTTTCTGTGAGGCAAGCCCCAGGGCATTCTAAGTCTCCCAGTAATTTACAAATGTTTACTTAAGTACTTATGATTGATGCATTAGGTTATAAGAGTTGAATGGAACCACTTGATGCATATAAATTCCTTGTCCAGATATTACACCTTTAACTGGTATAGGTCCAGGATCGAATATATGTTTAGCCATGCTTAGACCGATAAAAGTCGGGTGATGTCCTGTCACCTGCGAGATGTAGGTGGATACCGGAGCATGGTTGGCTATATTTGCTATCATGGAACAGAACTATGGGGTAAAAGAAAATCAAGACCGGACGGGAAGTCGATAGAGAAGCAGCAAGACATGGAGGTCTTGGGTGTGGATCTATCCCCATCTGTGTCGGTTAAGGACCATACCGTTGTTGGCGCTTCTGACAAGACTGAATGCATGCCTCTCACTTAGCTGGCTAGGATAACTCGTTCCGACCGCGAAGCCTAAGTAATTCAACTCAGGCCGGGAACCATTCTGTTGTGCGCTCCTTTCGGGGAACGATCAGACTGAGACCAAGGGCAGGCTTGGCCTGAGCATCCTGGCATCTGGTGTTCTAGATTGTGCGGCATGATACGGACCCACTGAAATGTGTACCTGAGTTGTACCTAAGGTGACCTAAGGCTATCATGGCTAGGTAGACCTAGGTTTGTGTTAGGAATAAATTCCCAAGCTGGTTGAAATCGATTCGAATCACCGTCTCTCCCTGGATAGTGAGAAACTTGGCTAGTCCCAACATCGTAGTAACTGTGTTATGAAACATGATGGTTCGAATGAATATGGAATTACATTACCTGCTATGGTTACTATTGTATGCTTCTAAATGATATACCACATGTTTGGCACAGGATTAGTTGCTAACCTAGAAATGGATAGTTATAATTAACCTGGTAAAGAATTTGTAACTGTACCATGATTCAATTGCTTTTATGCAAAAATGTTGTCAAGTTACTCCCACTTATACAGCCTTGCATAATCCTTGGAGTCATTTTATTTCTGGTTCATGACGGGTAAGTCTAGCTGAGTACCTTCTTGTACTCAGGGTTTATTTTTCCCATTGTTGCAGATGGCACTGTGTATCATGGTTATTGCAAGAGTTGCTTCTATCTCGCTGTGGATGAGGAGTAAGCCTTGGGCAGGCTTCTTTATTAATTCCTATCCTTGCTTTTGTGGACTGTGATCTTATTTGGCACTGTATCAAACTATGTTGGAAACTTTATTTTCGAACTTAATTGCTTCCGCTTTATCTATCAAACTCGGTTTGTAATAACTTTTATTCGTACTCTGATGATGAAATGTATCTATGAACTTTATGTAATTTGTGGCATGTATGTTGAATCCTGTACGATCTTGGTTGTTGTAAATCATTTATCGAGACCCGTCGTGGTACTCGACGGACTACCGGGTTTATATGGGTTCAAGTATGATAGTGCAACCGCTTACGGGCTGCCATTGTACTTGTACTCTTATAAATTGGTCAGTTCTACGACAGCATCCCACAACCATGGAGGTATCCACTCATGGTTGGTTCGATCATTGGCATGAAGTGCCTCACCAAGGTGCTGATGGATGGAGGCAGCGGCCTCAACATCATGTACACTGAGACACTCGATGCCATTGGCATTGATTGGTCGCGCGTTCAACCGATCGGGGCACCATTCCACGGCATCATGCTGGGGAAGCAAGCCGTACCACTTGGGCAAATTGACCTACCCATCACCTTTGGAGATCCAACCAACTATAGGACGGAGACCCTAACCTTTGAGGTGGTTGGATTCCATGGGACCTACCACGCCATCCTAGGATGACCATGCTACATGAAGTTCATGGCCGTCCCCAACTACACCTACCTAAAGCCCAAGATGCTGGGCCCATGTGGTGTCATCATCGTCGGTGCCACCTTCCATCATGTCGATGAGTGCGAGGTTGAGTGCTATGAGCATGTCTCGGCAATCATTGCCTCTAAGGAGCTCGTGGTCATCAAGGAAGGGACTGCCAAGGAGGCACCCGACTCCAAGCAGTTAGCTAGATCCATTGAACCCACAAAGGGAGTCAAGGAGGTCCTCATAGACCCAAGTAGTCCCAAGGACAAAGTGGTGCACATTGGCATCATGCTTTCCTCCAAATAGGAAAGCGCGCTCGTCGATTTCCTCTACGCCAATAGAGATAGCTTTGCGTGGAAAACCTTGAACATGCCGGGAATCCTAAGGGATGTCATCGAGCATGCCTTGAAGACTAGGTCAGGCTCCAAGCCAGTGAAGTAGCACCTACATTGCTTCAATAAGGAGAAATGCAGGGCCATCGGCGAAAAGATCACAAAGCTTTTGGCGGATGGATTCATCAAGGAAGTGTATCATCCCAAGTGGTTAGGTAATCCTATCCTTGTATGAAAAAGAATGGGAAATGGAGAATGTGTGTTGACTACACAAGCTGAACAAGGCATGCCCAAAGGACCCGTTTCCTTTGCCACATATAGATCAAGTAGTCGACTCGACCTCGGGGTGCGAAACCCTCTGCTTCCTTGATGCGTACTCCAGGTACCATCAAATCACCATGAAAGAGTCTGACCATCTCGTGACTTCTTTGATCACCCCATTTGGGTCATTCTGCTATGTCATGATGCCTTTTGGTCTGAAAAGACAGGAGCTACATATCAGCGATGTATGCTTAAGTGTTTCAGAGACCTCATCGGGTGAACCATTGAGGCCTATGTAGACGACATCATGGTCAAGTCCAGATGGACCGACTAGCTCATAGATGACCTAGATCAGACTTTCACAAAACTATGAGCAAATGGCATCAAACTCAACCCTAAAAATGCATTTTTGGGGTCCCGAGGAGCATGTTGCTTGGGTTCATCATCTCCGAGCGTGACAACGAAGCCAACCCAGATAAGATCTCAGCCATCACGAGGATGGGTCCAATCTAGAATCTAAAGGGAGTATAGTGAGTCATGGGGTGCCTCACCATGCTTAGCCATTTCATCTCATGCCTTGGCGAACGAGGCCTCCCACTATACCAACTTTTGAAGAAGACCGATCAGTTTGTGTGGACTCTTGAGGCTCCAGAGGCACTCAACAAAATCAAGGAAATCCTAACGAAAGCTCCGATCCTAGTCCCCCGATTGATGGAGAACCGCTCCTGCTCTACATTGCGTCTACCACACAAGTGGTCAGCGCCGCCCTAGTGGTAGAATGGGAGGAGGAGGGACACGCCCTCAAAGTGTAGCGCCCCATATACTTCATTAGCGAGGTCTTGTCCGACTCCAAGACTTGCTACCCTCAAATCCAGAAGCTCTTATATGCTGTCCTATTTGCCAAGAGGAAGATGCATCACTACTTAGAGTCACACCCGATGACGGTCGTGACATTCTTCCTGCTTGGCAAGGTCATACAAAACTAGGATGCCATAGGGAGAATCACCAAGTGGGCACTCGAGCTGATGGGTCAAGGCATTTCATATGCCCCTCGAATGACCATTAAGTCCCAAGCACTGGCTAATTTTGTTACGGAATGGACCAAGGTCCAGATGTCGCTAGTAGTCTTCAACCAAGAGTACTAGACGATGTACTTCAATGGGTCACTGATGAAGAGGCACCGATGCAGGGCTGGTCTTCATTTCACCCCTTGGGATATGCATGAAGTACATGGTCCGCCTCCATTTCCCTACCTCCAACAATGTGGTTGAATATGAGGCACTCATCAACGGCCTACGTATTGCCATTGAGTTGGGCATCTAACGGCTTGACATCCGAGGCGACTCATAGCTAATCATCAATTAGATCATGAAGGAGTCTAGATACCATGACACCAAGATGACTACTTACTACCAAGAAGTCCACCAACTAGAGGACAAGTTTCGATTGCCTCGAATTCAATCACATCCTGAGGTGTCTCAATGAGGCGGTCGACGCACTAGCAAAGATGGAGTCCAGCCAAAAGCCAATGCCGATAGGCATCTTTCCTAGCGACCAACACAAGCCTTTGGTCCACTATGTGGAATTGGGATAGACCAAGGACAAGTTGCTTGTCCTAGGCTCAGGGGCTGAACGACTACCCGTCCCATCTGACCCTGAAGTCATGGAGCTTGACGAAGGTCTAGTGGCAGAGCCTGACCCTCTAGATGACTAGAGGACCCATACCTTGATTGGCTTCTCTATGATGTGCTCCCTATGGACAAGATGGAGGCCCGGCGGATCGCACACCAAGCCAAGTCCTTCGTCATTATCGAGGAGGAGCTCTACAAGCGAAGCCACACCAGGATCCTTTAGCATTGCATTCCTATTGAACAAGGGAGGCAACTGCTAACGGACATTCATGGTGGGGTCTGCGAACATCATGCCACACCCAGAACTTTTGTCAAAACATGTTCCAATAGGGCTTCTACTGGTCGACCACGATGGCCGATAATGAGCAGATGAAAGCTCTAGTTTGGTTTTGGTGAATTGATGAAACCCTAAGTGCTAACCTAGTTTATCAAAGTGATCATTAGATAGGAAGCACATTCCAAGTGGTGAAGCAAATGAAGATCATGACATGATGATGGTGATGCCATTGTAATGATCAAGTGCTTGGGCTTGAAAAGAAGAAAGAGAAAAACAAAAGGCTCAAGGCAAAGGTATAAGTGGTAGGAGCCATTTTGTTTTAGTGATCGAGACACTTAGAGAGTGTGATCACATTTAGGATCAATAGCCATACTATTAAGAGGATTGAAACTCGTATCAAAATGAGGTTATCAAAGTGCCACTAGATGCTCTAACTCACTGCATATGCATTTAGGATCTAGTGGACTGCTAACACCCTTGAAAA
Organism: Miscanthus floridulus; assembly: GCF_019320115.1. Taxonomy (NCBI): domain Eukaryota; kingdom Viridiplantae; phylum Streptophyta; class Magnoliopsida; order Poales; family Poaceae; genus Miscanthus; species Miscanthus floridulus. The sequence continues at coordinate 93,460,856 of NC_089581.1, read as the reverse complement.
TGTTTGTGAAAATATGCTAACACACATGCACAAAGGTGATACACATTGTGTTTAGCACTTGGGAGCAAGGGTAAGAAACTTCACTGGTGGAGTGTCCACCCGTACAGAAAAAGGTAGGTTTTCACATAGTGCACCGGACGTTGATCTCAACTGGACTGGAGCGTCTGGTCAGTGGAAGCAGTGAAGATGCTGGCGTCGGTCTTCGACCGGATGCTGGTTGGCTGCGTCTAGTCATACTGATGTTGTGGTGCATAGAGGAGACAGTGAGTGACTGAACACTAGGTGAGTCTGGTCGTGCATGACTGGACATGTCCAGTCATGAGTGGAGGCTTACTGGAAGTGGCTAGATGCTAGGGTCCTATGTTCGGTCGTGATCCAACTAACACGTTCGGTCGCAACTAGAACCTTACTAGAAGTGACCGGACACTGGGGTCCTGTGTCCGGTCACGGCACTGTGCTGCATCTGGTCATCACTTGACCATTGTGATCGAGCACTCAATATTTGAAGAGAGGGATGATGTGGCTGCCATCCATTGATCGGATGCTGGCAAGGTGAGTCCGGTCGATCTAACTGGAGCGTCCGGTCACCCCGAGCAGTGCCTAGGGAAGGGGTACAAGGACTCTATTTCATGGGGGCTTCTATTTATGCCCCATGACTGGCTCAAGCTCACTCTCTGGGCCATTTGCATTGACATAGCAACCTTGTGAGCTTAGCCAAAGCCCTCCCACTCATCTCCATCATTGATTCATCATCTTTGTGAGATTGGGAGTGAATCCAAGTGCATTGCTTGAGTGTTTGCATCTAGAGGCACTTGGTGTTCATGTTTTGCTATGAGATTCGCTTGTTACTCTTGGTGGTTGCCACCACCTAGATGGCTTGGAGCAGTGAGGATCATCGAGCGGAGGTTGGTGATTGTCTCCAGCTCCGATCGTGGTTATTGTGAGGGGTTCTTGACCTTTCCTCGGTAGAGAGCCAAAAGGTACTCTAGTAAATTGCTCGTGGCTTGTGTGATCCTCATCTTGTGTTGGTTGTGTGGCACACTATTGGGGGTTTGGTGTGTGATGCCAATTAGCGCGTGAACCTCCAAGTGAGTGAATTGCCACAATGAGGACTAGCTTGCCAGCAAGCAAGTGAACCTCGATAAAAAATCATTGTGTCATCATTTGATTCTGAGGTGATTGGTCTTCATTGGTATTCATTCTTGTGATTGATTGGTTCATTCCTTGACATGGTGGTATAACCATATTACTCTCTCTTTACATTACCGCAAACTAGTTATCAAGCTCTTTAGTGTAGCTAGTTGAGAGAGCTTGTTAGTTTGGTTAGTGTGGCTCTTTAGTTAGTCTTTGAGAGCACACTAACTTAGTGTAGTGACATAGCCATTATGTGGATAGAAACTATAAAAACTAGAATTGTGGTAGGTGGCTTGTATTTTTTAGTAGGCTAGCGCAACACTTGCTTTGCCTCATAATTGTCTAACTGGTTTGTTAAGTGTTGTAGAAATTTTTAATAGGCTATTCACCCCCTCTAGCCATTTGGACCTTTCAGCAAATTGTGCGCACCTATGAAGGGTGTCAATACTATGCCTGGTAGACCCATCTACCGGCCCAAGCACTCCAAACGATCCCCATCACATGGCTGTTCATGGTCTAGGGGCTTGATATGGTCAGACCTCTTAAATGAGCGCCTGGGGGCTACATGCACTTGCTTATCGCCGTAGACAAGTTTACAAAGTGGATAGATGCTCGGCCGATCTCCATGATCAAGTTCGAATAGGCCGTGTTATTCTTCCTCGACATCATCCATTGCTTTAGAGTCCCGAACTCCATTATGATGGACAATGGCACACAATTCACCAGAAAGAAGTTCCTTCGATTCTACGATGAGTACCACATCCATGTTGATTGGGCCGCTGTGGTGCACCCCTGCATGAACGGGCTGGTCGAGCGCATAAAGGGCATGGTCCTGTAGGTCTCAAGCCTAGGATTTTCAAATGGTTGAACAAGTTTGGTGGGCATTGGGTCATAGAACTCCCCATGGTGCTCTAGAGCTTGAGGATGACCTCTAGCCAGGCCACTAGCTACACACCATTCTTCATGGTCTATGGTTCCAAGGCTATCCTCCTAATGAACCTCGACTATGGAGTGCCAAGAGTTAGGGCATACAACAAGCAGGGAGCCAAGGTGTCCCTTGAGGACACCATGGATCAGCATGATGAGGCATGCTCAGCCAAGTACCAGCAGGCGCTGCACTAGTACCATAGTCATCAGGTGCGGGGTTGGGCCTTCAACATCAGGGACTAGATACTCCGCCTCTTCCAAAGCAACAAAAACCATCACAAGCTCTCCTTATCGTAGGATGGACCGTACAGCGTCATAGTGCTGCTCCAACCAGGCACCTATAAGCTCAAGACCATCGATGACAAGGTCTTCACCAACACATGGAACATCGAGCAGCTACATCGCTTTTACCCCTAGCCTATGCATATGCTTAAGAATGATATTCCTAAAATTCAAAAATATTTTCTCTTATCAGTTTTGCTATTGTTCCCTCTATCTTTAGTGACAACCGACCCTGGCAAATGGCAGGGAGTCGGGCATCACTTAGGGGCTGATAAGAGTATATGTACTCAAAGACTTTCTCTACACCCAACCCTCCCTTACATTAAGATCTCAAAGTAATGGCTGTGGAGACAAACCATGAGTAAAACTGGTCGGACTACAAGAAACCTACGCCCCAGTGGCTACGGTGTTTTTGCTCACTAGTGATCAGAGTTGTTTTGCCCGCATCCCAAGCTTTACAGCCTTAACCATGGAAAGGGTCAGAATACATTAACCTTTTTATAAAAAAGGACAAAGAACCAAAAGATTGTTCAACCATAGCAAAAACTAAAATCTGTCCATTTATTACAAGGTCACTATTTGGCATAACTAACTAATTTTTTGAGTGGATGATCTCATCCTCCATCTTGGTAGATAAGTCCTACGCCGGAGGGGCCACCTCCTTCTTGATGTCCTATAGCTCGATGTCAGAGTAACTGGGCGCGAAGCCCAAGTTCATCGTCTCTAGATCGATGTTCTCATAGTGAGAATGAGCTATCGTGAATGACCGATGAACGCCAAAGTAGAGTGCTTCCCTCGCCATCTCGTGCGTCTGATCCATGATCTTACCATGAGTGAGCTCGCCTCCTGCATTGGGGCTAGCTCAAGGTCATCACATACTAGCTAGATGGCGACGCGCAGGGCATCGTGCTCATCGCTCTCCTTCAGGAGGGTGGCCTTCACCTCGCCAAGCTCCTTCTCTAGTCTATGGCTCTTTGTCACCTCCACCCCAAGCATGTGATCAAGACCTACACAAAACACATACCAACCATGTCAAAAAGCCCACCATGGATCCTAGAAAGAAGGACAACAAAGGAAGACTAGGAGCTTACTATCCATGTCCACCTAGAGGTTACGCGTCTCGTCATGCCACCGGGCCACGTTGGCTTCCAAGTTCTAGGCCTGCTCCTGGCGCTGGCTAACCTCCATGGTGTGTCTAGCGATCACCACCTCTGCTGTGGCCTTCTGATCCTTCTCCCCTTGGAGCTCGCCCTCCAAGAGGTTGATCTGTTGCTGGGCATCGTGATGCTCCTTCCATAGCTGCTCGATCTCCATGGTGTCCATGCGCGTACTCTTGACCAGGTCTAGGAGCTTCTCCCTAGCTTTGCAAGTGTTGTTACGAGTCTCCTCATACTTGATCTGGAGGTCGACCAACTCCTGGTGAATGGTGGCAAGTTTGGCCACTTCTTGATGAGCGACAGCGAGCTGGGTGGCCAGTTCCTCACATAGCCGCTCCCCCATGGCTTGCAGCTGCTCCTCTGTCGCGCGGCGATCCCAAATGCCCTTCTTGCATCAATGGAACACAAACTTCTCCTAGCCATGGTCCATGAGAACCTACGAAAAGGGTATGATGTAAAAAATAAGAAAAGGAAAGACAAAGGTCAAAAATGTTGATGCACTATACCTGGCCAACCGGAGCGATGACATGTTGCAGTGAACTCAGCGCGGTGGTCAGGGCGTGGACCATGACCCCCACGTCTATGTGGACGCTCCCCCACTCCCTCTTCACCGTGAAATCATCGAGGGTGAAGAGCGTCGCCCCTAGGTCTTGATGGTCAGCCCACCTAATCCAAGGTCCTCCCCAAGTGTGAGGGTCATCGCTGACCCAAACCAGAGGCCAAGATGCCTCCACGCCGACCCTAGACAGCGCCAATCCCTCTCGTGATTGCAACTCCCCTAGAGCGGTAGAGGGGGCAAGCGACGTGGACCAGGAAGCCTACCCCACTATCATGCCTACTGAGGGTGCACCAGGCACAGCCTACCTCATCTATCCTACAATGGGTTCTGCCATTTGTTCAGACGATAGACCTAGTTGCCCCGTCACTGATGCGCCTGCCAGTGCGGATGATGGTTTCGGCCACACTGTCTTTGCCTATGACATTGCATTTGCTCCTAGCCACATCATGCCTACCACGGGTGCCCTAGAAGTGCCTTCCACTGCCTGCCCTCCCGTAGACATGGCCGACAGCCGCGCCTCCCTGATCATCCCCATGGTCGCCCTAGGCACGCTCCCGCTAGCCTCCGACATGGCACCAGATGGGTCCTGGTGCACTCGCCAAAGGACGAGAGTCTTCTTCGGGGCCAACTTCAGGAGGGTCCCATGTCCCCCAATGCTATGGAAGGCACGGTGGTTAGTTCATAGCAAAAAATTCATCAAAAAACAAAAGAATGAAAAAGCTCTCAGCTCACCTTGATGTCATCGAGCGCTGACATTTTAGGGTCAGCCCGCCCAACCCCGGCTGTGACTCCTCATTGCGCTGCCATTTTGAGCCCTTGCTTTGCTTGGGAGGCTCAGATGAGGTGGAGCCACCAGCTCCCCTTGGCTCTGGGGTGCTATAGAAGTCTCAGATGGAGCGGGGCAACTCGCCTCTGCCATCTCTGAGGGTGAGTCCTCCCTCTCTTGCTCCAGGAGATGCCATGGGAAGGGCCCCACCTGTGGTGAAGGTAGGTCCTTGTCCCCACTAGCTAGATCATCCCATGAGATGGGTGACCCAGAGCCATTGCCCCCTACTCCTCTTTTTGTTCCTCCTTCGACAAGCCTTGGCGCCACTTTCCCCACTGTAGCTTCGCATGCTCCTTCACCCACCGTTTCTTCTTCTTGCCGTCCATCTTTTTCTTCATCCACCCATCTATGGCATGGTTCACTGCCCTCATGGCCACCTGCTCTGGTAGCGGCATGATAGAGGCCCAAAAGCCCAAATTCGCTGGTAGCTCGATGAAGCCCGACTCCAGCCATATCATGGGATGACCTAGGATCAGGAACATGGCGTTGGACATGTCCGTCGCTTCCTTGACATGCTACGCAGTCTCGCTATTGTGAAGCAGCCCCTGAGCAAGCACCATCCCACTAAGTTCCATGACAGGCACCATCCCAAATAATGGGAGGGCACACCATCAGTGATGCCACCCTCCTCACATGATATGCTCCAATGATGCTGGCCCTGTGAAGGTTGTAGCTCCTCTACAACACAATAGCCCTGAGGATGTTGTGCATCTTTTTCTTCTACTTGATGGGTGGCCCCATGGCCACATTAGTGGTGCCTCTTCGATCAAGCACCTAGTGAAGTCCAGCAAGGGGGCAGCAGGGTCGTTCTTCAAGTAGAACCACTATGCGTGCCACCCCTTGTTGGATCTAGATAGCTAGTAGGGCATATACTCAGCTGCCATAGCCCCTAGAGGAGGATGCCCATGCATCCCATCGGCACTGAGATCTCCCCGCCTCTGTCCTTCTTCCTGTGCAGGGAGATAGCGAAGAAGTACCTCCATAACTTGAAATGTGGCTCAATCCCTAGGTACCCCTCGCACATCATGATGAAGGTCACGATGTGCTGGATCCCATTGGGATTAAGGTGCTGTAGCTCGACCTGGTAGTGGTGTAGTAGCCCCCAAAAGAATGAATGATGGGGGATCACGAGTCCGCGCTCATGGAATTGCATGAAGGAGATGATGTAACCGTCGGGCGGCATTGGCAACTCCTTGTGGCTAGGAACCAGCCACTCTGTCGCATTAGTCCTCCTACGAAGAAGACCACGCTTGACGAGGCCCTCCATGCATGTGTGGGTGAGGTTCAAGCGGTACCATGACTCCATGGAAAGCAAAGACGGAGGAGCAAGGACTTTTTGGCGATGGCAGAGAAGTGAAAGCTATGGATCTCGGGCACTGGCGGTAGACTAGCTGAGGCAGCAGACCCGAACAATAGTGGTGGAAAGGCAAGATTGTAGTTTGCCACACCAAAACACGAAGGAGGAGCTCGCTATTTATAAGGAGGGATAAGACGAGAGGCGAACCATCCACCTAGATTGAAGCGCCTGGCATGCCCTGTCACTTCGCCTCTCCAAGAATCATGCACATGCCACCCTCGGCCGCTCCTCGAAGGGCACACCAGACAGTGGTTTGCCCCCTCGATGGGCAAAAAACTGCCATAGGTAGGTAGGGATACGGAGCTAAAAATGGTCCCACAGCCCATTAAGGCCTAGGAGTTCATAGGTTGGCCCACTAACGAGTTTAGAACCGCTTCAAGGCACCCCTAGAGTGAGGGGTGGAACGAGATGGGCCCGCTAGCAGCCAATACTCGAGCACATGAGCGCCATGGCCATACTGACCCATGTTCGAGTCTTGATAGAGCATGATCCATGGTTTTTCTTCGAAGAAAGGCAACAAGCCCTCGGGACCTGTCGAATGGACCCAAGAATTATATGGACTGGCTATTAGGAATCTAGAGTTGATCACTAGCTGTCCCATGCTAGACCCCCATGAACAAGAATCTAGGGCCCCACTTGAACTTGCCCATTAATAGCTCACTGAGTGTAATGTCCCGCCTCTCCGAGGCCGGGCCCGCTTACATCTGGCAGCTTCTCTAAGATATAGACTGCCCTCATAGACCAACACAGGTCTTTTCTGTGCACTTTGTCCTCACTCATGTGCACCCGGGAAGAACTTCCCGATTGGTCACCCATCGCTCTAGGCCAAGCACGCTTAACCTCGGAGTTATTTGTAGATGGGCTTTTGAAAAAGAAGTTGCAACTTATTGGTATGAGTATCCTATTAATCCTGTTAAGCCCTACGTCGGGATGTTACATCCTCACCCCCTTAAGAGATCGACGTCCTCGTCGATCAATCCTAGGCCAGGAGCGTCCTCTCTTGGCCATGTCCGTGTGTCCAGAGCCAGCGCATGTGCCATGCTGTGTGACCACGCTGGATCCACACTAGCCATGCGCACCATGCCTACGCAACTGTGACACATGTGCCTGTGAAACCATGAGAGTTGGCTCTGATACCATTCTGTAATGTCCCACCTCTCCGAGGCCAAGCCCGCTTATATCTAGCAGCTTCTCTAGGATATAGACTGCCCTCACAGACCAACACAGGTCTTTTCTGTGCACTTTGTCCTCACTCGTGTGCACCCGGGAAGAACTTCCCAGTCGGTCACCCATCACTCCAGGCCAAGCACGCTTAACCTCGGAGTTATTTGTAGATGGGCTTCTAGAAAAGAAGTTGCAACTTATTGGTATGAGTATCCTATTAATCCTGTTAAGCCCTGGGGCAGGATGTTACACCGAGCACCATAGTTCGTCCATCAAGGGAAACATGGCATGACTCATCCCCTCCATTTTATCAAAAAAATGATTGAGGGAGGATGACCTTAAGATGAGCTGACCCCTTGACCAGACCCTTGCTGCATGTAGTGGATCGAGAGTTGGACTCGTAAGGAGACCAAATACCCAGTTGTTGACACAAAATGTGACGTACTGTGCCTCACACACAGCAAGCCGAAAAGCGTGGCTTCAATTGGGTTCCTGGGTGTTTCGTGATCCGGAAGCATGCCAGTCAGTTTGACCTAAAAACTAACAAGGGATAAAACAATTAAATGTCAAACCGGAACATGTCGGGTAATACCGGACAGTTCCACATGTACGGCCCTGAAGCCACTTACAACGACATACGGCTATAGAGAGCTGTCTGCCAACAAATTCATAAACCATTTAGCTAATCATAAGGTAAATGCACGTAAAAACCTAATTGCCGAATGCATGTGCATGGGAAGACACATTTCAACAAGTGAAATTAATTATGAGTTAATGCATAACCAAGCTCGGCAATCCAACCGAATTGGGATCCATGAAGAAGGAACGTACAAATAAAAGCGATTAAACTAAACTAAAACCTGCATCTGCCGCACAATACCTAGTTTCGTTAAAGCTTAAACGTGATTAACATGCATGAACCCGCAACATGTGACAATCTAGATTAAGACAATTCGGCCACTATGAGCATGTTATCTATTTTGCAAGGGTAATATAAGAATAGACAATGATCGTTGAAGCACGAGTAAAACCACAAGAGAAAGAAGTCCGAACAATATCAATCTAGATTGGGCAGAAGTGTGTTACAAATATATAAGAGGTTTAAAACATGCAACACTGGATAACTTAATGAATCTATTTAGATTTGCCATATCTAATATAGAGCCGATAACTATCTCGCCTTCACTAAGCATATGAGTAAACGCCTGCCGCACGGTATCTACTCATAAACGAAGCATAAGCAAAGACTTCTTGATTGTCAAGCAAAGATCCGCCGCACGACCATTGAAAACAAACAAGACTGCTTGCACCATGTCTAAATCCACCGCATGATACTAAACATGATAACAAGGTTGTCGGAACTTATGGAGGTCGACGGATCGATGATTCCTCTCGAAGAACTCGACGACACGACAAGAGGACTCGAAAGTTGGCACGGGGCCGGTTGTATTGATTTGGTTGTGAACACTTCTTACAATGGTTGAGGGTCAACATTTATACCCTAGACAAAATGTGAGTCCTAAAGGACTACGATTTACAAAGGAACTTCTAAACAAACTTGGAAACTTACGATTCCTTACCCTAAACTTATAGATTCCTTTATTAATACAACTCTCATCTTTCCGATCGGTCTTGCCTGCCATCTTCTGTTTTCCCGAATGGAGTTACCGCCTTCCAGAATAACCGACCGCACAAGCATTTAGCCGACCGCTTGCGTTGTTTGCCGAACACCCTTCTTCCCACATGTGGGTCTACCTGTCATCTTCCAGAATCGACCAAAATCCAGTGTTAACACATGCCCCCTCAATTTTGGGATAAAAGTTGTTTTATTCTGAAATTGACCACATGCTCTTTCATCCTCCTAGGTCATCACCGTTCAAAACCGCAGCCGCTGCCCAAAAATTCAAGCTTTCAGCGCAACCTCGGACCTCCTTCCAATCTTCAATGGTGACCTAGGACGAAATTCCAGAGGTAAACTTCATTTATATTCGGCAACTTTCATCTCATCCTTCCGCTCCTCTTTTGATTTACTCCCCTCTGATTTCAATCATCTTCTAAAGGAGTACAAGAGCCAGATTTTGATCCCTTATGCTGCCAACCCCGACTCCTATTTCCTCGGCCCAATGGGAAATCCTGACCCTTCTGAAATCATTGAGAAGGAAACCCAAAGAATTCCTTTCAAGTCTGGGATTACCTCACCAAACCGATGGCCAAACACATTCAAGAATTGGCCATTTCTCCCAATCACTGGATGGCGTAACTGGTACAGGAGAATGTTGGAGAAGAGCAGCAGCCACTGGGAAAGTCAGGACATCAGTCATTGTCTGGAGTTATCTTTAGCAGAGACACCCAGGAATGATTCCCTTCTGATAGCAGTTTCTCACTTTTGGTCTGACGCCACCAATGCCTTTATCTTTGGTCATGGTATTATGACCATCACTCTAGCTGACGTATTCATGATGACTGGTTTGAATGTGTCATTGCCAGTATATCCTTATAAGTACAAGAGCAAGAGTAATCAAAGAGCCGTCAGTTCTGGATGTGGATGGATCAAACATATCCAGAACTATATGAATGCATCTGGCACCGTTTCTGACAAAGAGTTGAAAGCCTTCATGAATATGTGGCTATGCAGATTCATCTTCTGTGGAAAATCCAATGAACCAACCCTGAATCACATGGTAATGGCTGAAGACTTAGCTGCAGGCACCCAGATCCCATTAGGCAAATATCTTTTAGGGTCTGCTTATCATATGATGCATCAGATCACCCTTCAAATGCACCATGGTGGAGAAATTTCTTGTGTAAATGGTCCCTGGTGGCTAATTCAAATGTGGCTCCAACTATATATGCATCAGATAACCCCTGTGAGCCTCTTCAACCTAAGTTTCCCCTCAGTTAACTATGCTGAAGGTAGCACAGCAAAGGTTAAGGCTTGTCAGACTTATGGGGAAGCAGCAGCACCTATAAGCATTGATATAGACATTGGTCATCTCTTCAAGCTATTTTTCAAAGGATTCGACAATGTGCTCTGGTTTCCTTACAGAGAGAATGAAGATCTGACTTTGCCCTGCAAGTTTAGCTATGAAATTGGTTGTTCAGGCCAAGAATCCACAGAGATTTTCAACTCCTTTATCAAACCTTGCACTTTGCCAGCCGAATTTCATCATGGGAGATTAGTACAATCCACCTATGAATTCTATTATCCAAACATGGTGGCCAGACAATTAGGATGCGGCCAACTGCCTCCAAAATTCCTCTTCTCAACAATCATAAAATCAAGGGAAGTACTAACAGAAGGAATGGAAGCCAAGAAGGTCTTTGAATTAGGATGGGAATTACCAATATACGAACCATCTCCATTTGGGCTAATAGATGCTGCTCACCCTCTCTTTGTCTCTTGGTGGCAAGAATGGCATGCTCATATCTTCAATATATCAGTTCATTCTTTATGCAAAAACTTGCAACCCGATTTTGCTTCTGACAGTGAGGTAATTTCACTATACCCATCATTTCTTGTTCTTGAATCCATTTCTTATTTTAACATCTGGTCATGCACAGGATCTTGAGTTTACTCCCCCCTGCCAAAGCAATTCAGTACTATCCGGCTGGCCCCAAACCTGCTCTGGGGTTTGATGCTCCAAACTTAAAGAAATTCATGAAAACTTCTGCAACTTTGGATTCAGCACCTCTAAAGGCACTCATGAGAACTCCTGCTACTTTAACTGCTGCATCTTCCAGAGGAAAAAGCAAAAGGAAAACACCTGAAAGTTTCCTCTTACCCAAGAAACCAAGGACCAAGAAAGCCAGATCATCCCTTAAGGCATGAACCTTTTGTTTTCTTATCAGTTCAACCATCTTATTTAGCAGTAAGCCTGACTACCTCTACACTCACTTCTTCCATTGCAGCCACAAGTCGAAATTCCTATACTGGGTAATACCTCAGCGCCTGCAGAACCAACCCCTGAAGTTTCTACTGAAGATGAAGAAATCCATGATAGCGAAACTTCAGAGACCCATGAAGCTGAAGGTTCAAAGGCTCATAAACCTGATGAGACTATAGGTAACACTGTTCAACCAATTCTCCTCTCCTTTCTCTTTAACAACATCTATCTCTTATGCTCATTATCATTTACTTTACTGAGAATAGATGAGATCTTAGATGAACTAGCAAGGGAAACTTCTCCTGATCAATCTCCAGACCCATCTCTTCTGAACCTTCAATCAAATCCTCCAGCAAGCCAGGGTATAACCCATCCTGATGACCAATCAGCCCAACAAGTAATGCCTTGTCTCATACTATATTTTAGCAAAATTACCCAATCGGCTAACACCTTCTTTCTTCCTCTTTGCCTAGAAGAACATCACTAAACCGACCACCAGTTACTCCTTCTCTATTGAGGACTACATTATTGAGAAAGGTGAAGAGATCACTTCTCATCAAACTTTATCACTAGAGAATCAGGCTCGACTAAAAGAAGTGATTATTCTGCTGAATAAGGATACCATTAGTCTGGTTCAGGATGCAGACCAGATAAAAGACCTCCTTGAACTCATTGATCAAGATATCCCTTCTGCTCTCAAGGCTCCCCTAGAATCTGCAGCCCATCTTGATGATCACTTTGCTATGGTGAGAAGGGCAACCAAGAACATATCTTCGAGGGCCGCTCTGCAGAAGGATAGATCTTTGAAAAAGCTGGAGATTAAAGATCTTCACTCTCATATCCAGACTACGAGAAATTCCTTGGCAACCTTGGAGCCTGAACTGAAATCCATGGAGGATGAAAAAATCAGACTAGAAGCTCAACTAGCCGAACTGAATGCCAAAATTCAGTCTCACAGGGCCCATATAGCCAATCTGCCGAAGAACATAGAAGCAACTTCACTAAAGATAGCTTCGACCATCAAAGAAGACCAGCAGATCAAAAATAAGTTATCCAGCATCCAGAGTTCCGAAGATGAAGATCAAAAAGTGCTAGATAATGTTAGCCGAATCAGGACCGAGGCCATAGAAGTAATCAATCATCTTCTGAACCAGTAGACATTAAGCTTGTAATAAACTTTAAGTGTGATACCCTTTTTTCCTTGATTAAACAACTTTATGTTCACTTATTTTCATTCATTCGGAAAAAAGCAATCGGCCATTTTCCCTTAAATTACTCGATTAGAATGTAGCCGATTGTTTCCATTCTTCCGATAACCGAACGAATCCAATCCAAATACTGTGAGGGTATAGCCGAACAATGTTGGCTCCAATAAATCATGGAGATATTCAAGCCACGTTCGACTTAACTTAGGCCTAGCCCAGTCCAGTAACGGCACAGCCGAAAGGGAACAAACCTACTCCGCCATTCGGGATTCTCGCCCCACAACCCCGTGGAATTCGCCACGATCTTTCGCTTCGGCTTATAAATAGACCTTTCCATTGGCCTTCATCACTATCTTTGCCTCAGCGTTCTCACATCCGTCTCTTCCACTTCCTTCATTCGATTCATTCCAGAAGGAAACCCTAACCTCCACCAAAGCAAATGACGAACAGTGGCAACCGTGGCAAGCGTCCTGCCGACGGAGAGGCTGAAGGAAGCAGAGCGTCGCGCTGCCGGCGTCGTGGGTATGATTCGGTTCTTTGCCCCCTTTGCAATCTCCTCGTTCATCTATTAATTCCGATTTCCCCTTCCTCATTCATCAGGATAAGAGTCATCAGCTCCAGCCAATACCATCTCCTTCCTCCAGTGTCGGCAACTCAACCGGGAACTCCATCATCCGGCTCCTCCGGATCTTCCAGCTCCTCAAGCTCTTACCATTCCAACCCTTGGGGTTCGGCAGAGCCAGCAGATGCACACCATCCATACTCTCACGAGGAGGTGCTCAAGTTTCGCCAGGAGAGGGACGAAGCCCGGGAGGAGCTAGGCGACGTATCCAAGAAGTTCGGCATCGATCAAGCCAAATGGGAGGATTAGCGGAAACAATTCTGCGACGCCATCACCGGTCTGATATCCTCACTTAGTTTTATCATCCTGACTTCCTTTGCTTGCCGACCCATTTCTTCTTTCATGCCCAGCTCTTTCCGCGGAGAATGACCACTTGAAGATGGCGGCGAACAAGATTGCCGACAAGGTGAATGCTCAGGGGGAGACATCCGAGGCACGCCTTGATGCTGTGGATGGCCGCATTGATCAGGCCGTCATCCAAGGTGTGCACCTCGGCGCTTCTCTCGGGCTGGCGGCAATGACCTCCCAAACCAACGAGGACTACTCCTCCCAGCCAGTTGGCTTCGTTGGAGGACGCCCGGACGAAGTCGACGACATCGATGAGCGTCTGGAGGCCTACGACGATCATGCTGCTGCCCTTGCCGAAATCACAAACCCCCAATCTGTCCTCAACAAGTTATTTGAGGAGTAGTTTGTATTAGGATGAACTTTATAAACAATCTCGTCTTTTGGAATAATATTTACTTCTTTGATTCTTTTCGGTAAAATTCCACTTGCGACTGTCAGAAAAAATGCTGAAAACAACCCAGTTTCAGATAAACATTTTTTGTGCTAGAGGCGATGCAAACTGCATTGGCTATTTTGTGCTAAAGGCGATATGAATGATATCGGCTATTCTCAGTCTTGTATCTGATTTTTAGGCTAAAGGCAATTTTTTCCTTGTCGTTTTTCTGATCTACATTCACGAACCAACCTCAACACTGGGATAGTATTTCTTAATAAATCTTCCATTGATAGCTCTGGTAAACTCTTCCCCAAATAAAGTATTCAATATGTATGCATTGCCAGGTACACACTCTACTATTCGGAAAGGACCTTCCCAATTTGGAGACCATTTGCCGAATGCTCTATCCTTTGTTCCAACCGGCAATACAGTTTTCCACACCAAATCTCCTTTGCGAATTGCTTCAGCCTAACCCTTTTGTTATAATACTTGGCGACGCGTAATTTATTTTTCTCAATATTTTCTAATGCCTTAAGACGAATCAAATGTAAATCTTCCAACTCATCCATCATCAGATTCTTATAGTTTTCTTCTGCTAATTCTTTCTGTAAAATAACTCGCCTTGATCCTGACCGCAGTTCCCATGGTAACACAGCATGATGTCCATAAACCAGTTCATAGGGAGACGTTTGAGTGGACCCATGACAAGCCATTCGGTAAGCCCACAATGCTTCATTAAGAACCAAGTGCCATTTCCTTGGTTTTTCATCAATCTTCTTCTGGATAATTTTAATCATAATCTTATTTGATGCTTCTGCCTGACCATTAGCTTGTGCATAATAGGGAGAAGAATTATACAACTTAATCCCCATACTTTTGGCAAAGTCACAGAATTCTGAAGAAGTAAATTGAGTTCCTTGATCAGTTGTTATAGTCTGAGGAATCCCAAATCTGTAAACTATATGTTCCTTAACAAAACTGATCATATTCTCTGACGTTACCTTCTTCAAAGGGATAGCTTCAACCCACTTGGTAAAATAATCCATGGCCAAGAGTACAAATTTGTGTCCCTTACTAGAAGGAGGATTGATCTGACCAATTAAATCTATACCCCATCCTCTGAACGGCCAAGGCTTGATTATAGGATTCATAGCAGACGCTGGAACCTTTTGAATATTGCCGAATTTCTGACAATTGTGACACCCTTTGTAATATTCAAAACAATCTTCCAACATAGTTGGCCAAAAATAACCAGTTCTCCTAATTATCCACTTCATCCGATAAGCTGACTAATGTGCACCACACAATCCTTCGTGAACCTCATACATCACTTTCTTGGCTTCTTCTTGACTTAAGCATTTGAGCAATACTCCATCGATGGACTTGTAATATAACTGATCATCAAGAAACACAAATTTGAGAGCTTTGTACCTGAGTTTTCGGGAAACCTTTTGAGATGGATTTTTCAGATAATTAGTAACTTCATATCTCCAATCACCATCTACTTGATCAGTATTTAAAACATCTTCTTCTATAGCAAAAATCTCCCGATTCTCTCGATATCTAGAAGCAGCTTGAGCTAACTTATTTGCTTCTTCATTGCACTCTCTAGGGACATGATGCAAGGTTACTACCAGAAAATTCTTCAAAAGTTCTCTACATTCCTCATAATATTCTCTTAACACATTGTTCTTGCATTCATACTGACCATTCAATTGATTAATCACCAACTTAGAATCCCCAAAGATTTCGACAGCAGCGGCCTTTACTTCTATAAGAAGCCGAAGCCCTCTAATCAATGCTTCATACTCTGCCTGATTATTAGTAACATGAAATTCAATAGGAACCGCGTATTCAAAAGTCTTTCCTTGTGGGGAAATCAAGAGAATACCAGCACCACCACCTTTGTTACAAGATGATCCATCGAAGAACAAAGCCCAAGGCACAATGCTTACCACTTCAACAGAAAGATCCCGATGTTGGGTAATAAAATCGGCAATAATTTGACCCTTTACCGCCTTTGCCGATTCATATCTTAAATTAAATTCCGACAACGCTAAAATCCATTTGCCAATTCTTCCATTCAAAATCGGCATTGATAACATATGCTTGATTACATCAAAACTAGAAACCACCACACATTCGGAATTCAACAAATAGTGCCGAGATTTGGTACATGAGTAATATACACATAAGCAAAGTTTTTCTGCAGCCGAATACCTTGTTTCCGGGTCTAACAACTTTCGGCTAAGATAAGCTATGACTCTTTCTTTTCCTTCAAACTCTTGCATAAGGGCCGATCCTATCGTTAGGCTATCGGCCGCCACATACAACTTAAAAGGCTTGTCAAGTTGTGGAGGTACCAGCACAGGTGGTGCTTTCATATATTGTTTGATCTCATCAAAAGCCTTTTGTTGTATGTCACCCCATACAAATTTTTGATCTTTCTTGAGCTTCAATAAAGGGGAAAAGGGTAAAACTCTTTCTGAAAGATTGGATATGAATCTTCTTACAAAGTTGATTTTGCCTAACAATGATTGCAATTCTGTGAGATTAGTTGGTGGCACAACTTTGTCTATTGCTTCCATGCTCTTCTTACCAACTTCAATTCCTCCTTTATGAACTAAAAATCCCAAAAACTCACCAGCCGAAACTCCAAAGGCACATTTGTTTGGATTCATCTTCAAGCCATGCTTTCTTGTGCACTCCAGAGTCTTTCTTAAATCGGCTAAATGTCTTTCATGATTTCTAGACTTGACTACTACATCATCGATGTAGATTTCTACAATCTTGCCGATCAGCTCGTGAAAAATATAATTCATAGCTCTTTGATAAGTTGCACCGGCATTCTTTAACCCAAACGTCATGACTATCCACTCGAACAAACCAATATGACCAGGACATCTAAAAGCTGTTTTCGAAATATCTTCTATTGCCATAAAAATTTGGTTATAGCCAGCATTACCATCCATAAAACTAATGACCTCATAACCTGCTGCTGCATCTACCAGCAAATCAGCAACTGGCATTGGGTAACCATCCATGGGAGTTGCCTTATTAAGATTTCTGAAATCTATACAAACTCTCATTTTTCCATTTTTCTTGTATACCGGTACTATATTTGAAATCCACTCTGCATACTTGCATGGCCGAATGAAGTTTGCTTCTATTAATCTTTCAACTTCCTTCTTTACATCGGCTAATACCTCCTCTTTGTATATCTTCCGTGGAGGTTGTTTGTAAGGACGAAATCCAGGTTTAATGGGTAATCGATGCTCAACAATGGAATGATCCAATCCAGGCATTTCCGTATAATCCCAAGCAAAACAATCTTTAAACTCTTTCAACAGGTTTATCAACTTTGATTTATATTCTGGGTCTAACTTTGCACTAATATACATCGGTCTTGGCTTAGAATCATCACCAACATCAATTTCTTCCAATTTATCAGCCGACATAAAACCACGTCCCAACTTTCCTTTGTTGCCATCGACAGGATTTCCCATTAAAAATTACTATGAGAGCCGACTGCTTGGATCGGCTGTTGGTCCTCGCTGAAAACATTCACAGGACCTTCTTTCCACACTTTTCCGGAGAAACAATCAACGCCTTCATATTCCCAATAGGTAGACTCTGTAGCAGCAACACTTACCGAATCATCAGCATGTACAATTTCAACATCATCTCCAATCCATTGAATGAGAATTTGATGCATGGTTGAAGGAATGCAGCAATTAGCATGGATCCAATCTCTGCCCAAGAGTAGACTATATGCCCCCTTGCCATCAATGACAAAAAAGGTAGTAATCAGAGTTTTCGATCCAATGGTCAACTCGACATGGATAGCACCTCGGGTATCGGAAGGATTGCCAGCAAAGTCTCTGAGCACCATGTCAGTTTTCAACAATTCTTCATTAGTCATCCCAAGTTTCCTGAAGGTAGTATAAGGCATGATATTGATAGCAGCCCCTCCATCGACAAACATCTTAGTTAAAGGCTTGCCATTGACATATCCCTTTAAATAGAGTGGTCTCAAGTGACGATTCTTGATTGGTTTATCAAAAACAGCCTGCTGTGTTAATACAAGCTGAGCCATCAAATCCTGACATTCACTTTCATCAAAATCAGAGTACACCTCTTCTTGGACATCTTGGCTTTCGGGAGCTATAAACTCTGATGGGAGGAAGAAAGCCATGCAAGCATTAGCCGAAGGACCACATCCATCAGGCTTCTTTTTAGGATGCCATATTTGCTTTGTTTCGGCAACTTCCAATTCCAGCTCCCTATTCCTCAACCGTTGCACTCTTCTTTTCTGACTTTTCCTCAGGCCTGGAGGACACCACTGTCCTTTTTGCCATACGTATTTATAGATGTCAGCTTCCTCATCATGCACTCTATTATGAATCCAACCCGAACCTGCAACTCTTTTCCTTTGCTGATTCTCAAAGCCACCTATCTTTAAGCGCCGATCATCTTCAGGAACCTTTGTTCCAAGTCTTTCATAGACGGGACGGCGGTTGACTCGAGATTGCCTATACTCGGAGTACTGAACACTACACTCCGGACAATTATTTCTTGCAGGCAACCTCAAACCTTCATTCCAACAATGCCTAAAGAACGAACAACCCCAATGAGACTGCTCCTGTTCTGTCATGTATTTTTCTTGCTCCCTTCGGTATACTTCTTCCTCATACCTCCGGCGTTCTCCCATAAACCATTGCTTCTTACAGTATTCCTTCTCTTGTTCCCTCTGCCACTTGTTTAGCAAAATACGTGATGTAACTCTGGGTTTGGAAGTTTGACCTTTTTCGGTTCGGCTATTCTGAAACCGAATTCGTTGCTGTAGCTCTTTACTGGTGACTTGCCGATCCGGGTCAACAGCACCACTCTCCTTTGCTCTATCAGAAGTCAACACCTTCACCTTGCCTTTACCCTTGAGATCATTGGCAGAGACCATATTCACAGAGAAAGAAATCATATTTTGTGGAAAAGGCTGATCATCAATTTTCATCTTACCATCAAACCTCAAATGTCCCTCTTGGATAGCTTTCTGGATTCGTATTCTGAATACTCGGCAATCATTAATAGAATGAGAATTAGTGTTATGGAAACCACAATACTTTTTGTCTTTCACTCCTTCAGGACGTAGCATAGGATGTCCTTCTGGCAGCTTGATGCGCCCTTCCTTTATCAACAATGCAAAAAGTCTATCTACCTTAGTAACATCAAAATCATAGGTCCCCTTTTGTTGCTTCAACCAGCGTTGACTAACTTGAGTGGGTTCCTTTGCCCAATTTAACTCAGCTGCAGCTATCTCATCTTCATCAATATACTCAGTCGCTTCATCCAGAAAACCTTGATACACCTCATTAGTGGCATTGTTCTTCTAAAAGCGATTATCTCTCCTAAATCCTTGGGCTTGGTTACTCATAGCTGCTAAACGCTGTGCAAGTTGGCCAAGATCATCAAACTCCAAACCGAACAACTTCTCCCTGATATTCGGTAACATTCCTGCTATAGCTATTCCAGGTAGTTGATCATCTGGTAAATTTAAAGAATAACACATATTCTTGGTCTCCCTAAATCTGCGAAGATATTCCAATGGTGTCTCATTTGTTCTCATCCTCAGACTCATGAGATCAACTAACTTCTTCTCATTAGTACCCGTATAGAAATATGAATGAAACTTCTGTTCTAGTTCTGCCCACGTACCAATGGAATGAGCTGGTAGAGACATGAACCATGTGAAAGCTGGTCCTGTAAGAGACAAAGGAAAATATCGAATTCTCCAAGCTTCATCTGAAGCAGCTTCTCCAAGCTGCATTAAGTATCGACTGACGTGCTCTATGGTACTAGTATCATCTTGACCAGAAAACTTAGTTAAATCTGTCGGAGGCTTCACCCTTGGAGGTAACGCCACTCTGTTGTACCATTCTGGATAAGGAGACTTGTATGAATAGGATTGATTCTTTGGCTTCAAGCCGAACTGATTTTGCATCATATCGGCCATCCTGTGCATCAAAACATCAATGCTTGGATCCTGATTTCCTTGTACTTGCACTCCAGAAGGCAATCCTGAAACACTTCTATACCCTGGATTTGGCATAGCATTGATAGCACTGTAATCAGTAAATTCTTGATACCCATCACCATACATATTCTTTTGCAATCTGTTTGATATTGGAGAAACTCTATAAGCCGAAGGTGGCACTTCCCCTGTGGTACCAAATGTCACCTGGCCATAGGTGGGATGTGATTGCTTTTCAGTAAGAGTCAGTCCACCTATATTTGAAGGCGACGCTACTTCTTTTCCAATAGGCCTCTCTTGATGCTTTGGAACATTGAAAAGCGTCGGCCCATTGAGTGGTCCAACATTTTCTTCGAAGTATTTATCAACCATTGGACCAAAAGTACTGATCATGATTGCCCGAAAGGTATTCAGAAAAGCTGTGTGATGGTTTGTCATGGTTTCTCCCATGGCTTTATAGATCAGGGCTGCCATCTTCTGAGCATCTTCCTCTTCAGTGTAATCAGTTTGATGCGGAAGAAGAACCCTTGGCATTGACTGCTTTTGAAACACTTTATTGCTCTTGTTTTTGGAAAAAGACATCAAACACTTCCGTTGGTATTGCTCACATGCTTGTAGCACTAAATCCTTGTAATTATCTGGCAATTCTGCCATGCTTACGTCCAGAACATGATCATTGTTGATCTCAGATGCCATCTTGAACTAGCAGACTGTCCCACCAGGCGTGCCAAAAAGTGTGTTGACACAAAATGTGACGTACTGTGCCTCACACACAGCAAGCCGAAAAGCGTGGCTTCAATTGGGTTCCCGGGTGTTTCGTGATCCGGAAGCGTGCCAGTCAGTTTGACCTGAAAACTAACAAGGGATAAAACAATTAAATGTCAAACCAGAACATGTCGGGTAATACCGGACAGTTCCACATGTACGGCCCTGAAGCCACTTACAACGACATACGGCTATAGAGAGCTGTCTGCCAACAAATTCATAAACCATTCAGCTAATCGTAAGGTAAATGCACGTAAAAACCTAATTGCCGAATGCATGTGCATGGGAAGACACGTTTGAACAAGTGAAATTAATTATGAGTTAATGCATAACCAAGCTCGGCAATCCAACCGAATTGGGATCCATGAAGAAGGAACGTACAAATAAAAGCGATTAAACTAAACTAAAACCTGCATCTGCCGCACGATACCTAGTTTTGTTAAAGCTTAAACGTGATTAACATGCATGAACCCGCAACATGTGACAATCTAGATTAAGACAATTCGGCCACTATGAGCATGTTATCTATTTTGCAAGGGTAATATAAGAATAGACAATGATCGTTGAAGCACGAGTAAAACCACAAGAGAAAGAAGTCCGAACAATATCAATCTAGATTGGGCAGAAGTGTGTTACAAATATATAAGAGGTTTAAAACATGCAACACTGGATAACTTAATGAATCTATTTAGATTTGCCATATCTAATATAGAGCCGATAACTATCTCGCCTTCACTAAGCATATGAGTAAACGCCTGCCGCACGGTATCTACTCATAAACGAAGCATAAGCAAAGACTTCTTGATTGTCAAGCAAAGATCCGCCGCACGACCATTGAAAACAAACAAGACTGCTTGCACCATGTCTAAATCCACCGCATGATACTAAACATGATAACAAGGTTGTCGGAACTTACAGAGGTCGACGGATCGATGATTCCTCTCGAAGAACTCGACGACACGACAAGAGGACTCGAAAGTTGGCACGGGGCCGGTTGTATTGATTTGGTTGTGAACACTTCTTACAATGGTCGAGGGTCAACATTTATACCCTAGACAAAATGTGAGTCCTAAAGGACTATGATTTACAAAGGAACTTATAAACAAACTTGGAAACTTACGATTCCTTACCCTAAACTTATAGATTCCTTTATTAATACAACTCTCATCTTTCCGATCGGTCTTGCCTGCCATCTTCTGTTTTCCCGAATGGAGTTACCGCCTTCCAGAATAACCGACCGCACAAGCATTTAGCCGACCGCTTGCGTTGTTTGCCGAACACCCTTCTTCCCACATGTGGGTCTACCTGTCATCTTCCAGAATCGACCAAAATCCAGTGTTAACACCAGTCGCATAACAATGGCGGATCGGTCGGATCCTAGAGAAGAATCATAATCAATAGAGATCTTCTTTGATCCCCTAAATCACGTAGCTACATGCTCCTGAGGGGTCCAAACACAAGGATTCTAGACCATACCTAGACATCCTGTAGCCCACAAAGGGAGATTAGGATCCCTAGAATCCTTCCGCCCAAAAAAAGCCTTCGAAGGAGTATCCTACTCCTTTGTAGGATCGAGGGCTACTATAGGGTACCAGTATTAGGGATACCCAGAAGAAGGAAGCTAATGGCCACAAATGCTAACTCCCTCAGATAATCAAGAGTGTATCTTGGTCTCGCCCGGCCCTAAGGGAATGGGCTCTGTCTCGCCCAACCCCCAAGGGCGCGGGCTCCTCCTTGCCCGACGGAGGTCCGTACTGCCCCAACCAATACAGGTCTAAAAGTATGAGTCTAGGGTCAAACTTATGATGCCAGAAGGAGAGTAGGCACGTCTTGATGTGACCTACAGCCACAACAGGCCATGTCTAAGGATGCACATCGCCAATAGCATTGGGAATGGTGGCGTTGTACAACCTACTCCCCATATGGCCTAGGGTGGAGACATTAATGAGCCATACCATCCGCTAGGAAGGGATGGAGCGCCATGACCATATGACGACGCCTGCATACGGTGTCAATGATGAATAGGGCCATGACATGGAGCCATCCCCGTCATCATCTATAGGTTCAGTGGGGCCCACGTGAAGGAGAAGGAAGATGCTACCATCCTAGAAGCCTTCCTCTTGTCGTCTCTTTCTCTCTCTCTCTCTCTCTCCAATGTAACCTGCATCTTCCCCTTTATCTATAAAAGAGGAAGTAGGGCACCCTATGGAGGGGCAATTATGGGAGACATCTAACACATCTGAGGGGTGAAAGGCTTAGATGCTCCATAGTAGATAGAGAGCTCAACCAGACTCACTTTTTCCATCAGAGACGTGGGACCTTCTCCCTCTCTCGCTTGTTTGTAACCCCTACTACAAACCAAGTGCCAGTAACATGAGCAACAATAGACTAGACGTAGGGACATTCCACCCAAACTAGTATAAATCCTTGTGTCCTCTGAGCACAACCATCTGGGTCAGACATGCAAACTAGAAATTTACTAGCCTGTGATTCGAAACACCGATAGCATCACAACTAGCAAAACTGTAGGTGCACATTGAGATAGATTACTTTCTTGCTTAGGTTTTGGCTAGGTGGAATTAGAGGCCTTAGTTAGAAGTAGAATTTTGAGTTGCCTAATTCACCCCCCTCTGAGGAGTCATGGTCCCTTACAGCATGTAACAAATAACCTCCTCCATTAATCCTTTATCAGTGGCGGGCACAGTATAGCGATCACCTTAGTTAAAACTTTAACGGAGGCGGGCATGCAAGGGCAACCACCTTCGTTAATTTGGTTTAACCAAGGTGGTTACCTTAATGCGCCTACCTCCATTAAAGGATTAACTGAGGTGGGCCTAGCAACCGCCTACATAAAGTCACGATTAACCGTGACCTTTAATTAGAGGCGGTTGCAATGCCCACCACTATTAACCCATTCTGCCCACCTCTAGTAGATTTCTATAGTAGTGTTAGTAACGATGACCTTAGTTACATTGTCATATTGATCAAGCTAGAGACAACTGCAAGGGTTTCATCGTTGGCCGTTGTCACCTTGCTCATTGCCACCTCCATTGTTTGTCGGATCTTGCGGTTGTCCCTAGGCCATCCTAGGGTTATCAGTCGCTTCTTTGCTCTCGTCTCTCAAGATTGAGATAGGTAAAGTAGCAATGATGAGTCATGGTTTTTGTATTGTAGGGGGTATCCTTCAGAATGTAAACAACGTAAGTTTAATATCGCATAAAATAAAGATCTGTCAAACAAGAGGAATACCAAGTTTGGAAACCATGTGTGTTGCTACAAAGGTATCCTTGGGCATGTATGGAAGCCTGATGTGTTTCTCTGGGCTATACCAATCATTGAATCCCATGTGTTGCTACTAGGATATCCTTCACCATGTATGGAAGAAACCTCATGCGATGCTACATGGATATCCTTCACTATGTATTTGAATTCAAAATTTTCAATTTCAAAGATTTGGTTCTACTTTACATTACCAATTATATACAAGTTAATGACTCATCACATGTATTTCCTAGGGGGTGTTGGTGGTTGTTGGTATATTTAACGCACACAGATAAATCTACAAGCGCATGGTTACCATTGTAGCTTTCACCCAGAGGTATTCCAAGTATTGTATCCATAGGGAAATGTGTGAGACTAACTATAGTCTAACTTAACTAAGGGTAGCAACAAGGTTAGGATAAATAGGAGCATAGAGAGGATAACTAAAGTTCTCTAGTTCTGACTTGGGTAAGCTTAAGTCTTCTACTATTCAACTAGGGGCATTACTAGGGAAAGACACCAACAGAGGATGCTTCCTTCACAATCACGTCCTACGTGAGCCTATAGACAGGAGGTGGACTACAAAGGATCAACGAAGCTATATAGTATAGGCTATATAGAACTTATGTCACTCACATGATCTACCACCTTCCGAAATGCAAGGTGCATCCACGATTAACTTAAGTCTAAGCACCACGCTTACACTTATGATTAATACTCTACTCCCCCTAGGAAGACAATAAAGCACTCAAAAGAGAGTAGTGTACCTGAAGAACAATATAAACAAGATGCTTACTTGAATTAGAAGTTGATTACCAGAGAAATCTCAAATGCAAGCTCAGATAGAACTTGAATCCACCAAGGTAGAAGCCATAGAGAGAACACCGATAGGTCGGCATCTCCTTCAAACTCTTCCCTCACTCTCTATCTCACTATTATTTTTAAGACTAGATCCTATTGAGGACTAATCTTCTCTTGATAGTTGGCTCAGATCCTCATGATATGAATTAGGGTTTCAGGGTGGCTCTAGGGAGGGGAGTCTAGGTGTCCATATGTAGGCCAAGGTGGAGTAGGGGGCAAGGAATCATCACATCATTGATCCGCATCAACTCCCCCGACCACCGTTGGATAAACCGACCTAAAATTGCCTTAGAATCAACGTTGTAGATCGTAGGAAGGAGTACAAGGCAGCAGAGGCGAGCAAGATCTATGGTAGGCTGGCCAACCCACTTTTGTGAATGTTTGGCCCAAGCTTCGGTGTGGTGTCCTCTAGAACCTTCTAGAGTTGTCTTTCATAGTTTTTGCATGTTGAATTACTTGTTGTCGTCGGTTTGCTTGTTTAGGGTGTATGATAGTGGTCCCAAGAGTTGTTTTCTGGATAAATGCTCCTGCAGTCACATATTCACCAAAGCTCATGGAATTCATTAGTTTAAACCCCCTATACCTATGTTTGGTGATGGAATTAAGTATATATGCAGGTTATGTTGATGATTTATAATTGGTGTTAGTGACCATCAACAAGCTTCCCCAACCTTAACCTTTGTCAGTCCCTGAGCAAAGCTAAACTCAGCAATGGATTAGGAGTTGCTACACTGCTTTCGCGCCACAAAAGTTCACATGCGTTCAATCAAAAATTCTCTTCTAGATTAGAACAAACTGATCTGACTTTCAAACTTACCCATATTACCTTCAACCATGGGGCTTCTTAGCCTTCACTTGGGTCTTGAGCAATTGATAGACAGAATGATCAAGTCAAGCACTATGTCTCAAGTTCTTGGTTCAACCATTGTTCTGGAGTTTTTATAAGTTTTCAAAATAAAACACAGAGATTCCATTGTATGACACTCTCAAGTCTCTCAATATATGTGGTATTTATGGATTCTCACCAAGGCAATAAAGATGTTATGCCTTTTCTCTTCCTACTACTAAGGCTTATGTGAAGTTCATAGGTAGGGAGAAAACTAGAGCATACATTCAATGCATATATTGTAAAGTCAAACAATGGATACACAGAGAGTTGAGTCATACAATCAAATCAAGATGAGCATGTGTGTGGATATATATGGTGGCTAACCTAATTCTACTATGCTCCTTGAAAACTTATCTCTTAGAAACATTTGCTAGAGAATAGGGCCTATCTTATTCATCTCTTTCAAGGGGGTATCTTTGTACCCATTGTTTTAAATATCACAGACACTTGTCCATTTTTCTCATCTATTTTTTTCTTGTTTTTTAATAACTTTTGCATAGCCCCTTGTCTCTTTTCTACAACAAAACTTTGAGACATAGCAATAAGAACTTGGAGCATTTATTTGGTGGATGAAAAACCTATCAAGCATGTTTTGTGTTCACTCCTAGTGTAGGAGTAAAACATTTTTGGGTGGATCTCGATGGAAGGCATGTTTTCGTGTACTCCCAGTGTAGGAGCAGCAGGTATATGTGGTGTGTACATGATCTTGATTTTAAGAGCATGACAAACCTCTCATAAGGGTCAATAAAGCTTGACAAAACTCAATGCAAAAGCAATCAACATATATGTGGAGGTTTTCCTAGCCTAAATAACATGTATGGCTCTAGTGGGAATTCAAGCTTTGTCATATAGGAACTCATCATATAGCATTTTTGTGTTTTTCTAAAGATAAATCTCCAGAACTTTAGTGTCACTTGGAATAAGATAAACAATAGCTTAGACTTTCTCATATCATATCCATCAATTACCTAGACTTAGATCAAGCATATGCTATCCACGAGTTTCAAGTTCAGAGTAAATCTTTATATCAAATCAGTCGTATCCAAAACTCAGGAGAATTCGAGACTAAAAGCTAGGTACTTGAAAAGAATTACAAAAGAGCAACTATTTATCATTTCCATTTAAGAGATTATTCTTAGTCCTATATATTTTATTTAACTCTTAAAAATAAATTAAACACACCTTTTATTTTGTTTTCAATTTTACTAGATCAATTTTTTATATATATTTTATTTTGAGTCTTCTACATTATTCTGAGTCCTCTACATTATTACTATAGCTATATATATTTATTTATTATAAAGATAACTTTTTATTTTTTTTTCATTTATCAATTTTTTAAACTATTGAAAAGAAACTAAAATTAAGACAAAAAGGTGAAGAATACTTACCTGGATACACGGGAGTGCTTCTCCGCCAAGCTAGCTCTTTTGGTGAGGGTTTGGTGTTGTAAGTCCTTCAATCCGGACTTCTCTTTGTGAAGTTCATTGATCAAGTACCTCAGTTTGTTCTGAAGAGGAGGATTCTTGTGATGACGCCTCTAATGGTGATGTCACCTTCTTCTGCTAAACCTGTCTTGGTTGTGAGTTTTGATTTTCGTTTGACAGATTCAGGACCTTCACTTATAGAAATTTGGGGAATTGAATGTCTTCCCCCACACTTTGCTTGAAGTGTGTCCTGCTCATAAAACAAGGTAGAGATCAAGTGCCTGGTCTCTGTTTGGTGGGAAAACACCAACAGAACCAAGAGTTTATTCATTCCTCTCTAACCTTAAGCACATTGAATATGATGAAGTTGATGTTTATGTGCTTTGTGCAATTATGTTGGGTGATAAGATCAAAAGATTGAGCATGCATGTAGCATTTAAGTTCATTTGTCTAAAAGGGTTGAGTTTCTTAACCCTTGGAAGGATTGTCTATCTTTACATATGTATCGAACTTTATATGATTATGACTATCATTTTCTAGAATTAGGATGTGCACTATTCATCTTATTTGGTTAAGACTATGGATCAAGAAAGTGGTGCTAGGGACAAGCTTAAAGAATAAGACATGTTGAGCTAATCAGGTTTGATCAGGTAAATTGTAACTTAAACATATTTTGTTTCTTATTGATGTGCCTACCATAATCAAGGAAAAACTTTTTAAATAATGACCATTTACCTTAGGATGTTACCTTTGTCATTGGAGCGTAATGTCACCATATGATGAAGGGTAGATGACTCATGATGGTCCTTCCCTTTTGCCTGAAGTTTTCCTTGTTCGGCTAGTCTCGTAGCTTGAGCTATTCATGAGCTTCTTGTTTCCTAGTTCACACCTTTTCTTTCTCATCCTTTTGTCATGCCATCTTTCTACTCTTTGATCTTTTGACACCATGTTAGACCTTTTGCCTCACTCATTGTTTTATGCCTATAAAGGATTAGTGGCAACACATACCCAAAGGAAAAATACAATTTTGAAACATGGATTGTTTGTCCAGAATTTTGTAATCTCCCTTCATGCTAATGAAAAGATAGTGTTAGAATTATTTTAGCATAGTTTTTGTTTATCATGTTCTATACAAGCATGGCTCAAGGCAAAGGTAAGTTGTAGCTAAAGACAAAGCGAATGATCTTTGATGCTTACAGTTCTTTCATCTATGTTGAATGAGCCGTGTCTTCTTTGTGCAATGTTATTGGAGTTTGTCATGTG
Organism: Miscanthus floridulus; assembly: GCF_019320115.1. NCBI lineage: Eukaryota > Viridiplantae > Streptophyta > Magnoliopsida > Poales > Poaceae > Miscanthus > Miscanthus floridulus. The sequence goes on along the minus strand of NC_089581.1, from coordinate 93,432,521 downwards.
CCTTGCTTCATCTCTGATATGAATTCATCTCATGTCTTACCCAAATTGAATTGAGAGTTTCCTTGGGTCATCATCCTTCATTCTTTATGGGCTAGGCCGGCCGGCCCACTTTCATGACCATTTGGCCCAAGCTTCGACATGGTGTCTTCTATAACCTTCTAGAGTTTGCTTGTTTGGAGTGTATGACAGCCAGGAGCTATTTTCTAGATAAATCCTCCTGTAGTCACATATTCACCAAAGCTCATGGAATTCATTAGTTTAAACCCCTATTCCTATGTTTAGTAATGGAATTAAGTATACATGTAGGCTTTGTTGATGATTTATAATTGGTGTTAGTGACCATCAACAGCAGTCACTAATGATTAATTCCGACTACCAATTAATATACAAAATAGGAAAAACAAACAAACTTTTGACACATATGCATATACTATTGACCTAGTTCCACTTGTATTGGAAGAAACATGTTTTGCAGGACTACATTTGAATACAAGTGGAAAACCAAGCAAAAGGCACAATCAGGTAAAGCATAAAGCAGATTCGCTCAACCAATTACCAAAGAGCCAAGCAAAAGCCCACCTTCGTGCACAATCTAGGATGAGCACCATCGAGGGAGCAACCTAGGCCTAGCTAGCAACCCACTAGAGCAAGGCAATGGCTAGCGGCGCTAGCCCTGGTACGGCCACACTAGGGGTGCACCCACACCCCAGCATCGCCTCTAAGGCCCACCTTGCTCCACGTGGTTGCATGGTGGCATGCATAGGTGGTTTCCGATGGTTTCCTATTTTATCTATGCCAAACTGACCTAAAGCTTGTATTGTTTACACCAAAATTTGGGAGAAGAATGCGGGAATTTGAAAGCTTCCAAGATTGTGCCAATCAAGGAATCGATTACATAAGGATAGATATCAGCTGATTCAGATACGACTCTAGAATTGGATCTCTTTAGATGACGTCAGCAGATAGCAATAATGAGCTACGGTTGGCGCTAGGAAACTGCATATCGGACTCTACAAAAAGGGAAAGATTAGGGTCCAAGTTATCTTAACTTAGGAATGTTTTGTTCTATGCCAAAGATTGTAATGAGTCATGCTCGAGTAGGATTCATGTTTAGGCTTCGGGTATAATTATTGGACCCCAGCTATTGTAAAGGACACAATCAATCAAATACAAGTTCCTTACTTTTTTTCGGCTCCGGCCACCCCTTAGGAGTAGGAGTAGAGTAGATCTCGGCGAGTTCTTCAGCGAGCAGGGCTGCATTGGTCCAGCCGACCTCTGGCTTGTCTATAAGTACCGTCGTAACTTTTTCTGTTCACATGGCTGCATCGATCCAGTCGACCTCCACAACGACTCTGGTACAAGCTAGTTATTGACTCTTGTTTAGTTCAAGTACGGCTGCATCGATCCGGTCGACCTCCACTGCTCGAACTAGATTAAGGTCAAGTTATCGGCTCTGTCTAAGGGTGGTGCCCTTCGGATAGATTCATCAAGTTACTAATATTGCTTATTGCTTTCATTATTTATTTAATTACAGCAATATCACTTCGCCCGATTGGGATTGATCTAGATCGGCCTTATATCCTATTTAACCCATCGTTTGTTAATCTAAAGTGATCTAATCTGCATCTTGAATGATGAGTTAAGTTTTATTGGCTGTTTTATGTCAATCTTGATCGTGCATAGTGTGCGGTTAAGGCATGTCTAGTTCGAATAGATCTATTGACTAACGAAAACCATTCCATGGCCCGTTATCATAGCCTATGTGATTCTGCCTCACACCCCACTGTTAGCACCGTGGAGTGGGGATCATTATTTGGTAGATCTGTTCCTGATAGGGCATGACCTTAACTATGCACTATGTCTGAATCGGCTATTTTAGCCAATATCGAGTGCTTTCACATATGCAGTTCGCGTCATGAGACCGTTGAAGTAAAGATAGGTTGAAAGATGTGTTAGCCCCATGATCTTATTATTGTATTATGGCCTACATGATTCTGCCTCATGCCCCACTGATATTAGTAATAAGTTAGGGTCGTCGAATTTATCGCTGTTTCTACGGCCTGCATGATTCTGCCTCATGCCCCACTAGTCATAACTATAGACGAGATCTAATATGTTCATTAGATTTATCTTTATTAAATGGTTAAATGATGATGAGCTGCTTCTTTTATATAAAAAGGGATTCGGTTACTTGCAGTCATTGGCTTAGCATAAACTAATTATTGTTGACATCCTATTGCCATTGACTAATATTTGTCTGAATAACGATATTCATCGCTTAGCATAAACTGATTATTGTTGACATCCTATTGCCATTGACTAATATTTGTCTGAATAACGATATTCATCCTGAGTGATAATCGATTTTCCTTCCACAACCCCATGAGCTTTAACTGATTTATTCTTATGAGTATGCTGGAATCGACTATCTAGTCAATCTCCTTCCACATCGGCTCTCAGATCTACACATTCGAGACTGTTTGGCTACACAGGCATGTTTTGCCTTAAATTACGGATTAGCTTTCTCTCCTTGTTAATTGTAGGGTCAAATTGACTGGCATGTCTTGGGAGGAGTACGTAGGATTGACCACCCCTGTATTGAAGCCAGGCGGATCTATAGATCCATCGAGCAAACCCTTCTGGCTTGCTCGTGTGCCCTCGGCACGGGACGAAATTTTGTGCCGACACACGTTCTTGGCACGCTCGATGGGACACCACAATCATCATGGCAGTTTACAACAACAACAACATCCTTATGGTACATTACGAAGACTTACCTAATGGAGATAAAGGTGTCATCAGCAAAGCTATAGAAGAATTTCAGAACAAGTGTTTGTTCTCCTACACCAAAACACATGACAATACAATTATTTAGAAATATCCACTGCCAAGAGTTCTATTGCATGGGTAGTCAGATGCAGATGAAGCTGAAGATAGGCGTTTCTTCATAGAAGCTGTAAACAAATCTGTTCGTGATTTTATATCAAGCCATAATGAAGCTTTCTTGGACACATTCCACAATGCTATGAAAGAGGTGTTTCATGGGTTTCTAGTTGGTCAGGATGGGCCAGCTTATTACAACCTTTCACATCCATTGACCCAAGGGACTAATCAAGTCGGTACCAGCCATCAAGAAGCAGCACCAACTAGTAATGATGATGTCCAGGTAGTTCAGAGTTCATCTAAACAAGCTCAAGGTACTACTACAAATCAGATACAATATAATCCTAGGTTGTTAGTGTAGCATGTGCAACAGTTGGTGGGGCAAGGTTAGAACTAGGTGATTAATTTTGGCACATCGGGCCACATATCGTCGTTGGCTCAAAAAATAGGACCATCAATTCAAAGGATTCATAGAGATATAGATCCTCATGTCTATAATTAGAGACTTCAAGCAGCAAACCAGCAAAGGACCTAACAGATGGAGATTCCACAAGGGTATCATTATGGCACAGATTATAACACCCTTCACATGATTCCGAATCCAGGGTATCAAGGCACACAAGATTTCAATCCATAGATGGGTCAGCAGGTGCAGAGAAATCCAAATTCACATGCTGATGAGTTGTTGCTAAAGGTGACTCAGATGATGAAGAATCGGTTCAGTCTGAAGCTAAAAGGAATGACCTTTTTGTACAAATGCCCATATCCATAATGGTATGATTTGGTCACTCTTCTTGCAAATTATAGGCTTCCAGAGTTTGCTAAGTTCACTGGCCAAGACAACAAAAGCACAATAGAACATGTGAGTCGGTATCTTACACAATTGGGTGAGGCATTAGTTGAGGAGGCCCATTGAGTTTGTTTCTTCTCCCTGTCACTATTAGGGACAGCATTCACTTGGTTTTCATCACAGCTAGTGAACTCCATTGCCAATTGGGATGACCTAGAAAAGAAATTTCATACATATTTTTATACTAGGACTGAAGAAAAGAAGATTATCGATTTGACAACTATAAGGTAGAAAACTAATGAATTAGGCACTAAGTTTCTTTAGAGGTTCTGAGAGACTAGGAATTTGTGCTTCTCATTAAACTTGGCTAATGATCAACTAGCTGCTTTGGTCATTCAAGGAATGCTGCCAACATGGAAAGAAAAACTGCTAGGAGAATAATTTGACAACCTGGGTGAATTGGTTCAATGAGTGGCGGTGCTCAATAGCCAATTCTAGATTATGCATAGAGATACCCGATTCTAGAAGAGTACCATAGTGGCCGAAGCTTATAATCCATACTCAATCGATGACGGCTATGAAGATGAAGAAAAAGAGGTTGCCGCGGTTGAATGGAATTGGGGCAAAAATACAGTAATGGTACCAAATCCTTAGGGAAGAGGAGAGCTATGACTTTGATGTCACAAAATCAGACAAGCTCTTTGATTTCTTGCTTGAGAAGGGACAGATCAAGTTGCCCGATAATCATGTTACGTTGCCCCCTAATAAGTTGAAGAATAAGAAGTTCTGCAAGTTCCATAATGCTACTTCTCATTCCACTAATGAATGCAGAATTTTTTGGCATCATATACAGAGGGCTATTCAGTAAGGAAGACTCAAATTTGACACACCTAGGAAAATGAAAGTAGATGATAATCCTTTCCTAGGATATCAAAACATGGTCGATGCTAGTCTGCTTAGAGAAAAGACTAAGGTCCTAACACCAACCAAATCAAGAGAAGCTAGAATAGTAGATCCCGAGAGGCAAATATTGGCCGACAAATACAGGGAAATTAAAAGACATCACGACAAGCAAAAGAGCCAATATGAGTAGGGAGAAACGTCAAAAGAAGGGGCGACAAAGCCACGAGTTACATCTCAAATTCTGTTGAATAAATGGCAGCGATAGAAGGAAAATGATTATCAGCGTTGGTTAGAAAAGCAAGAATAATAGCGTCAATAGGAAAAACAGATGATGGGGACGGGGATCCTGATCTTTCGTCAGGTAGTGATAACTATCGTTGTGGTAGAGAATGACACACCGATCTGGCTTCAGATCAAAAGATTGAACCCTGCAATCTTAGTACCACAACTCTTCTGGTTATCAACCGAGACATGAATCTAGTTGACCTCGCCAAGAAGGCTAATCCCTGCATGCACAATGAAGAACTCAAGCAAGAACAAGAAAGAAAGCAACCAAATTGCAGATGATTGATTAATCTCACAAAGTTGTGGTCTCACAAACCGATGAATGGCAAAACTGTTCTTAACAGATTAATCTAAGCAAAACCCAAAACCAAATGATGGTGGTGGCGTATGATTATAAAGGTCTTAGGGTCATCACCTACCCTAGACGCCCCCCTAATGGGCCCAAACATGATACACAGTCCAACTGACCAAAAGACGATGTTGCAGCACCCTGGCAGATTCTGGATGCTGACTTGTTTCAATGATTCATGTTGATTATGAAGGGCTTTTGATGTGAGATTACTTGGATTGGCTTCCTTATAAAATTAGCTTTCAAACCATATGTGGATCATTGAAAATGGAGTCCGGATGTGTCCTTGGTGACCAGTTTAAGGCAGACTGGTCCTGGAGGCCGAGGCAGACTCGAAATCATGTTGGACCAGACCTCCAATTTCTGTTGGACGTCCTTGTAGTCATCATCGCCTCCACCTCTTCCTCTAAGTCCCTCATGACACTCTCCAATGTTCCTAATTAATATAACATCATTAGGTAGCAATCTATTCTCAAAAGTGTGAAAAGGATCACTTAAGAACGAGCTCACCTCTAAATTAAGTTATCGCCGACGGTGGAGCAGCACCCTAAAAGATTCTGGATGTCCACTAGTTTCTACGATTCCCATTGACTCTAATCAAATTTTAAGGTGGGACTGGCGCCATTGGAAGATCCATGAAATTATATTTCCATCCGTATAAAGAATGCCCAAAATGGACACTGTATGCGACCTGGGCATCGTTTTTAGTACGTGCTGCTCCTGGACTCCGAGACAGGCTCAAACTTTAGTTGCTTTGGGCCTCCACCTCGGAGACTTGAACTGAATTAGCCTCGAACCTCCTTCTTGACTTGGACACACTTGCTGGCCTCCTAACCATCCATACCATGCACCAAACATGGTCATATGCATGGGTGTCATGTCCTCATCAAGAGAGGTATGAAAGAAAGCAAGCTGAATCACATTGGAATTGTCCTTTCTTCAGACATTGCTGGAATGAAGGTTTGAAGTTGTCTACCAGGAATGATTGCCCAGAGTGCATATCATCATAATAACATGGATTGGTCTATCCATGCTCAAGGTGCATATCATCATAATAACATGGATCGGCGCTGAAAAAATGGAAATGTTCATAATCGGCATGGAAAAAGAGTTGTTGATCAAAACTGGGCTGATTAGGAAGAAGAAAGTAATGAGAGAAAATATGTTTGGCATGAAGGCCAATGGTGTCTAGGAGGTTTGACAAGAAGCAAGAAGAGAAGGGTGTAGCCTAAGGAATAGAGAGTTGGAATAGGCTTAGGCAACCGGTAAACCTCAAGTATGGCGTACTAAGCAAACAACCAATAGAAAGCAACCATCGGCTAATATTCAAATGGCTTTCTGTTGCCATCAGAATTCAGAGCTCTAACAGATCAAGAAGTTTATTCGGATTTCAATGAATCAGAGTATGAAGAGATAGTTGCCAAGCTTACGGTTATACAGCCGGCTATATTTGATAAACTAGTCAAGCATCAGCACTTAAAGGCCTTATATGTAAAAGGTTTGGTTGATAGGAAGCCGATGAACAAGATGTTGGTAGACGGAGGTGCTTCTGTCAATCTCATGCCTTACACCACTTTTCACAAACTTGGCAAGGGACCAGGAGATCTGATTGAGACTAACATGGTGCTTAAAGACTTTGGGGGTAATGCATCCAAGACCCAGGGGGCAATGAACGTCGAACTAACAATCAGGAGTAAGACTCTACTCACCACATTCTTTGTCATCAATGGAAAAGGGTCATATAGTTTGCTCCTTGGTCATGATTGCATTCATGCAAACTGTTGTGTACCATCGACCATGCATCAGTGTTTGATTCAATGGCAAGGAGATGATGTCAAACTGGTTCACGCTGATGAGTCTGTGAGCATCGCAATAGCCGATCCAGTCTTTTGGGAACTAGGAGACTTTGAATGCTTTTCTAGCAAGATATGGGAAGGAGGCTTCATTAAAATCAGCATTGAAAGCCAACAGCCGTTGCAAGAAATTGGCTCTAAGAGTTTGTTTTAGTAAATAGTCATGGCTCCACGTCGGCAATTGGATTAAGGAAGAATGAGCACTGGTCCTAGAGATGGGCTTAGGCTGACGTATGTGAACACTAAATCAAGTCATAAGTGCAATTCAGAGTTGATAGATCTATTAAAGTAAGTTCTGTTTTGCTTAATGAGACACTTGGCCTAGATTGATCGATCGTTTAACCTTTGGTATGAAAAGTTCTGGTGCAACCTATCAGTAGCGATCAACGAAAAATATTTAAAGGGATGTTATCCTAACATTTGATCAACACTTGATAGCTGATTCATTTAGTCATCGGCTCTAATAGCCGGTACCAGAAGGTATCGCCTCTAGTTCAAAAAATAAAGATCTTCCAAGAATATATAAAACCCAATACAATATGTATCGCTTCTAGAGCAAAATCAAAAACAAAGACATTCATGACACATATAGGGGCATTGCACTAAGATACATTCATAAAAGAGTAGAAGGTTTCATTGATTAGTTTGCCCTAAGTACAGACTAATCAAAGACCTTGTTCACCACATCCTAAGTAGATGTGATGTCCATGATGGCCTCCGCCGCTATGGCAAATTCTTCCATCAGGTCCTCATGCTCCTCAAGGCCATCGCCCATTGAGAAGCCTAGTCTCCATGGCATGGAGGTCGTACCCTATCTAGACTTGTGCTATGGTTAGTGCCACCGATGTGCCATGATGAACACCATGGAGGGCGATCTCTTGAATGCGGGCCGAGATGTCTTGGAGGTAAGTGTTGATGAGGGAACCCCAAGCATTGACGGCATCCACGGTTGCGTTCGCCGCAAGTTGGAGAGACTCCAACTGCACCATCAAGGCTGGCAATCATATAAATAGAAAAAACTATCAAGATAAAGGTAGTGGAAATCAGAATAGAAGCATTCATGGAGCTCATCTTACCACCACCGCAGTGTCAGACTCGGCTAGCCGCGCTCGAATGGCACTAGCCTTCTCCTCGACAGCATGAAGGGCCACTTGGAAGACCCCAAGATGGATCTCAAGCTGGCCATTTTTCTGAGTTGCCTTGGAATAGTGATCCTAGGCCGCCCTCCACTCTCGGAAGAAGCGTCAGCATCATTGCCATTGTATGAGTTGAAAGAATCCAACAACGAGGCCAGCACAAAAGATGCAGTGTCAGAGGGCTCACTGACCCTAGGAAGAGGATAGAGACTGTCATTCAAAATGAATCTATAGACAAATTAGAATAGTTCATCGTCACAAGCAGAAGATGTTGATCTCACCTCATGTGTCGGAGGCGCTGATTCACCAGCATGTTCTCCTCTAGAACCTCCTCCACCGTGCACTTGTCGTGGTTCTCCTTGCTAGCCATGAAGTCGATCAGATCTACAGGAAGGGAGGGAGGCCGCTATAGAGTTCTATGAGGGCAAAGAAAAGCAAAGGAATAGGAGCGGTTGTGAGTATGGATGTGTTCGAGGTCAGAGCCCTAGGGTGGTATTTGAAGCCACAGAATGAAGAGGTGGATGCCTCGAGACATGCAAAAGGCAACCACAATTAATAGGAGGTGAAGCGCCACCTCGCTAATACCGAAGAAAATATGGTGTTGGGTGACTAAGGACAGAAGATCAAAGGGCTCTCTTAATAAAGGCCGTGTTTTTAGAGCTAAATGGGATTAAGATCGAGAGTCTGGAATCAGCTATTTTCAAAATCGGCTCTTTGGCCGGAATAAAGAAAGACACAGTGAGACAATGGAAAGTGTGGTTGTCATTCGTTCTACACAAGACATATGTCAATACACGAATTACAAGTCTAGAATATCCTAGATCGCTTTCAACACTTCTAGCCAAATAACATCAGCTTCTGCGATATGTTGTTTATCTTCTTCAGTTGATCCAAGAATGCTCTCGAGGCTACTTCGGATGGCTCTGCCTTCTCTAACTTTGGCCAGCATTTCCTATTTCTTTTGTTGAATGGCATCAGGTATTTGAGCTCAGGTGGACTTATGACAATCAATGGCGGTCTTCACGTTTTCTAGCTCCTTCTTAAGTTCTGCACGCCTGGCTTCCAGTTGAGACAATTCTGGGTCAATACTAAGGGAGGAGTTCTTCAAGTGATCAATCAACTGTGACAATTCTTTAGCCTCTTGCCTATTAGAGTTCCCCTTGGCCAATAAAGTTTCACGATCAAATAGATTCCTCTGAGCCTATTTCACCTTCAAGACCTGATCTTCAAAGATAGAAAAAGGAGACAAGACTCTAGAGAGAGCTAGGGATGGATTACCCTTGATGGCCAAGAAGACTCTATGCATTGGATCAGTGTCTTGGACCAAATCGGCTATATTTTTCTCAAATATTGGCAGAACATCTCTTAGCTGATTTTTTGTCTCTTCTAGCAAGGTTTCCTTGGAGGAAGTGGCTGACAAACTAATTTCATCTTCATCAAAATACTCCTCAAGATTGAAAGAGTAACTCAGGAAATCTTGATTAGGAGGCTTAAATCAGTTTATAACAAATGGATGGCAAAGAGGATACAATACCTTCTCTGTAGTAGCCTCTATCTAAAAAGAAGGAACAACTGATGATGCACCAATAGCATCTAGTTAGATCAGCTTTGAGCTTTCAACATTGGTATCTACAATGTCATATTTTAGTTCATAATTATTGCAATAGAATAAAAGGGACATTTAACTTCCTTACCATTAGTTGCATGCCGAGCTAGGGAATCAACAGGATCACCTTCAACGCCGACAGGATCATTAAGTGGGTTGTCAGGCTCCTGCTCTTGCGTGGGTGTTTCCTTAGGAAGTATCTCACATGGTAAGAAGCCAGATGAAAAATGGAAACCGAGTAGATCAAAAGGTTAAAGAAAATGCTCTGACAAGCATCAAGGATAAAACTCACATTTTCTGCTATTATGGAAGCATCAGTTATTTCAACTGAAATTGGCTCCTTTTGAGGATTAGCCAATGGGGGTTCAGTTGGTGCTAAGTCAAACACCTGGGATAGCAGTCCCACACCTAGAGCAGGTTGGGACGTAATGCTCGATAGTTGTGAACGAATGGGATTAGCAGTTGAATAACATTTTTGAGAAGGAGATAAATTGTTTACCTGAGCAGCTGATGGTCTTGTTCTATGGAGTCTCTTCCCAGCAGTGGTTTTCTAGGTTGTCCCTTGAGCCACGTTGTGCTTTGAAGAATGATATGTTACAATAGTGGAGGTAGCATGAGTTTTTATCAATTTTTTAGTGAAGGAGCAGCCGATCCCATTCTTGAAACTAGGCACGGTGGCTGGTAATCTATAGGACACCCCTTCCTATCTAAGCTCGGAGGATCAAATTCAGCATCCTAAAAATTTTGATTAGAACAGTTGGCAGAGGAATTCGTCGAGTAATTTTCTTGAAAAGAAATGGCAAGTTACCTCTCTATTAGAAGCAAATTTCCCATTTAGGGATATACACAAAGGATGGACCAACCTGCAGAAAAGATGGGAGTGCCATTCTTGCCACTAGGAGTCAAAGAGAATGGAAGAGGAGCTGACTCTAATCCAGTCTTGCACACAAAGGGAAGGAAGGTCGATCCCAATTGAAAAACTCTAGAGATTTCCATCACCTCACTGATGTCTTCTCTTGGCTTCAATATGTCTCTGAACAACAATTGAGGGGGGAGCTGGCCTAAGCCAAACTGATGTGCTACGAAAGATGGATTGTAGAACTCATAAGTTGGGGGGTTGCATGGAAGGGAGTAGCATATAGACATTTTGCCACGACCATGACAAAATTTGGTGGGAAGAACGCAGGGCTTGATGAAGGAATTAAAAATTGTAGCCACCGCCTCGTCCGAACAACCTAACTCGAATCAAAACTTGAATGGGAAAATTAGCTCATCATTCTCATCATCATCATATGGTAGCCAAGTCAGGATGTCTACATCAATCCCTCTATAAAACTTCTTGAAGAAATGGCCAATATCAAAATCAATTGTTATGGCCGATGCAGCCTCCCCATAGCTCATACACTGCCGAGTTCTTCCTTCTTCACCTCTATATTTCTCATCAAAGTTGAAGGAAGGGAAACTCAGGCTTCTGAGATCAAGCCTTACAATCTTATGCATATGCAAGTTGAGCGACATTTGTATCAACCACCAAGGGCCATTGATGGTATGCACTGGTTCATTTTTTAGTAATTGTGCGGCTACCTAGTACATCAGATGATAGGCAACCCCTAGCAGATACTTTCCAAGAGGGATGTCCTTGCCTACTGCTAGATGCTCTGCCATGAGTTTGTGATTATAAGTCGGTCCACAAGATGACCCACAAAAGACAAATCTCTCCAACCACATATTCAGAAAGGCCACATATTCCCTATCACTAACAGTCGATTCGTCTCTGATATGGTTTAGAATATAACTTCCCATACTATGCAGTCTGATATTTTGGCTAATTTCTTGGAACCAGCACTCAAGTACTCATAAGGATGCACTGACCTAGTTATCCTAAGGGCTGGTCAACATGTAAACATCAGCTAGGGTAATAGTCATCGGGCCATGACCAAAGACAAAAGCATTTAGGGCATTGGACCAGAAATAGGATGCGAAAATCAAGAGTGAATCATTCCTCTCCATCCCGAACAATGAAAGTGTCAAACATTGATTCAAATCATACACCTCCCAATCTCTGCCCTTTTTCTCGGATACCCTATGAAACCAATTTCTCCACCCCTTGGGCATTTTAGGCCGGTTTCTAAAGGGGGTTTTGATATTCTAGGAGGACGAGTCCACTACAGACTGTTTGAAGTGGATTTGGTTGGTTTCTTGATGGATGAAATCAGATGGGTCAGGATCACCGATAGGTCCAACAAAATAGACATTGGAAGCAACGGCTAATGGAATCAAGATTTCATTCCTCATTTCCTAGAAATCGAATGGAATAAATTTAAGGAGAAAAGAAATATAGGGTAATGGCCGATACTCGAAAAATGGAAAACTCAAAAGGCATACCTCAGGGACATGGTCACTGGTCACCATTAAAGCCGAAGTAGATTTGTGTCTGACGAAGAATGCTTAAATGACGGCTTGATAGAATAGAAGATTTGCTAGGGTTTGAGGCCTTGGCGATGTTGGCGTCGGATATTAGGATTTGCTCAAGGAAAAGGGAAAAGGCAAAAAGGCCGATTGAGTTGGAAAAGGTACTGTTGGGATATTATATAAAACTTGGGCTGGGAAGTCAGGGATCATGCGTATATCTCATAACAGAATGGTTGTGGCATGGTAAATGGATAAATAGGAATTTTGGAATAAAATCACTTTTATCCCAAAATTGGGGCGCATGTGTTTACACCAAAATTTGGGGGAAGAATGTGGTAATTTGAAAGCTTCCAAGATTGTGCCAATCAAGGAATCAATTGCTTAAGGATCGATATCAGCTGATTCAGATATGACTCTAGAATCAGATCTCTTTGGATGATGTCCGTAGATAGCAATAATGAGCTATGGTTAGCGCCAGGAAACTGCATCTCGGACTCTACAAAAATGGAAAGATTTGGGTCCAAGTTATCTTAAATTAGGAATGTTTTCTTCTATGCCAAAGATTGTAATGAGACATGCTCGACTAGGATTCATGTTTAAGCTCCAGGTATAAATATCAGACCCTGGCTATGGTAAAGGACACAATCAATCAAATATAGGTTCCTTACTTTTTTCGGCTTCGACCACCCCTTAGGAGTAGGTGTAGAGTAGATCTCGATGAGTTTTTTAGCGAGCAGATCTGCATCGGTGCGGCTGACCTCTAGCTTGTCTGTAAGTACCGTCATGGCTTATACTCCTATTCGTATGGCTACATCGATCCGGTTGACCTCCACTGTGACTCTAGTATAAGCAAGTTATCGACTCTTGTTTAGTTCAAGCATGGTTGTATTAATCCGATCGACCTCCACTGCTCAAACTAGATTAAGGTCAAGTTATCGGCTCTATCTAAGGGTGGCGCCCTTCTGAATAGATTCATCAAGTTACCGATATTGCTTATTGCTTTCATTATTTATTTAATTACAACAATATCACTTTGCCCGATTATGATTGATCTAGATCAGCCTTATATCCTGTTTAACCCATCGTTTGTTAATTTAAAATGATCTAATCTGCATCTTGAATGATGAATTATGTTTTATCGGCTATTTCATGTCAATCATGATCATGCATAGTGTGCAGTTAAGGCATGTCTGGTCTCAAATAGATCTCTTGACTAATGAAAACCATTCCATGGCCCGTTATCACAGCCTGTGTGATTTTGCCTCACACCCCACTGTTAGCACCATGGAGTGGGTATCGTTATTTGGTAGATCTGTTCCTAATAGGGCATGACCTTAACTGTGCGCTATGCCTGAATCGACTGTTTTAGCCGATATCGAGTGCTTTCACATATGCAGTTCATGTCACGAGACCGTTGAAGTAAAGATAGGTTGAAAGATGTGCTAGCCCCATGATCTTATTATTGTATTATAGCCTACATGATTCTGCCTCATGCCCCACTGATATTAGTAATAAGTTAGGGTCGTTGAATTTATCACTGTTTCTACGGCCTGCATGATTCTGCCTCATGCTCCACTAGTCATAAGGATAGATGAGATCTAATATGTTCATTAGATTTATCTTTATTAAATGGTTAAATGCTGATGAACCGCTTCTTTTATATAAAAAGGGATTCGGTTACTTGCAGTCATTGGCTTAGCATAAATTGATTATTGTTGACATCCTATTGCCATTGACTAATATTTGTCTAAATAATGATATTCATCCTGAGTGATAACCAATTTTCCTTCCATAACCTCGTGAGCTTTAATAGATTTATTCTGATGAGTATGCTGGAATCGATTATCTAGTCGATCTCCTTCCACATCAGCTCTTAGAGCCGCACATTCGGGACTATCTGGCAACACCGACATGTTCTGCCTTAAATTACTGATTAGCTTTCTCTCCTTATCAATTGTAGGGTCAAATTGACTGGCACATCTCGAGAGGAGTATGCAGGATCGACCACCCCTGCATTGAAGCCAGGCAGATCTATAGCTCCATCGAGTAGACCCATCCGGCTTGCTCGTGTGCCCTCGGCACGGGATGAAATTTCATGCCAATATGTATAAATAGGGGGGTAGTGCTCACACACAACATTTTGGAGCTACACACCTCACCTCTCTACTTGTAATATTTAGTTCTTAGTAGTAGTTTGGAGCTAGCAAGAGCTATCAAGGAGGGCTTGGCTCCTTGGAAGAAAAGAGAGAAGCTTGGTATGAATACAAAGAGAATTTCTTCCAAGGTCATGCTCTCATATCTTCAATATAGTAGTGCATATGAACTAGAGTATAGTTGTCTTGTTATAATCATGATATATGAACTAGCATGTAGTTTGTGTGTTATGATCTTAACAAGTTCAACTTTATGCTTGACCATTCATCTAACTTGTATGAGTATAAGTAGAGCTAGGGATGAGGTGGTAGATCATCGTTCCTTTAGGTTTGCCCATATTCTTGCTTGTTGATCTGCAGGGTTGGAGTCCTAGGGGGATATGGGTAGTTTCCTTATACATGGGCATGGTGCTCGGGTCCATGGGAACCTTTGGATATGACGGTGCCCTCCGGTTGAGGGGTAGGTGGCAGGTGGTGACAACCCTGTCCGTCCCTTATAATCCCCCATGTTCAGGTACTATGTAGGAGTCTTAAAGTCTCCCATGCGCTAGCAGACCAGTTCCTAGAGATCTCCCCATCCATCAAACTTAGTTCTAACTCTAGTCATATAACTTATATGATCATTAACTATTCTTTGCACTGGCTATATTAGAACATGTTGGCTCCATGTAGGAACATTCTTTTATACTTTGTTTTCATTTTATCCTTGAGGTTGGCCCAGATGTGTGTCCGCTATCCTTGATATACCATTTTTACCCCTGTCAGGAACTATTGGTATGCTAATGCAAGTATGTAATCTCGTTCATGCTCATGCTAGACTCTTACACCTTGCCCTCCTTTAGGAAAATATAAATAACGATACCCTGAATACTTCTGGGTGAAATGCTACAACGATAGATCCGTGCACTTGTAGATATTTTCTATAATCATTAAGAACTATTGTAGTTGGTGTTTCTTGGTGGCGTCACTAAGGTTTCCTCAATCTTAGTGATAGTGCTAAGAAATACCAACAGACATTTTTGGCGTCGTTGCCAAGGATGGACTTAAAACCTCCACACTTGGTGATTGCGCTAAGAAATGCCAACAAGCATTTCTAGCGCCATTGTCGTGGATCAACTTAAAACCTCCACACTTGGTGATTGCGCTAAGAAATACCAACAAGCATTTCTAGCACCGTTACCTGGGGAGGGCATAGGTTAAAGAATCTAGTAGGACATGATCATGATCACTTGCATGTAATGGTATCCATAGTTTATGCAGGCTAATTTTGCTTGTTTTCTTCCTATTGTGGAATGAAAATAGGATAGTGTATGAGTGGTTTCGACCTGCCGGATAACTACATAGAAAATTTGGAGGCGCTCCTAAGGAAGAAGAGGTCATGTACCTGCTTTTTCCTCTGCTACTCCGCCGGCAAGTGAGCTAGTCACCCCCGCACCATCCGCTACTATCGCTATGGCCAAGACACTCCGTGACTACTCCACCCCAGTTGTTGCAACATGCCCATTGGGCCCGCTGTCAATATAGGAGCTAGAAACTTTGAGCTATATGCTGGCCTAATCATGATGGCGCAGGCAAACCAGTTTTGTGGTTTTGCCTAGCGAGGATGCAAGTGCACACTTGCAACACTTCATAGAGCTATGCAACACCATCGTCATCAAAGACGTTGCACCATCAAGCATATGGCTCCGTCTGCTTCCCTTCTCCCTCGTAGGGAAGACCAAATGGTTGTTCTACAAGGAGAAGGAAGTTGTCAGTATGTGGGACAAATGTTCCATGATGTTCCTCACGAGGTTTTTTGACATGGGCAAAACCAATGCCCTAAGGGGAAAAATTCAAATTTCTAGCAAACTTCAATGGAATCCATCCCCGAGGCATGGGAGAGGCTGTAGGATTACATCTAGGTAGGCCCGCACCATGGGATGGAAAATTGGCTCGTGCTCTAGAACTTCTAGGAGGAGCTAATGCCCATGTTGAAGGGCCACATGGATGCCGCTGCTGTAGGAGTGTTCCTTTCCCTCACCCTGGATGGAGCCATGGCTCTCATCGAAAAGATGGTGGCCAATCAAAGTTGGGGGGAGGAGCAAAAACAACAAAAAGCCATGCATACCATGAAGGAGGCAGATATGCTCGCCACAAAAATGGATTTATTGTTGAAAAGACTGGACAAACGGGATGTCGACAAAGAAGCCATGAAAAGCACCATCCAGGCCATGAATTCTCACATGACAGGTGAGGTCTGTGGAGAAGTCAGATACTCAAGGAACAACTACCCCAAGACCCATGAAGAAGCATCATATATCAACAATGGGTTTTGACAAGGTAACAATAATGGGTGGAACAATTAGTCCTGTCCACAAGGAGGTAATTCGAACTTCAATTTGAATCAACCTTCCTTAAAATACCTAGTTTTAGGTCAAGCAAAAATCAAAGAAAATCTTACTAAAAAGTTAATGTATAATGACAAAATGTTTGAAAACATAAATTCAAAACTTGAAAATCTATCCTCCTCTATTAAGAACCAATTAAGTTTTAATAAAATGATAGAAACTCAAATTGCTCAAATAGCTGCTAGTATTCCTATCAATCATTCGGGGAACATCCCAGGGCAACCCGAGAAGTCCCCTGAGTTTGTTAATGAAGTTGTAGAACAATAGAGGAAGAGAAGTCTTGCCAATGGACTATAAATATCGAGCCCTTGCCGAAGGTAAATCGGTAGTCTTCTTTTAAAAATTCAAAATTCAAAATTTTTAAAATTTAAAATTTGCTTCAAAATAAACTTTTTAGAAAAATAAAATAAAAATCATTTTCTAATAGTATAGATTTTTTTGTTGTCATTTCTCATTTTTAAAATATTTATGAAAATTCAAAATATAATAAAAGTATTGTGAAAAATCAATTTCGAGAGCAAAGTTTCAAAACCGAGGGAAGCATGAACGACTACTTGATCAAGAAAGTCATTGGAAGCAACTAGCCAAAGGGGGGAAGCAGTGGGCTCACCTCTGGTGTGGGCGCACTAGGGGTACAGCCGCACCCTACTAGGCACTGTTGTTGCTGCTGCTTCTCCAATGGCTCCTAGCCATTGCACTCACCCCCTCTCGGCTGGTGCTCCCTTCTATAAATATCGAGAGCTTCTCCATTTTGACTCCCTCGCACTCGCTTTGCTTCCCCACTTGCCAAAATATTTTTCCACAAAGCTTGAGAGCAAGGAAACTCTATAGAAAAAATCCTACATTCACCACCACCAATCCAAGCTTGCGGGTTGTTTGATTTATTTTCACTAACATAACCCCATTTGTGAGTTTGTGTTGTTGTCTTTTTTGCCATGGGTAAGTTTGGGAGGAAGCTCGCCGGTGCATTGAAGAATGTCATGGGAGCAAGCTCAAGTCGCTCTTATGGTAGCTCAAGCACGCGCTACACCAAGCCCAAAGAGAGCATGATGCATGAAGACGAAGAAACAGGTGCCAATGGAAGAAGAGGAGCAAGAGCAAGAGCAACCAATGGAGGAAGGCAACAATGATCCACACCTTGATTTGGAGCGAGCCCGGGAGATGCAAGTGTACAACCTCATCAAGAATCATGAGTTCATCCATATGCCTGTATATGACCCTGACCTTCTCTAAGAGATAGGTATGGACACCGAATTCGCCACCATCTAGAAAGCCATTGGATGGGAGAATGTTGCTCCCATCGACGAGCTTGGTTCTCGCCTCTTAACAATTCAATTCTTATGCTCTTTGCAAGAAGTTGAGGGTGGGATTACTTTTCATCTTTTTGAGAAGGAATACTATCTTACATGGAGAAATCTTAGCTCTCACTTAGGCTTTAGGACAAAGTGCTCAATTGACTTAGATCATGCTCTCAAAGGTTTTAATCGCATGAATTTTGGAGAATGATTTCTAGTCAAAATGTAGTTGGCAAGTTTTAACCTCAAAATATGAATATTCATCATCCTGCTTTGAGGTTCATGCATCATTGGATAGCCATGACTTTGTTTGCTAGGCAAGACATAAGATTTGTTTATCATGCCGAATTGCAAATTCTCTATGCCATGCTCAAAAAGACGAAATTGCTCCTATGAAAGAAATGTTTAAACATTGGTTGGAAACATTCAAGGTTTCTACATCTATCTCTTGTACGTCCCTTGTGACTCATATTGCCGCTAATCACTACAAGAAATATCTACTTCTATGACAAAAATCTTAATGACGAATCTAAAACCTTCATAGAAGAGCGCTTTTTATGACAAATATTTCTGTTTCATCATAGATTAGTGGTGATGATCCTGCAACCCTCCCTTTCTATGATGAAATCAGGCATCATCATGAAAAACATCATCGAGGAGCATAGGGTTTCATCATAGATCACTCGCACGACTCATCTATGATGATCTCCTTAAAAACTATGATGAATAGGGCTTTGTCATTGAACTAATTACACATCTATGATAAACAATATTTGATCTATAATGAATGGCTTCATTATAGATCTCCACATGGTACTTTCTCCATCTGACGCATATTTGTGGGACCCGATGCCTCATGTGTCATGTATACCTATAGGACCATTCTCCATCTCCATCCAACCTGTGGAACCTGACGGCTTGCATGTCACTTGTGCCTTTTGTGCTGTCGGGGTCTAATAAATTCAAAAAATACCTCAATGCCTAGGAATTGAACCTAGGACCCAGAGGAAGCCATGCACAGTCTTTTACCATTGCACTATATGCCTGTTTGTGTTGACATGTCTTTGGAGTTGTTATAGTATTATATTCTCTATGTGGATGCCCTATAGGTTGACCTATATTGGGTATTTCCCCTTTAGGTGGAAACAAATCTGTGCCCATTAGACTAGCAGTGGTGGCAGAGGATCCCCGATGTGTTGTGGTGGCTCCAACGTCCTTTCATAGGCTAGGGAGCGGGGCTTGCTAATGTAGCACGGTGGCATTGGCATCTGTGTTCATTGTGTGTTGTGGCAAAGGCGACAGATCCGATCTGTAGGTCTCCTTTCTCGCCTTTTCCTGTTTGCTTCATTGTTTTGTCCTTGCTTGAACATGAGGTATACAAGAAACATTCTAGCATTGGAGATTTGGTTAGGACAATGATATGATGATGAAAAAACTAGGAGTTGGCACTAGGTTGGTTTTCTGCTGATGTCTTGGTTTTCTGCATATGTTTAGTTTTGTTACTGTAAATGCATGTGTGCAACTAGGCCTATTAATTGTCAAGTGCTTGCTAGATTATATCTATCTGTTTAGGCAAATAAATAGGCCCATTACTTCTACCTTCAAAACTATTGTAATTCTCATCCTCTTAATCTTTGTTTGTCTCCTCAGGTCTGAGCTCATGTACTGATTGTAAGTGTGATGGATAGACATGATTTAGTTGGAATTGCAATGGTTCTAGCTCCATTAACTACTACTCTAGTTTGAGTTATATATCTATGTGGTGCTACTCTAAATTTGTTTAAGGTCATACCATGAAAATTGTTAACGGTCAATGTTGCACTTTTGTATGAGTTGTGGACTTCACTATTCAATCTTTGTTGTATTATTTTCCTCTTCAGTGATCTCATTACTGAGCAAGATTTTATCCTACTATACATAGACAAAATGGAGGAGGCCTCCAACAAGAGGAATGCACTGGCCAGCCTCATAGATGATACTGTTGTCGAGATCCTCCACTGGCTCCCCGCGCCACTCCTTGGTCTGCTACAAATGTTTTTGTCGCTCCTAGAACAACCTCATCTCAAACAACTATAAGTTGATGCCCCAGACTATGGCTAGCTTCTTCTATGATGGATTCTATGACCAATGAAACTTCATCAGCATCTCTAGCATTTACCCCCCTTGTCCTTCTTGCCCTTGACCATGAACAATGTTGCCATCTTAGATTGCTTTAATGGCCTCATCCTTTGCTGGTGCCTTGGGGTTGATTGATACTGCTATGTCATCTATAATCCGGCAACCTAGAAGTTCAAGGAACTACCGCCTAAAATCCATTCTATTGGTGAGGCTCAATTGGGGTTCGATCCAATAGCCTCCTCACACTTCATGTGTTTGAATATATGGACAATGGTTAGTGCATGGGTGTGGACATATACTCACCTAAAACTACAACATGAATCTTTAAGGAATCAAAATGGGGCAAGAAGGTGTTTTTTAATGGTTGTCTACACTATATTGGGTTTTGTGATTGTTACCATCATATACTTGTTGTGGATATGGAGGCAAAGACATGGAGGAAAATTCCTAACTAGACGCGTGGTCCTAGTTTTACATTCGCCTTCCTTCAAAATCAGGGTCACTTGTGTCAATGTACTATTGATGATCGCAATATGTCCGAGCTTTCAATCTGGATCCTTGAAGACTATGGTACTAATAATAAATGGACATTGAAGCATACTATGAGCCTGCATAAGTTGGGTTACTTTGATTGTATGTCGTGCTATAGAGTGGTTATAGTTCACCTAGAATGGAATTTGATTTTCTTTCTTAGGGTTGGGTGGAAAGCATTGTCATCGCATATAACATGGACAATAGAAAAGTTCATGTCATCCCTAGACATTACGTTCAGTATGGTAGACGTGACATCCTACCAGAAATGAATAGTAGACCTACAATCTTCTTTGTGTTCCCTTGTTCTCAGAGTTGGAGTCATTAGCAAAGTAGTAAATAAAGCTACATTTGATGTATCTCTTTGTCATGACATGTTTAAATGGATCAATGTTGTTTGATTGTCTATGCATATGTTTAGTGTTGTTACTATAAATGCCTATGTGCATCTAGGCCTATTAATTGGAAAGTGCTTGATTGATTATACCTATCTGTCTAGGCAAACAAATAGGCCCATTGCTTCTGCCATCAAAATTGTTGTGATTGTCTTCCTCTTAATCTTTTTTGTCTCCTATTGAAGAAGCTCTAAGCTCATGTACTGATTGTAAGTGTGATGGACAGACTTGATTTAGCTAGAATTGTAATGGTTATAGCTCCATTAACTGCTACTCTAGTTTGAGTTATATATATCTATGTGGTGCTACTCTAAATTTGTTTGAGGTCGTACCATGAAAATTGTTAATGGTTGTTAAAGTTGCACTATGGTATGAGTTGTGAACTTCACTAATGGATCTTTGTTGGATTATTTTCCTCTTCAGTGATCTCATTACTGAGGAAGCTCTAATCGTACAATACACTGATTAAAAGGAGGAGGCTCCCAACAAGAGGAACGCACTGGCTAGCCTCATGGAGGATCTTGTTTTTGAGATTCTCCCCCGCATCCCGCTCCCTCCTTCTTCTACTACAAATGTGTCTGTTGCTTCTACAAAGACCTCATCTCAGACCCCAACATCCATAAGAAGCTACCCCCAGACTATGGCCGGCTTCTTCTATGATAGTGAGAATGGTAATCGAAACTTCACTAGCGTTGTCTGTGGTGTATGCCCCTGCTCCTTGTAATTCTTGCCCTTCAACATTGACAATGTAGGTCTCTCAATGTAACACCCTAAAATTTGCTCCTTTGAAAATAAAGCTAGGATGATTTAATTATGAATATTTGGTGCTCATGAAAACATTGGAAATAATAATTTTTCATTAAATTAAAATTTATCATGAGGTAGTAACATGTGTGAGCATACATGTTGTTGCATTTTATTTATTGTGGTGTGTGGTTTTGATCAAAATTCAAAACAAATTCAAATGCTTTTGAAATGAGTTTGAAAAGTGCTTTGAAATAAAAGAAAACAAAATAAAAAGAAGAAAGACCTCCTCTCTCATTTTGGCCCGAAGGCCCACGCTTCCTCTCCCCCATGGCCCGCTCCTTTCCTCCTTTCTGGCCCAACTCTTATTTTTTCTTCTCCTGCGTTGGAACCGGCTTCGGGCTACTCGGTGGCCCAGCTTGCGTTGTCGCTCCACGCCTTCAATTTCCTCACGCGCCTGCTCACTGTGCGGCCTAGCTCGGCACCACAGCCTACTTTGGCCCTCCCCACAATGGCCATGCCCGCACGTGCTTCATTCCCTCCTCCCTCTCACTATGTCACTCGCCCCACTCGTTAGCCGACCACGCTCCCTTCCTTCCCCTTCCTTTCCTTCCCCACACTCCTTTCCTTCCTTCGCCCCGGCGATGGCGCAAACCATGCACGGCAAGCCATCAGGCCACCACGCCCACTTGGAAGGCATCCAAAATTGCTGCCTCCCACTCCCTTCCTTCTACCGTAGTGCCGCCTACCTACAAAACCCGAGCCGAACCCCCTCCCTCTCTCTTTTCCTGTTCACACTCACGCTCTCACTACCGCTCGCAATTCACCATACTAGCCCCCAATCCTCAATGTCGATGCACCTCGGAGCTTCGCCGTACTCCCCGCATCTGTAGGTACCGCCAATTCTTCATTTTGGTAATCCCACGCCCAGATTTCACTCACCCACACCTTGTTCTCTCTCTCTCTAGCCGCCATCGTCATCGACCCGCCCCTTCAGAACCTTCCTAGATGCCACGATACCTTCCATCCAACTTGTGGTGAGCTCCCTAACCTCCTTGTCACCTTCTTGTTGCATTTGGTGCATAGGAGTGCCATAATGGCAAGCTCCTGAGCCACCAATCATGGCGCTGCCATGGGGACCGTCACCCCAATGTGACCCCCATCCCTATTTTGGTACCCTAGCGAGTTCACGAGCGCCTGTAGTCCATTTTTGTGTATTTGGTTTCGATCGGGATGGCCAGAATCGCCGTACTAGTGTTTGCCACCGTGCTTGCCTCACCACCGGCCATGGCGGGCTCAGTCGGAGGCACAGAGTAGCGGTGGGGAACCTCTTGTTCACTTCGCGCCAGTTGTATTCACATGGACGGCCACGATTAGATCTTACCCTTTCGGTGTGTAACCGGTCCACCGTGGGCTGTGGACTCGGTCCACGGCGCCGCTGTCAGCATGCGCCCACACACACGTTGTGCACCACGCCAATCACGTGCAGCCATGTGGCTGCCCAGTCAGCAGCCATAGTCAACCCGGAGTTAGGCTGCACGCCTTTTGCGCTTAGGTCCCTGTAGTTTCTAGAAATCAATCCATGCTCCATGCCAGCTCCAAATAATTTCTTTTTGGTCCTATTTTCTTCTGTTTTAGCCCCTATAACTTTGAGTATTAGTACCCACAGTCCAGTTAGCATTTAAAATTCAGAATTAATTAGTTTAAATTCAAATTTGAGTTCATTTAATTATAGAAATGCCATCAAACTTGTTTAGGCCATAACTTTATCATTTTCAACTCTGATTTGACACGTTCAAATTGCGTTAGGACCGTATTTACATTTTCTATGTGTTTATACTACTGTTAGGCATGTTTTCAATATTTAAAATTCATGGGTAGATTTAATCTATTATTTAACTAAAGGAAAACTTGTTTAAATCATGACTTATTCATTTTAACTCTAAAATAGTCCGTTCAAGTTACGTTGGATTCATAACGATGTGACCTATGCATTAGTATCAATGTTTTCTATGTCAAAATCTCTAGGAATTTTATGGTTTAAATCCCAACTTGAATAATAATTATGTCACTAGATTTATAAATAAAATGTAATAAATTCCACTTCAATTTTTAAAACCAAATATAAGTTTGGCTTAATTCAACTTAAGTATTTTCTCTGAAATATCATATACATGCTTTTATATAATAAAATAAATAAAGCATATGGTTTTCTATTTTATAAGCAAAATCTTCCGGTAGATGTATCTTTTCAACCGTAGCTCCGATTAGCGTGCTTCCCATGTCTGTGTGTTCGTAGCAATACGTAGATCTGTTTCAAATCCTTTTTCCACCAGTTGGTCTATTATTTTAATATGGCTATGTATGTATGTTATGCATGTCTGTTTGGATGCTTGTGTGGTGTTCTATGATCAAGTCCAGTCGGTGAACTATACGTGGTGAGTCTAGAAGCAGTTCTTGGAAGATTTGGACCAGAAGAAGATCTGATCTGAGTTTATGGCAAGTATAACATGGGATCTTCCTTGTTGTCCTATACACCTTTAATCATTTAATTCATACTACATGTGTCTACCTTGACTACCACTAAGGATTTCCTAGTAATTTGTACTTATACCTTGATGCCTTTGGGTTATTGCATTGGGTAGCTTTGCTAGTGCTCAACTACAACCATGATCTTGTAACTTGACTAATGGTATATGCAATAAACATTAAAACATGACTTTTTAGCAACATGGAAACAGGGGGCTGGAGTGTTTAGCTACTTTCTAAATGCTCTAGATTCCTCTCCCTAAGGACTTATCTATAAGTGATCGTCCGGGACTTACAGTACAACTATGAGGGCTATATGGCTGACTTTAGCTTAGTATGAGGACCTTTTCTAGCTTGTTAGTGGTTACCTTTATGGTGCAAGAGGGGCTCCGATAGGTATGATCTTAGTCTACCAAGAGGGTGCACTTTTGTTAGTCACTCCTTGGAGGGGGGTTCATGCTTATTGATGGGGAAAACTTAGCAGCCCTAACTAGTTAGATGAACCCTTGAAAGGCTTCATAGTGAACCTTGTCGACCTTCCTTGGTAGTGGGTCAAGAGGCTGATCAACTCGGGCAAAAGGGTAAATCATGACTCAAAGTGAAAGTTACAACCTCTACATAGTGTAAAATTGTTATAACAACCGTGCTCATAGACACGAGCGGCCTTGGAACCCTTATGGAATAGAGATGATCACTAATGGTTAATTGTTTATGCTATTCATTATTCATGTTTACCTGATCATGTGTTTATGGGTTTATGGTAAATTAATTGCTACTCAATTGCTTAAAAAGATGACCTATTAAAAGCTAATCATAGCAAACCAGTGTCAACCTTTTGAGCCTCATGAACCCCTTGTTATATTGCTGAGTATGATATATACTTACACTTGCTTTACTTTTCTATACTTTGGATAAAAATCCTAGATGGGTACCAGATTGCTAGTCTAGAGGAGTTAGGCTTATGGTCAACCAGTCAGTTGTCCCTGTGGATTTGGAGTCTTCGCCTAAAGATTAGAGTTGTCTTTCCATAGTCTATACTCTGAGGTTATATTCCTTATACTAATACGTTATGTAATAAGTATTGTCTTTTGATATTACCCTTATTTGTGGCTATATGTGAGATTTGACTTCCTAGGCTCACATATAGTGTGCATCTAGTTTTGTCTTTAAAACCGGGTGCTACAAAGGTGGTATCAAAGCAATACTGACTGTAGGACGCAAGCCTAGTTAAAACTAGGACGTCTTTGCATGCTATCATCTCTACTTAGTCCTTGCTTTCTCTCTAACCTTGTTATTTGCTAAAAGTTGTGCTCACTTCAACTCTGTTCTATTATGAAAACCTTGTCTCTATTCTAAATCCTCTCTTTTTGTCTAAATAGATGGGTCATAATGAAGAAACCACTAGCATTAGAGATCAGGAGGATCAAGCTATGTTGTCCTGATTGCATTCGACAAGGAGAAGCTTGTAGCTATGCAACAACAAGTACTAGAAGGAATGACTTAACATAGGAGTTTTCAACAGTGCTTGTCACAAGGTCGAACCAACATACCAAAGGGACTAGTGAAGAGACAAGTCGTAGAGGCTTGGAAGAATATGAGAACCAATGACGGTATCAGCAGTAAGATGCTGGGAAGTCAGTATTAATGTCAATGTTGCATGCACTATGGTTTTCCCTGTCTTTGAAACAAGCCAAATCAAGGAAAGTCAAGGTGAACCCAAGCTATGAGACCAATGTGGATAAAAAGAGAAAGGCAAATTCACTGGAGCAAGTATTGGGAAGCAATCAACATTTGGATTTGTCACATCTTGCTCTGATCCCTAGTTAGATGAATCTAAACTGTAAAGAGTTAGAAGCTTCTCAAGCTAAAACTACTTCACATGAGGTATGCATAGATGGGTGGACTATCACCTATAAGGAGTTTCAACCTCGAAAGACTAAGCAAGCTAGAAAATAGATCAGTTAAACCAAGATGATTCTTCAGAGTTAGAAAGCTAACAAAACACCAAGCAACGATTCCATCGAGTATGACATCACAAAAGATCTAGCTAAGAGAAGATGTCATCATTGCGAATAGGAAGGACATTATGTTAAATCTTGTCCATGGAAGAATCAACCCTTATACCATGGAGGTAGCCAGAGTTAGGTCAATATAGGACTACCACTAGCAAGTGATAGTGACACACAATATAAAGGAAGCCCATGATAAAATTGATGTAGTGGATGACGTGTAACTCCCATGCAAGATATGTTACCCAGATGTCCCTGTAATCATGCCATTCTTAAGAATTAGGAGTTTGTATCCCTATGGAAGAAAAGCGCTAGTGTCGAAGTCAAGTCAAGTCAATAGTCATTATGTGTGGCTTGCGAACCTTTAGTGCTAGATTGAATTGTCTTTATGATAATGCTTGAGTTGAATCTTTGTAATGAATGCAGTGATCTTGTGGGTTTTAGTCCATAGTTTCATTTAGTTTATAGGCCTAAGGCATAAGGATGAATGAAATAAATAGTTGGGTTTCTCTTATCCCCTGTTTACTTTGTCTTGTACTTTTGTAACAGCCTATCCTTATCACCTAGTATCTCTATTCTTGGACAACCAAAAATCATGGGAAAATTCTAGACAATAGTAGACTTCAATGTCTTTCTCTGACTATAAGAACCACCCTTATAGCTATTCTAGTTTGGGAGTTACAAAATTCACAATATGATGTATTAGTTTTATCAAAAACCTAAGACAATTTCGGTCGTGCACTATTTTTGACCAACTAAACTATGGAATATAGAAAAAATGTTCTACATGGAAGTCGTAGAGGAATTGATGACCTTTCCAATGGTATAAGCTAAAACTCTATTGGATTAATGGAATGGGAGTTATAACTATTTTATTGCTACTACTGTTTTCCCTGCTCTCGAGAATTCTCAGACTAGATGTTCTTGCCTATGTAGAGGAGTTTCTCGAGAATGTCAGAACATCTTTATGTTAGTTAGCTCATTTTTAAGTGCTAGCTACCTTTTTGTGTGCCCTAGTTGACTTTTCTTAAGGGGGTAGCCAAGTTGAAGGGTTTGCAAGATGAAGTTTTCTTGTGTTCTAGTGTTTCATGTGGAAGAATTGGATATCTCGATGGTTGAGGTTTTCTCTAGTCTTTCATACTATCAATCCTATCTTGTCATCTCTTGAAACTACAGTAAAGAATGCTATGAATGACTGAATCCTAATGCATATATGTTGGAAATAGATGGCCTCTACTAGGAGAAGTGCTTCACAAGATGTTGGAAGGAATGTTCCCACCTCTAATCCATCGCCATCAAGTCCCCCAACTATAGATCAAGCTTTGATGACGTAGACTCAGCTATTATAGACCACTACTCAGAGTGTGTTGAACAATCCACATTAAACACCACCTATTGACAAGCATGGTGAATTTCTGATGGGACACCCACCGACATTATCTCATGCAAGCGACCCACTAGAAGCTGATGACTGGCTTAGAGCTATGGAGCGACAACTGGACATAGCCCATTGTGATGACCAGGAGAAGGTGCTTTTTGCATCTGACCAACTTTAGGGTGCAGCACAAGACTGGTGGGACTCCAACCAGTATGGACATCCCAACAATGCTGGACAAATCACCTAATAGGAATTCATGGAGAATTTCAAGACGTACCACATTCCCGTAGGTGAGGTAGAACTCAAGCAAGATGAGTTTAGGCTCTCAAGCAAGGATCCATATTAGTGTGTGAGTATCATAATTGTTTCACTCAATTGTCATGCTATGCTCCAAGAGAGGTAGATAGTGATGCTAAGAAACAGAAAAGCTTTTTGAAAGGACTGAATGATGATTTGCAACTACATCGACAGAGGGAAGAGAAGAAGAGAAAATGTGATCTTCAATGCCAGTTAAGAAATACTCATCCTCAGTTCGCTATGCAACCAAAATATTAGTCACATCCTATGAATCTACTTGAGAGTATAGATCAGAATCAGTATCAACAACCCGATGATGAAGTGCAACAGGTTAGCTCTCAAGAGCCATATTTGTCATCTCCCACTATCACCTTCATGAAGACAAATACACCTACTAGTGAGAAATGTTATGATTGTGGTGAGATTGAACATTATGAGAACAATTATCTCAAGAAGTTTGTCGAAAACAATCAAGGCCAGAATCAATAGCAACAAGAGCTAGAATAAAATGTCCATAGGAAGTAGGTGCATGGAAAAAAGTTAAAGCGAAATTACATATTTGGAAGTTTGAACAATGTGGATATGATTACCACTCATGGAGCTAAGGAGGTCATTTATGGTTTGATTGTAGTAAGCTTAGCCACTACTATGGTGATGTTTGACCCCAGTGCATCACATTCGTTTATCTCTAGTGTATATGTAAAAGATCATAAGATAACTATGCTTCCAATGAGGAAACTAGTGATAGTTAAGTCCCTAGGAGGAGAAATGAAGGCAAGCCACATATGCCCAGGAGTTAGTCTTGACATAAAGGGGGTAAAATTTGAAGCAAACCTTATTGTATTAGAGTTATTGAACATTGATGTTATTCTTGGAATGGGATGTATGTCTACATGTAAAGGAGTGATGAAGTATGCCTAGCGTTCGGTGCTTGTAACCACACCGTTAGGAGAAAGAATCAAGTATGAGGGTATTCAACCTTCACCTGAGGAATATGACAATGGGAATGATCTATTAGAAGGTGTGAACACTGAGGATAGTAAAGAGGACTATGAGTTTCTAGATGATGGTGTAGAGGAACAAACACCCTTGGAGGAGCTCTATCCGATAGATGATCATACTTATGATGATTATCTTGTTAGGATCTTAGAAAGAGCCTAGGGAACTCTTATGGGAAGAGTGCTTAAAGTGTGTAAAGTTCAATGGAGTAACCAATTAGAGGAAGATGCAAATTGGGAAAATGAGGACAAATGAAGATAGATTTTCCTCATCTCTTTGAGGTGTAACACAATCATGTTAGAAGTCAAGATGGGCTTTGGATAGTCAAGAAAGACAAAAAAAACACCCAGGGTGTCATATGAAGTTTGGTTATGCCCTTGAGTTTAAAGTTTCTGTATTCAAGACAATTGTATCCCTCAACGTAAGGGGGTAGTCCATGCAGCCAAATCTTTTTGTTGTTGAGCTTTGGAGATGAGACATGTGTAACTTGTTAAGCTGGTTTACAATGCAAGTTTAGATGTTCGAATGTTTATCTGAGTTCTATTCTTAGTTCTGTCTCCCTGCCTTGTCCCTAGCCTTTTTTGAATCTCGGGATGAGATTCATCTTAAGGGGGGTAGAATTGTAACACCCTAAAATTTGCTCCTTTGAAAATATAGCTAGGATGATTTAATTATGAATATTTGGTGCTCATCAAAACATAGCAAATAATAATTTTTCATTAAATTAAAATTTATCATAAGGTAGTAACATGTGTGAGCATACATGCTGTTGCATTTTATTTATTGTGATGTGTGGTTTTGATCAAAATTCAAAACAAATTTAAATGCTTTTGAAATGAGTTTGAAAAGTGCTTTGAAATAAAAGAAAACAAAATAAAAAGAAGAAAGACCTCCTCTGTCATTTTGGCCCAAAGACCCATGCTTCCTCTCCCCCATGGCCTGCTCCTTTCCTCCTTTCTAGCCCAACTCTTCTTTTTTCTTCTCCCACGTCGGAACCAGCTTCGGGCTACTCAGCAGCCTAGCTTGCGCCGTCGCTCCGCACCTTCCCTTTTCGCGCGTGCCTGCTCACCGCGTGGCCCATCTTGGCACCATGTCCCACTTTGGCCCTCCCCGCAATGGTTGTGCCCACACGTGCTTCATTCCCTCCTCCCTCTCACTGTGTCGCTGGCCCCACTCGTCAGTCGACCACGCTCCCTTCTACCCCACACTCCTTTCCTTCCTAGGCCTAGGCAATGGCACATGCCATGCACGACAAGCCACCGCGCCCACTTGGAAGGCATCCAAAATTGCCGCCTCCCACTCCCTTCCTTCTACCACAGCGCCTAGCCTCCTACAAAATCTAAGCCAGACCCCCTCCCTCTCTATTTTCCCATCCGTGCTCATGCTCTCACCACCGCTCGCAATTCATCGTACCAGCGCCCCAATCCTTGACGTCGATGTGCCTCGGAGCTCCACCATACTCCCCCGCATCTGTAGGTACCTTAAATTCTTCATTTTGGTAACCCCATGCTTGGATTTCACTCACCCATGCCTTGTTCTCTCTCTCTAGCCACCACCATCATCGACCCACCCCTTTGGAACCTTCTCGAACGATGCGATCCCTTCCATCCAACTCGCGGTGAGCTCCCAAACCTCCTTGTCCCCTTCTTGTCATGTTTGGTGCACTAGAGTGCTATAACGGCGAGCTCTTGAGCCGCCAATCATGGTGCCACCATGGGGATCGTCACTGTCGACAGAATATCGTCGGTAGTGCTCCAAGGGGTATCCCATGAAGGTAGATTGATCGGTAGGGGAGCATGAGATCAAGAACAAGAAGGCAACAGAGAGACACAAGTTAGATAGGTTTAGGCCATCAGTATGACGTAATATCATACTCCTATGGTCTATTGGTTTGTATTAGCTATCGTATGATATTGCGTGTGTTTGGAGGGGGTCCATGTCCGCCTTATATAGTCTGGGGAGTAGGGTTATAAGTCGGTTAGATCTGAGAGATAACCAGAAAGTAATAACTGATTATAGGAATCTTGGGATCATACATATCATAACAGATCTTGTAGTATCTGTAGGATATCTTCCAGATGTCTTGCGGAAGGCACCAACCAGGATTGTGCCCTGCAAGGCTTTGTTTTGTGGGCTAGGCCACCCCTAAGGCATAGCCCATGTGGTCTACCATGGGTATCCAGGGTTGTACCCCCCATAGCTAGTCCCCGAGCGCCTTGTACCCATTGAACAACGCCGTCATGTGCTTGTCTGAGCAGGTGCAAACAAAGCTAAGTAGCCAAACTCATGGTCCGACCACCATGATGAGTTACCAAGCAGTAGCGAGCAGTTGTGAGCAGCGAGGACCATAGCCGAGCAGTAAGATCCAAGCATGGCTTGCCATAAGGGTGTAAGGAGCTCAAGTTTAGAATTGAAAATTTCCTCGTAGTGGACCAAGTGTGCCCACTTATAGTCCGACCATGAGAGGAGTAGTCAATCTTCTTCAAGAGACATGTAGTCTTCGAGAAAAAATCCCACACATTCACCATGAGGTGAAGTGTGCCCACTTAGTCCTCGAGCCTAATAGTAGATGATGTAGTCATGTGGTGCTAGGGTCAGAAAGTAGAATAATAGTAGAAGACCAGCCGAGCAGGCAGCTAGTCCCCGGGCGTGGCCCCAAAAAGAGATAAAGCACAGTCACTACAAGGTGAAGTGTGCCCACTTAGTCCCTGAGCCTGACAGTAGGTGACGCAGTCACATGGTGCCAGGGTCAGAAACAGAGAAACCGTTAAAGACCAGCCGAGCAGGCAACAGTCCATGAGCTACAAGTAGAGATATCAGAGAAATCAAACCATGGAGAAAAAACCGGAGTAATGGCTGTATAGTGATGATTACTAAGCCTCAATAAATGGCGAAGAAGTCAGTGATTATTCAGCGAGTAGCAACTGATGGTGGCGATAAATGGGCGACGTGGGCTGTGGTTGCGCAGAAGCCTAGGTTATGGCCCACCTTGCTGTTGCAGAGGATTCAAAGAGGCGCAAATCGCAGGAACAGTTTCCCAAAAACCCTTAACTATGAAGAGGTGGGGAAAGTGCTTTATAACTATGCTACCACATCCCAAGTTTCCACCTTTGCTACTTTGCCATTTCATCTTCCTCCATAGTCCTCCCATTTCCAATTTCACATTCGCACTTGCAGCCACCGCCAAACCCTAATCAGATATGAGAGATGGCGCCGAAGAAGGGAGCGGCCAAATCAAAGAAAACAAACCCCAAGAAAGTGAGCGCCGGCGCCCGATGTGACGACAAGTGGGTGCCATCATGAATGGGAGAGGTGAAGCTGAACAGACTGGTGGAAGCTGGCGTTCTCCCTGACTATGCCACCACCGGATGGCGGCCGAACCTCGATGAGTCCTTTTCGATGCCTCATACTGACGAAGCAGTGGTATTCGAGGATTATTTCTGGTGCGGGTTGGGATTCCTTGTTCATCCATTCCTAAGGGATCTATTAGAGCTCTGGATGGTTAGTCTATGCAACCTCCATCCCAACACCATTCTTCACATCTCAATCTTCATCCATTTCTATGAGGCATATCTTGGAATCCTACCCCACTTCAACCTCTTCCGTCACCTGTTCAGGCTAAAGAAGAGAGGCGGCCCTGGTTCCAAAGTGGTCAGTGGGGTGTACCTCTAGTTGCGCGATGGGATGGTGGGCGAGTACCTTACTGTGCCACTGAACATGTCACTGAACGGGTGGAATGCCAGGTGGTTCTACATGAGACAAAGCCACCCAGCAATCCGCTGTGACATTGACCACATCCCGGAGAACCAGAGGAGTTGGTTGGAGACGCCGAGCAGCAATGATATGGAGCAAGTGAAGGAACTCCTTGGCTTAATAAAGGGCATAAGGACCAATGACGGATTGGTAGCAGCGAGTTTCATAGTGTGCTGCATTTAGCCCTATAAGGAGAGAGCGCACCCAGGCTTTGAGTTCAAAGGGGAGATCGGTACCCGGGAGAGGCCAGAGATACTGTCGAGGAACGTTGTTGAAGAGCGGACTGTAGAGCTATTCACTCCGCTTGCCTCATTTAGCTTGTCAATGTATACAAAGCCCTTCAACTGCAAAAATCTACCTCCTTAGGTAAATATCATAGCTGTGTGTTTTTGAGAAACTTTTTTCTATTGTCATTGCCGAGTAGTATACTAATTCACTCATGTGAAGATGCACTCGTAGGATAGGGCTGTGTACTTCTCGGGCGTGCCAAGAGGCGATTGTCTGCCAGTAGTGGATGTACGACCACTAGCTCAACCTGAAGAAAGTTTTGTCGGTGTTTCTTTGGAGTCTAGGGGTATGGATGTTGGTCGGACGGAGAGTCCTCCCCCGGTGTCAGAGAAAACTTAGGGAAAGAGGGTAGCGGTGGACGAGCCAGCTCAGAAGAAGAGGAAGACGGCGGCTGCTGCTCCCCGCAAACCAGGCGACATCTCGCTTGACGATGATCAGACCACTTGAATGTGAAGGACCACAGTGTTCGATTGGTCTAACAACGATGAAGTTCTAATGGCTCCTCCACCGAGCATGAAGGAGCCACCACAATGCACACGCTTGGGGAATCAATCTGGAGAAGGCGGAGAAGTCCCAGAACCATAGATGAGGGGAGTCCCCGAGCAGTGGGCGAGGGAAGTTCCCGCATAGCAGACGATGAGAGTCCCTGCGAGGTAGGTGACGGAAGTCCCCGAGCAACAAGCGGAGGCGAACCCAGAGCAGCAGGCGGAGAGGGCCCTAGAGTGGCAGGCAGAAAAGAGGTCAACCGAGGAGCCGAGACCTCCCCCGCAGAGCATGGGAGTCGACCTGATGGCTGCTCCTGGGGGCTCGGGTAGGCACCGCCGGTTCAAGAAATTGAACTAGCAGACCAAGCCGTAAGTATCCCTGTATTGAAGTTACTTTGCTGTAGTTTCTTAACTTTTTGTGGTATTGAACTATTTGGATGCAGTGCAAGGCGCACGACGGATCCAACCTTGCCCATCTAGACTGAGCAGTAGCCAAAGGCTAGCCCCAGGACAGAGGAGATGCCAGTGGACCCCATCTCGGAGTCCCCAGGTGCTCGGCAGCACATGGGGGAGCCGATCACTGCTGTTAGCGGACTTGGTGGCGGCGAACAGTTATTGTCAATGGCGAACGAGTCAGCGATAGCCCCTTGGCAATGGCGGGCACCACCGGGTCCTCGGGAGTTGAAGTTGTAGTATCAGGCATCATGCCGAGATCTAGAGTGGAAATCTTGCGATGCTGAAGGACCAGATAGCACCCCTTGAGGCATTAGAGGGCATGGTCAGACCCACCATCTGACCATTGAGCCCCTAGGCAGTGCCTCCAGCTGCAGTAGAAGATGACAAGGTGGAGGAGATCGAGCATGAAGAACATCGAGATAACTCGGATTTGATGTTAGGAATTGGATTTCGACGTTGTCATTGTGCATGCATAGGAGATAACTCGGATTGTCGAGCAGTGCCGCTAGATGATAAAGCAAATAGAGCCCCTTGCTGAGGAGAACGAAAAACTCAAAGAGGCAATGAACCTCTTAGAGAGAAATATCCAGAGGGTCCGACGCGAAAGAGACCTTACAGAGTCCAACGTGCGAGACCTAGAATACCAGAAGGGGGTCCTGACCAAAAAACTAGCGACTGTGTCCGAGCAGGTGCGGAGCTAGTCTAAACAAATGGCCGTTGTCTCCGGCCAACTAAGGAGTGCCTCCGAGCAATTGGAGAAGAAATCCGAACAACTTAAAAGTGTATCCGAGTAGAAAGTAGATATGGTATATCGATGAATGTACTTTTGCATTGCTGAATAGCCATATTTTTTATGTTAATTGTTGTGCTTGTAGAGAAACATGCAGAGCTTGGCCAACTACGCTAGGCCATCAAACAACTTCACTAGGAGAAGGCAAAGGAGTCAGAACGAGCAGACAAATTGGTCGAGGAGCTGAAAGGTGAATACCTCCTAGTCGGAACTACTGTTGAAGTAGCTTCCTTGTATGATGGAACATTGCAACACAGGTAGGCTACCATCATAAAGCCAAGGCATAGTTTGATGTGCTGGTGTAGGAGGCCAAGACCCAAAGGGAGAACTTCAACGCTGTAGTTGCCGCAATTAAGCCCGTGCTTGACTGCATCGACCTGGAAACGGCTACTCAGCCCGATGGTAGGCGGCAACATTCAGACACCATCATCCAGAGGTGCAAGGTAGCGTGGGAGAACTTCAAGAACTTCAACCACGATGCCATTATGTCCGTCGCTACTCATGTCCTCATGGTGGTTCAGTCCCATTACCCAACTATCGACTTTCAATCGATAGGGGGTGGGTTCACCAAAGGACTAGGCGATGCGGAGACCTAGCAGCTGGAGGATGAGGTGGAGGACGCAACGAAGAAGCTGGCTAGTGATATAGACTTGTTTGGTGAGATGGATGATGAAAACGGTGCGCGGTGACTGGCTTGGAGATTATCATCTATAACATCTGGACGGTGTAGTTAGAACACGCAAAAGCGCAAAAAACACTCATGTATACGATAAATGTTATAAGGTGCATGTGTATTCGGTTAAATTGTATTTCGGCAAAAAGATCTTCATAGTTTTGAACATGACATATTTATCAGGAGTGTAAGTGGAGTTTGAGCAGTTAGTTTGCCACTGACCCCTATGGCCTCAGCTAGCCCATAGTCCATAACGTTGAGCGCGGAGCCCATGCACGTGTAGGAGGGACAGGCGTGACCAAGGAACCACAGCCGACCACCCATAACGTAGAGCACGGAGCCCATGACACATGTAGGGAGAGATCAGAGACTAGGTCTTCTCCAAATAGAATAGGGCGGGATATGTTTTGCTTGGCAGTTTTCAAAATAACTTGGAGATATAGGTAGTATAAGCGGCATCCGAGCATTTAGTTCTGTGCTGAACTCTCAGCCTTGGCTAGCCCATAGTCCATAACGTCGAGCGCGGAGCCCATGGATGTGTAGGAGGAATAGGTGTGACCAAGGGACCGCAGCCGAACACCCATAACGCAGAGCGTGGAGCCCGTGGCACGTGTAGGGAGAGATCGGAGACTTGGTCTTCTCCGAAAAGAATAGAAAAGAAAGTATGCTGCTCTCCGATCGGTGAAATATCTTTGTAGATTTGGAGTAAAGTGTTCGGCGTTTTTGGAGAGAACGTGTGGCGAAATACATTGGCGAGTTGGAGGAAATGTATTCGGCACTTTGGAGAAAATGTGTTCGGTGATTTGGAGAAAATGTGTTCGATGATTGTGGCGAAAACTTATTCAATAATTTTTGGCGATAATGCGTCGGCGTTTTGGAGAAATCGTTCAACGATTTTGGAGAAAACGGTTCGGCGATAACGCTGGAGATTTGGAGGAACATGGTCAGCGTAGTTTTGGCGATTTTGAATTGGAGTTTGTTATGAAGTATCATAGAGCTCGACGACTGCAAGTGGATGTTAAACCACAATAGAGACAAAATGGAGACAAGTTATGGAGACCAAAACTTTATTCAACATAAAGGTGGAGAGTATATATCTAGAGCATTTCAAGGATAGAAACATATAAGGTGTTCGATGTGCCACGAGTTGGGAACATCAATTCCTTCTAAGTCACTTAGGTGATAAGACCCTGGTCGGGTAACCTCTTTGACGATGTAAGGCCCTTCCCAAGGGCAAGAGAGCTTGTGCATCCCTTCAGTTTTTGTTTTCTACAGAGAACGAGATCGCCGACAGCAAATGAATGACCTTTGATGTTTCAGTTGTAGTACCTCCGCAAGCCTTCCAGATATTTAGCTATGCGGACACATGTGATTAGGTGTTCTTCCTCGGCCCTATCGACGTCCTCTATCCGAATAGCTGTGGCCTACTCTTCATCATAGTTTTCCACCCTAGGTGCTTGGAAGGCAATGTCCACTGGTAGTATGGCTTCTGAGATGTAGACCAAGAAGTATGGAGTCATGCCAGTGCTGCAACTAGCTTGAGTACGTAGTCCCCAGACTACAGCTGGTAACTCCTTGAGCCATCTACCCGGGTGCTTTTCTTTTTTTTGATATAGTCGCCTTTTGAGGGCATCAAGGATCATGCCATTCGCCCGTTCGACCTGGCCATTGGCTCTAGGATGGGCAACGGAGACATATTTGATGGAGATGCAACGGTCTTCGTAGAAGTCCCAAAAGTGATGGCCAGTAAATGTTGTTCCGAGGTCGGTGATGATGCTATTCGGGAGACCAAATCTATGGATGATATCTTCAAAGAGTTCGACTGCTTTCTTTGCAGTAGCCGAGATGAGCGGTTTATATTCAATCCACTTGGAGAACTTGTCGATGGTGACATATACGTACCAAAACCACCTGGCGCTATCTTGAAAGGCCCAATCATATCTAGTCCCCAGCATGCAAAGGGCCAGGAAGCTGGGATGGTTTGTAGCTCTTTGCGTCGGCACATGTATTTGCTTGGCAAAAAATTGGCATCCTTCACAACATCAGACGAGGTCTTCTGCATTAGAGATGGCTATGGGCCAATAGAAACCAGCTCGGAGAGCCTTGCCGACTAGTGTTCTCGAGGCCACGTGGTTGCCATAGGAACCAGAGTGAATTTCGAGAACTAGATTTAGTCCCTCCTCTTAGGTAATGCATTTATGCAGTATCCCTTCCTTAGCACTTTTCCTCATCAAGTTGTCATCCACCAGCACGTAATGCTTGCTTCGATGAATTAGGCATTCGGTTTCAGTCTTGTTAGCGGGTACCTTGGCATTGGTGAGGTACTTGATGAATTGCTCCCTCTAATCGGTGGCCGGAGAAGGTACTATAAGTACTAGCTGCTCGGTGGGGGGAACTTCCTTATCTTCTTTGATGGATGGCGCTAGGAGATCCTGAATGAAGACCCCTGGTGGGATTGTGGCGTGAGAAGAGACCAACTTGGATAAGTGGTCGGTGAGCTGATTTTGGTCACGTACCATGTGGTGGTACTCGATGCCATAAAATTTTCCTTCAAGCTTCCTGATTTTGGAGCAATATGCATCCATCTTCTCGCTAGAGCAAGACCAGTCCTTGTTGAGCTGGTTGATGACCAGTGCGGAATCCCTATACACCATGAGGCATTTGACGCCGAGCTCGATGGCTATACGGAGTCCATGGAGACATGCTTCATATTTGGCGGCGTTGTTGGAGGTCGGAAAGTGTATCTGGAAAACATATCAGAGCTTATCCTTGGTCGGCGTAATGAATAAAATGCCCACACTAGCACCGTTGATGTTAAGGGCACTGTCAAAGTACATCACCTAGTGCTTGGGGCAAGTGGCAGCGATAGGCTCTTGGATCTCGGTCCACTCAGTGATGAAATCAGCAAGCGCCTGTGACTTGATGGTAGGCCAGCTTCTGAATTCGATGGAGTAAGTGCCGAGCTCAATAGCCCACTTGATGATGCGGTCGTTGGCCTCCTTGTTGTGGAGAATGTCCCCTAGAGGGAATTCAGTGACCACAGTGATCTTGTAGTAGTCGAAGTAGTGTCAGAGCTTGCGCGACGTAATCAGAATTGCATATAATAGCTTTTGTACCTAAGGATAACAAGTTTTGGGCTCATTAAGTACCTTGCTTATGAAGTATACCAGATGTTGCACCTTGTAGGCATGCTCGGCTTCCTCGCGTTCGACGATAATAGCTATGCTGATGACATGAGAAGTGGCAGCGATGTAGATCAGTAGAGTTTCATCTAGTCATGGTGCCGTCATGATCGAAGGCTTTGTTAGGAACAACTTGAGCTGCTCGAAAGCTATGTCTGCCTCCTCTGACCAGGAGAAGCACTCGGAGGCCTTAAGGAGCTTGAAGAAAGGTAGCCATTTTTCACCGAGGCGTGATATGAAGCGGCTTAAGGAAGCCATGAAGCCTATAAGCTTCTATATATCCTTGACACATGTTGGCTGTTTCATGTTGGTGATGGCGGAGACCTTGTCAGGGTTAGGTTCGATTCCTCGAGCACTGATAATGTAGCCCAGCAGTATACCAGATGGAACTCCAAAGATGCACTTTGAAGGGTTTAACTTCCATCGGTACTTGTTCAAGTTGGCGAAAGTTTCCTCAAGGTTGACGATAAGATTGTCAGTGGCCTTGGTCTTGATGACCACATCATCGATGTAGGCTTCGATGTTGTGGTTGATCTGTTGGTCAAGGCACATCTAGATGGCCCTTTGAAAGGTTGCTTTGGCGTTCTTGAGTCCAAAGGACATAGTTGTGTACGAGTAAGCGCCAAAAGGCGTGATGAACGATGTCTTGATCTGATCTTCTTCCTTTAGGGAAATTTGGTGATAGCCAGAGTAACAGTCAAGGAAGGAGAGCAGTTCATAGCCAGCGGTGGAGTCTATAACCTCGTCTATCCAAGGCAGACTGAAGGGGTCTTTAGGGCAGTGTTTGTTAAG
Organism: Miscanthus floridulus; assembly: GCF_019320115.1. NCBI lineage: Eukaryota > Viridiplantae > Streptophyta > Magnoliopsida > Poales > Poaceae > Miscanthus > Miscanthus floridulus. Next base: position 93,393,050 of record NC_089581.1, on the reverse strand, counting down.
ATCAGTATAATCAACACACATTCTCCATTCTTTATTCTTTTTTTCGAATGAGAATAGGGTTTGCTAACCAATCTAGATGATACACTTCTTTTATGAATCCAGCAGCTAAGAGCCATTTTATTTTTACCCTAATAGCCTCCTTCTTGTCTATCACAAATCAGCGGAGTTTTTGCTTGATCGGTTTGGCGGTCAGCGAGACATTCAATGAGTGCTCGATCTTCTCCCGTGGTACCCCCGGCATGTCTGTAGGTTTCCAAGCAAACACATCGGCATTGGCACATAGGAAGGAGACGAGCGCGCTTTCCTATTTGGGGTCAAGGTGATCCCCAATCTTCATAGTCTTGGAGGGGTCATCGAGGCCAAGGCCAACCTCTTTGACTTCCTTTGACTTAGTGGAGGCACGAGGAGGCTCCAGCTCTAGGATCTCCATATCTTTGGTAGGCACTATCTTGGCTTTGGTGACCATGCTAGCCATTTGGATGGAGAGGTCGGTAGCTTTGGCGAGGGTGAGACTCTCTATCTCACAAGCATAGGCAATGGAGAGGTTGGCCCATAGGGCCAAGACTCCATAAGGCAAAGGCATCTTCAGCACCAGACAGGCGTAGTGTAGCATAGCCATGAATTTGGCCAGAGCTGGTCGACCAAGTATGGCGTGGTAGGCGGTCTCAAAGTCGGCGACGTAGAAGTTGATGTGTTCGACGCGGTAGTTGCTTGCCGTGCCAAACTATACTAGTAGGGTAATCTCTCCAAGTGGTTTGGAGGCCCTACTAGGTACCACACCCCAAAAGGAGGAGTCGGAGGGTGTGAGATCTAACAAACCAAGGCCTAGCTCTTTTAGGGCTCCGATGAAGAGGAGATTTAGAGCGCTCCCACCGTCGACGAGCACTTTTCTAAAGAGCACCTTCTGTACGGTTGCGTTGAGGACAAGGGGGAAACGCCCTGTGTAGGGAATATTCACCCACTGGTCGGCCCTGTTGAAGGTGATGGGGACCTCAGACCATGGGCGATAGCTAGGGTTGGTGGTGGCATCTTCTATAGTGACAAAGAGCACTCGCCGTGCGGTGAGCTTCCGTTCTCTTCTACCCTCAGTGGAGGTGAGGCCCCAAAAGATGGTGGCGACCACCTTGTCATGGTCCTAGAAGGCATTGTTGTTGCCCTCGGGTGGTCGGCGACCTCTAGCACCATCATTGGCATCGTCATCTAGCTTCTTGTCCTAGAACTCCTAAGCCAAACCGAGGCAGTTCTTCATCTTGTGTTTGGCGTTCTTGTGAAGAGGGCATGGGTCGCCGAGGATTTTTTTGTACTATTCATCATAGTTGCACTTGGCGCGAGGTTGACTGACGGTGGTGACGATGTCGTCTAGCTGGTAGCGGCAATTTTGGCAAGGCCTGGGTCCTTCTGTCTGATCATGGCCGCTGTCATGATGGTAGCTACGGTCATTGGGGCGACGGTCGTTGTGGTGTCGGTCATCGGGGCAATCGTCGTAGCAATGAGATGGGCGATGAGTGCCCACATCCTTGTTGAAGTGCACCTTGGCTTCCTCGGTGTTGACGTACTGGTTGGCCATAGTGATCATCTCGTTGATGTCGGTGGGTGGCTTGCGGTTGAATTTGGAGCGAAGCTCGCGATGGTGGAGTCCTCGGATGATGGCGGTGATGACCTCAGCTTCTGTGATGTTGGGAATAGAATTCCTCATCTCGAAGAAACATCAAATGTAGCTATGGAGGAGCTCAGACGGCTTCTGGTTGATGTGGTTGAGATCATGCTTGGTGCTAGGTTGAGTATACATGGCCATATAGTTGTCGGTGAAGACTTTCTTTAGCTCTTCCCAGGGAGTTCGGCGCAAGGCTGGTAAACCAGCTCATGGCAGGTGGTGTGAGCATGATGGGGAGATAATTTGCCATGACACTGGTGTCTCCTCTAGTGGCATGGACAGTAGTGGCGTAAGCCTGCAGCCACTGTGTCAGGTCCATCCTTCCTTCATAGGGCTCGACCCTAGTGATCTTAAAACCACGGGGCCACTGAAGTGTTTGGAGCGCCCTTGTGAAAGCTAGAGGACCCTCAGGGTTGTCAACACCACCATCTGCAGTGTTGCCATCAGCGATAGGCTCAAGGGCTGAGTCCGGGTTGCCATACTCCTGCTCATACTCCTGGCGGTGACGCACTTCATCTTCATGGCGACCGAAGTGACGTTGCTCGATACACCATCGCACATCTCAAAGGTTGCTGAGGTGCACTCAAGCATCCTATTCGTCCTCTTGGTCGTGTTGGCAATGGTGTTTGGCGCGGTGGCCCCCGGCTCCCCCCTAGAGAGGTAGCAATTGGTCGGTGAAATGACTTTGGCTAGGGCAATGATTAGATCTCAGCGTAGCTGATCGGCGAATCATGCTCGTAGAGCATGAAGGTCTCTGATCCTCATGAATCTCATTAACCTGAGAGTGTGCCGCTTTAAGCATGGTGGCAACCTTGGTGAGCTCAGGCGTCTGTGGGAGGCGAGTGAGCTCATTGGTGGCCACTGCCAGATTGGTGCTTGGAGTCTTGAAGACGTCGTGGCCATCAACATGGAGAAATTCTTCATCGAGGTCACAGTGGAGCAGGAGCGGTCTTCCCTATGAATCGAGCTGATTATTCTAAGCAGCCTCGGCCCTCGCAATGGCTGCCTTGTTTTCTTGGTGCTGCGCATGGTTGACGTTCTAGTTCTCCCGAGCAATGCACTCCTCATCAGTTTTGCCATTCCAAGGAGGGCTATTGACACAGACGTTGAAGATCACACCACCCCGGAAGGGTGGGAGGAGTTGCTCAGAGAAGGTTTCGGCGAGGGTCTCCATAGAGCCCTAAGACTCGGAGCCCAGATTTTCCTCCGGGATGGTCTGGAGAGGCACTCTAGGGCACTAGCCTAAGTGTAGCATGTTGACGGCTGGCGGAGGCTGGACGGTGATTTGGTTGGTGAATTTGCCCCTCAGTGCGTCTTGGCAAGTGGAAGCGACGTTGGTGAGCCCGAAGGGCAGAGCCGCAACTCCTAGAGTTTTCCAGGCAACCTTCGATAGATTTGGATCGGGGGGTGGTCAGCGCTGAACCAAAGTATCTAGAGCCGATTCGGCGATGGAGAGATAATCGATGAGCTTCAGACCAACCCAATCGATGGATTCGATCAGATCGTCGTTGTTGATTTGCCTCCTCTGCTAATGATGAAGTGGGTTGGTGATGAAGGAGGCCTCGGAAGAGGTTTTGAGATTGGATCTGCAGTCGTAGGTGCAGGGATGATCGGAGCAGAATCGATCTACATTGGCTCAAGGAGCTCTCTGACTCCGTCAACATTGATGGTCCATGAGATTGATCCGACCGTGAAGATCTGGTCGGGCTACGGGAGGGACAAAGAGCCTGTGGAAAAAGCCATCTTGTTCGACAAGGAAACAACATGCCGTCCCATACCTAGCGCGCCAACTGTTAATAGAATATCGTCGGTGGTCCTCCAAGGGGTATCCCACGAAGGTAGATTGATCGGCAGGGGAGCGTGAGATCAAGAATAAGAAGGCAATAGAGACACATGAGTTAGACAGGTTTAGGCCATCAGTATGACGTAATACCCTACTCCTATGGTCTGTTGGTTTGTATTAGCTATCGTATGATATTGCGTGTGTTTGGAGAGGGTTCCTACCCACCTTATATAGTTTGGGGAGTAGGGTTACAAGTCGGTTAGATCTAAGAGATAATCGGAAAGTAATAACTGGTTACAGGAATCTTGGGATCATACATATCCTAACAGATCTCGTAGTATGTTCAGGATATCTTCCAGATGTCTTGCGGAAGGCGCCGACCAGGATTGTGCCCCACAAGGCTTCGTCTTGTGGGTTGGGCCACCCCTGAGGGTGCTACCCATGTGGTCTGCCATGGGTATCTGAGGTTGTACTCCCCACAGTCACCTTGACATGCTCTTCGTCCCTGTTTTGGTACCCTAGCGAGTTCATGAGCGCCTATAGTCCATTTTCGTGTATTTGGTTTCGATTGGGATGGCCGAAATCACTGTACCGGTGTTCGCCACTGTGCTTGCCTCGCCGTCGGCCATGAAGGTCTCACCGGAGGCACATAGCCATGGTGGGGGAACCTCCCTTTCACTTCGCACCGTTGGATTCACACGGACAACCACGATTAGATCTTACCCTTTCAGTGTGTAACCGGTCCACCGTGGGCTGTGGACTCAGTCCACGACGCTGCATCAGCACGCACCCATGCACACGTGGTGCACCATGCCATCATGTGCGGCCACGTGGCTACCCAGTCAGCAGCCACAGTCAACCCGCAGGCAGCTATGCGCCTTTTGCGCTTAGGTCCCTACAGTTTCCATAAATCCATCCACGCTCCATGCTAGCTCAAAATAAATTCTTTTTGGTCCAGTTTTCTTCTGTTTTAGCCCCTATAACTTTGAGTATTAGTACCCACAGTCCATTTAGCATTTAAAAGTAAGAATTAATTAGTTTAAATTCAAATTTGAGTTCATCTAATTACAGAAATGCCATCAAACTTGTTTAGGCCACAACTTTATCATTTTAACTCCGATTTGACCCGTTCGAATTGCGTTAGGACCATATTTACATTTTCTACATGTTTGTACTACTGTTAGGCATGTTTTAAATATTTAAAATTAATGGGTAGATTTAATCTATTATTTAACTAAAGGAAAACTTGTTTAAATCATGACTTATTCATTTTAACACCAAAATAGTCCGTTCAAGTTGCGTTGGATTCATAATGACGTGACCTACACATTAGGATCAATGTTTTCTATGTCAAAATCTCTGTAATTTCATGGTTTAAATCCCAACTTAAATAATAATTATGTCACTAGATTTATAAATAAAATGTAATAAATTCCACTTCGATTTTTAAAACCAAATATAAGTTTGACTTAATTCAACTTAAGTATTTTCCCTAAAATATCATATACATGTGTTTATATAATAAAATAAATAAAGCTTATGGTTTTCTATTTTATAAGCAAAATCTTCTGATAGATGTATCTTTTCAACCATAGCTCCGATTAACGTGCTTCCTGCGTCTGTGTGTTCATAGCAATACGTAGATTTGTTTCAAATCCTTTTTCCACTAGTTGGTGTATTGTTCTAATATGGCTATGTATGTATGTTATGCATGTCTATTTGGATGCTTATGTGGTGTTCTATGATCAAGTCCAGTCGGTGAGCTATATGTGGTGAGTCCAGAAGCAGTTCTTAGAAGATTTGGACTAGAAGAAGATCTAATCTGAGTTTAAGGCAAGTATAGCGTGGGATCTTCCTTGTTGTCCTATACACCTTTAATCATTTAAATTATACTGCATGTGTCTACCTTGACTACCACTGAGGATTTCCTAGTAATTTGTACTTGTCGGGGACCTAATACCAGGGTACCCCAGGGGATGGAACCAATAACCACCAAATGTAAAAAACTTCTAGACGCATAAGGGCGCCATGTCATCCCTTGTTCGAATGACAGGAGTTCGGTTCCGCCTCGCTCGACGCCTTGAGGACGGGCTCGGTCCCGCCCGAGGGCTGAGGGATGAGTTCCGTCTCGCCCGATCCCGGAGGGGTGGGGTCAGCCTCACCCGACGCCTTTGTGGGATAACCCTGCCTCGCCCCAAAGGCTCAAGGCTAATCTCCGTCTCGCCCGACGCCTATAGGGCAGGCTCGGTCTCGCCCGAAGGCTAAGGGATTGATTCCGCCTCGCCCGATCCCGGAGGGATAGGGTTAGTCTCGCCCAAGAGATAGGGATTGGCCTCCGTCTCACCCGATGGCCTAGAACGAGCCTCACCCTGATCGATATCTATCCCTCATAACGATGGGTACAGGATGAGACAAGACGTTCGGGTCAACCATGGCTCCAACAACCATACCCTGCGCCCTGACAGGAAAAGAACTGCCAGGGAACGACAAGACTGATGCTTTAGACCCTTCCGGGCGCCGCAGAGCCCAAAAGGTATTACAGGTGTGTGCACCTCACTCTGTAGAGTTGTAGGCGCCGCCTTCAGCTCTGGGACACGGAACCCAACGAAGATATACGACAATCGCTACACTCCAAGAACGGATTTGCTATCTCCACGAACGACGGATACTCCGTCACCGCACTGTGGACCTGAGGGAGCGGGGGGGCCCTCTTCTCGACCCCTCAGGTCCTCCAAGTCAGAGAGCCTTGGCCACGGCGCTACACCGGACCCCGACCCCGAATTCTCCCAACAGGAATCATGGGAACCAGAAGGCGTGTGGAGCAAGGCTGGGGGGAGGCCCCTAAGTCAAAACCACTGTACTACAGCCCATACCCTGGGGGCAACATGCTGTGACTGATCTGACATCCTACAGAGATATTGACAACATCGTAAGCACTTATCTTCCTTCGCACTCATCAGAATGGGGGACCTGACCAGGTAGACATGAGCCACAAGGTTAAGTAGAGTACGCATCCTAGAGCCCTCACCCTTGTAAAGCCAGCCCCTTCATCTATAAAAGGGGAAGCACATCCTCCATCAAAGGGACGGAGGACAATAGGACCGAACAATAGAACACATTCACACACATTCAAGCAGCTACGAAGCTCTTGACCACCTTTCAATCCTTCGATCAGAGACTTGGGACCAGTCCCTCTCTCGGCAGTTTGTATCCCTTACTACAGATTGTTTACGGTGCTAATAACACAAGCAGCAACAAACTGGACGTAGGGACGTTCCACCCAAACCAGTATAAATTCTGTGTCCTTTAGCGCACCATCCGAGCCTAACGCGCATTACTATAAATTTACTTGCCGGTGCTTGTACGAAACACCGACAGTTGGCGTGCCAGGTAGGGGCTCTGCGTGTTCCAAATCAGGTCTCGGATGGCCACCCACGCAATCACCTGGGCCCCGGGCGCACACGTGCATTTCGGCGACCTGGATTTCATCATCACACTAGGAGGAGAGCTGGCGCTGACTCACTCAGCCGCCCCATCCCCCCCTTCGATCAACTTCAGCCGTCTCAGGCTTAAGGGCCCACCGGGCAACTCCCGGGGAATCTCGTCACCCAAGGAGACCTCTCACAACACCACCATGTGTTCAGAGGGGTCCGGATGGAGTGCCCCGACAGCGTTTCCGTTCGGTCTCTGCAACGTTGCGGCGACCGCTGGCCGCCTTCTGGCGCTGCGTGTGGTTCAACCACCCACGGACATCGAGTTCATGGGGGCGATTGAGCGGGATACAGAGACCCTCTACGAGCTCCTCAACGAGGAGCCTGTATCGCTCTCCAGCTCAGATTCCAGTAGGGGGAGCCACCACCCTTCCTAGGAATGCTACATGACGCAGACCCCCGAGGGTCACGTTGAAAGTGCCTCCAGGGAAGAGGCCACCCCTACAAACAATCCTGACGGCAGATCCGGGGAGGATGGGACAGCCCCATCTCACCTGAGGATGGAGCAGCTAAGGGCTCGTTAGCAAGAGATCAATGAGGCCGGGCAAGGGCTCGCACAGGAATACGCGGACATCAATCGCGAGATTGAACGCCGCAAAGACGGGGGGCGCGCGCGCGCCACAGCCCGCACCGTACATCAAAGGATCCTCACCGACGATGGGGCCCTTCCTCATTTCACTCGAGCCAGCCAGAACATCGCCGCAGCAACCGCCTTGCTGCATGGCCTCCCGGAGGCCACGACGTCCGAGGATCGACGCGCTTATCGGGAGATTCGCACGTTGCTCGAGCGTGCAGCCACGCAGCAGGCGGAAAGTTCGTTGTCTCGACGACGCGAACCCGACACCAACCAGCGCGCACCCTCAGTGCGTCCCACCAAGGACGCATCCGTACACCAAACACCGCCAGCCGGCAGGCAGCCCTCCGTCGTCCCTGTACATCAGCGCCTCGGCCGTGGCCGCGACGTACGCAACATCATCGACGCCCGGAGGCGTGCCCACGGCGACGAGGGAGAAGCAGCGCGTCGCAGCTATCATCCCCGACGTGGCGGGCGCTACGACAGCAATGAGGACCGAAGCCCTAGCCCCGTCCTGCCAGGCCCTCAGGCCTTTGGTCGGCACATCCTCAACGCTGCGTTCCCTCTAAGGTATCGACCGCCTACGAACATTCCCAAATATTCTGGCGAGACAAATCCCGGGCTTTGGCTCGAAGACTATCGGCTTGCATGTTAGGCCGGTGGTGCGAGTGATGATAACTTCATTATTCGCAATCTCCCGCTGTTCTTGGCCGACTCGGCACGAGCATGGCTGGAGCACCTACCGTCCGATGCTATTCAGAGTTGGGCGGATCTGACTGAGATCTTCGTGGGTAATTTCCAGGGCACGTACAAACGCCCTGGAAACCCATGGGACCTCAAGAACTGCCGTCAGAAGGCCGATGAAACCCTCTGCGGGTACATCCGGCGCTTCTCCTGATAGTGCAACGAGCTCCCGAACGTCGCCGACGCCGACGTGATAGGAGCCTTTTTGTCCGGAACGACCTGCGAATCCCTGGTCCACAAGCTGGGACGCAGGGGCCCGCGAACTACCAAGGAACTTCTGGACATCGCCACCAGTCACGCCTTTGGAGAGGAGGCGGTCGGAGCCATCTTTGATCGCTCTGACGGAAAGACAAGGCGGGACAAGGACGCTAGCAAAGGCGCCTCCAACCGTCCCGCCAAAGGGAAAAATAAGAAGCAATGGCGCGACAACTCACTCGTGGCCGCTGCCAACCGCAAAGGTGGCCGGAAGCCCGCGGAGGGCACTCCGAACCACTTTGAGAAAAATGCTCGAGGGGCCATGCCCAAACCACGCCTTCCCGGCCAAGCACCTATACAAGGAATGTGGCCTTATGCGCAAATACTTGGCCGGGGGTCTGAACAAGGAGGAGCAGGGGAAGGAGCCTATTGCCACCACTAACGACACGGAGGAGAAGGACGACACCTTCCCAACACCGACCGGTGCCCTCATGATCTTCGGAGGATCAACGGCCTACGACTCCAGGCGCCGCCAGAAGGTCGCACGTCGAGAGGTCTATACCGCTGGACCGGCTATGCCAGCATATCTCTGGTGGTCGGAATCCACCATAACCTTCGACCGGACCGACCATTCGGATGCCATCCCACACCCGAGAAGGTATCCGCTTGTCGTCGACCCAATCGTCGGTCCAAAGCGACTCACCAAGGTACTGATGGATGGGGGCAGCGGCCTCAACATCATGTATGCCAAGACGCTCGACGAGATGGGTGTCGACCGAACACGCCTCTGCCCCGTCCGAGCACCTTTCCATGGCGTCGTGCCAGGAAGGCAAGCCGTGCCACTAGGGTAGATTGACCTGCCCGTCACTTTTGGGGATCGATCCAATTACCGGACTGAGACCCTCACCTTCGATGTAGTGGGATTCCTGGGGACTTTCCACGCCATTCTGGGGCGACCATGTTACGCGAAGTTCATGGCCGTACCTAATTACACATACCTGAAGCTGAAGATGCCGGGCCCCCGTGGGATCATCACCATCGGCACCTCCTTCCAGCGCGCTTACGAGTGCGAGGTCGAATGCTGCAGACACGCATCCACGGTCATCGCATCCGAAGAGCTCGCCACCCTCAGGGAGGAGGTCATTGAAGGGACACCCGACGCAAAGAGGTCGTCCAGATCATTCGAATCAACAGAGGGCTCCAGGGACGTGCTCTTGGATCCCAGTAGCTCCGAGGGCAAAAAAGTCCGAATCGGGACCGCGCTCTCCTCCGCATAGGAAAGCGCGCTCATCGACTTCCTCCGCGCCAACAAGGACATCTTTGCGTGGAAACCCTCGGATATGCCAGGCATCCCGAGGAAGGTCGCCGAGCATACTCTCCAAATCCTCCCGGGCTCCAAACCGGTGAAACAACGCCTGCACCGCTTCATCGAGGAGAAACGCAGGGCCATCGGCGAGGAAATAGCCAAGCTACTGGCCGCAGGATTCATTAAGGAAGTATACCACCCAGAGTGGTTAGCAAATCCTGTTCTTGTTCGGAAAAAGAGCGGGAAATGGAGAATGTGTGTTGATTATACTGGCCTCAACAAAGCGTGTCCAAAGGATCCATTTCCTTTACCACGAATAGACCAAATAGTCGATTCCACCTCGGGGTGCGAAACCCTCTGTTTCCTGGACGCATACTCAGGCTACCATCATATCGCGATGAAAGAGTCCGACCAGCTCGTGACATCTTTTATCACGCCCTTCGGATCATTTTGCTACGTTTCGATGCCATTTGGTTTGAAAAACGCTGGGGCAACGTACCAGCGCTGTATGCTTAGTTGCTTCGGAGATCTCATCGGGTGAACCGTTGAGGCCTATGTCGACGACATCGTAGTCAAATCTAAGCGGGCTGACCACCTTGTCGCTGACCATGAACGTACCTTTGCAAAACTCCGGGTGAACGGCATCAAGCTCAATCCCGAAAAATGTGTTTTCGAGGTCCCGAGGGGCATGCTGCTCGGCTTTATCGTCTTCGAGCGTGGCATTGAAGCCAACCCAGAGAAGATATCAGCCATCACGAGGATGGGCCCGATCCAAAACATAAAGGGGGTTCAGCGGATCACCGGGTGCCTTGCCGCTCTCAGTCGATTCATTTCACGCCTCGGCGAACGAGGACTCCCCCTTTATCGACTCCTGAAGAAAGCTGACCGCTTCGAGTGGACAGCCGAGGCTCAGGAAGCACTTGACATGGTTAAACGATTTTTAACTAAGCCGCCGGTCCTAGTTCCTCCATGCGATGGAGAATCTCTCCTACTATATATATCGGCCACCACCCAAGTGGTTAGCTCCGCCTTAATAGTAGAGCGAGAAGAAGAGGGGCACACCTTCAAGGTGCAGCGCCCTATATATTTCATCAGCGAGGTGTTATTCGACTCCAAAACCCGCTACTCCTAGATCCAGAAACTCCTCTACACCGTCCTCATCACCAAGAGGAAGCTACGCCACTACTTCGAGTCACACCCCGTGACAGTAGTGACGTCGTTCCCCCTCGGCGAGGTCGTTCATAGCCATGACGCTACAGGAAGAACCGCAAAGTGGGCACTCGAGCTGATGGATCAGGGCATTTCTTATGTCCCTCGAACGGCGATCAAATCTCAGGCACTGGCTGATTTCATCGCGGAGTGGACTGAGGTCCAGATGCCACCAGCAGCCGTCGATCAAGAGTACTGGATAATGTACTTCGACGGATCGCTGATGAAGAAGGGCGCCGGAGCAGGACTAGTCTTTGTATCCCCCCTCGGGGTCCACATGAGGTACATGGTTCGGCTTCATTTTCCCTCATCAAACAATACTGCAGAATACGAAGCGCTCATCAATGGCCTACGAATCGCCATCGAGCTGGGCATCCGACGCCTTGACGTTAGGGGTGACTCTTAGCTGGTCGTCAACTAGGTCATGAAAGAGTCGGGCTGCCACGATACCAAGATGGAGGCATATTGTCAAGAGGTCCGACGTCTGGAGGACAAATTCGACAGCCTCGAACTCAATCATATCCCCAGGCGCCTCAACGAAGCGGCCGATACACTCGCAAAAGCAGCATCCAGCCGAGAGCCAGTTCCAACAGGCGTCTTCGCCAGTGACCAACACAAACCCTCGGTATGCTACGCGGGGTCGGAACAAGCCGACGGTGGCCCTTCTAGTCCGACCCCCAAGGCCGATCCGCCAACTGTTCCTCCCGACCCCGAGGTCATGGAGCTTGAAGAAGACCCGGCAATGGAGTCCGATCCTCCCAATGACTGGAGAACGCTTTACATTGACTACCTCCTCCACGACGTATTACCAACCGACAAGACAGAAGCTCGACGGCTCACGCGACGCACCAAATCCTTCGTTCTTGTAGAGGGCGAACTCTACAAACGAAGTCACATCAGAATTCTGCAACTTTGTATCCCTGACGAACAGGGAAAACTCCTACTGAGCGACATCCACGGAGGGGCATGCGGACACCATGCCACACCAAGAACCTTGGTTGGGAAGGCATTCTGACAGGGTTTCTATTGGCCCACCGCAGTAGCCGATGCCAAGCAAATTGTACGCACCTACGAAGGGTGCCAATACTACGCTCGACAAACACACCTCCCCACCCAGGCTCTCTAGATGATCCCCATCACGTGGCCCTTCGCGGTCTGGGGGCTTGACCTGGTTGGGCCACTTAAAAAAGCGCCCGGAGGCTTTACCCACCTGCTTGTCACCATAGACAAGTTCACAAAATGGATTGAAGCTCGGCCAATATCCACAATCAAATCCGAGCAAGCTGTGCTGTTCTTTCTCGACATCATCCATCGCTTTGGAGTACCGAACTCCATCATCACAGATAACGGCACGCAGTTCACTGGCAGGAAATTCGTTCATTTCTGTGATGAACAACACATCCGAATCGACTGGGCAGCCGTCGTGCACCCCCGGACGAACGGACAGGTCGAGCGCACAAATGGCATGCTCCTTCAAGGCCTCAAACCTAGAATTTTCAACTGGTTGAACAAGTTCGGCGCACGTTGGCTCGCTGAGCTCCCGGCTGTGCTCTGGAGCCTAAGGACGACTCCTAGTCGGGCCACCGGCTACACACCCTTTTTCATGATCTACGGCTCCGAGGCCGTTCTCCCAATGGACCTCGACTATGGAGCGCCAAGAATCAGAGCATATGACGAATAGGGAGCCGAGGCATCTCACCAAGACGCCATGGACCAGCTGGATGAGGCCCGCGACATCACCCTCCTCCGTTCAGCCAAGTACCAACAAGCGTTACGGCGGTACCACAGCCGACGGGTGCGGGGTCGAGCCTTCAACGTCGGAGACCTCATTCTCCGCCTTGTGCAGAGCAACAAGGATCGCCACAAACTCTCCCCGCCCTGGGAAGGGCCCTACATCATCGCGGAAATACTTCGCCCAGGCACCTATCGGTTGAAAACCATCAAAGGAGAGGTCTTCACCAACGCCTGGAACATTGAGCAGCTACGTCGTTTCTATCCTTAAAATAATCTTGCACTTTTCTTTATCAGTTTTTGTCTTAACAGAACCTCGATCCTTAGTGATTCCCGACCCCTACAAATCGCGAGGGGTCAGACCTCACTCGGGGGCTGGCATGAGATCGTAACATATGTTATGTGTAATACAAGTATCGCAATTGCAAAAAATCCCTGTGTTATACTTACAAACATTCTATAAGTTTTCCATTCGCCTCGTAAATGAGTCTCGAGGGCTAAGACCTTGGGAACCAATTCTGAACACAACTGGTAGGACTGCGAGACACCCACGCCCCAGCGGCTGCAACCTCTTTGCTCACCAGTTCAATCAGAATTAGTTTGCCCACGTTCCTAGCTTCCTATGACTTAGACCATGAGAAGAGTTGGAAAGCGCTAAAATGACTTGCCACAAGCAAAGGATGTAATTTTGTTCATTTTTTGCACGAATTCACCACTTACAAAGCGATGTCATTACAAAAAAGGAACAATGTACTCTGAGGACTGTTTACCCGGGGGCTTCCCCACAACGTTATTTCATTACAGTCTTGGCTCAGCTCTACCACAAGTGCTACTACGATCGCCGCGCCACGCTCTCCATCGGCGATGTCAAGGGCATGTACACGGGCCAATTCGTCCACTACGGCCGCCGTGACACGCTCTCCATCGGCGACGTCGAGGGCATGTACATGGGCCAGCTCGTCTACTGCGGGCGCCGTACCACGCTCTCCATCGGCGACATCTTCGCTGGATCCTCGAAGGCGCCACCATCTATGACGCCTCTGCCGAAGCGTCCGGGGACTATGCCATCGTCGGCAGCCGCAACCCCGGCAGCAACGCCACCGTCATGACGTCTGGGGACTACGCCATCATCCCCAGCCATAACCCTGACAATGGCGTAGGGGCAGGAAACGCCTCCCGCCAAGGGAGGAGCACAGCGAACGATGACGCAGTCAACGACGTACGACGCCCACCGGCGCCTCCTTTCCTTTGGCAGCAGCGACTCCTCAGCAAGGGCCGTGCGCACCATCCCATCTATGTTGGATAACCTCCGGCTCGACATCACGCACCAGAATCACGAGCAAGTTTGTAAGTTCTCTATCTCTCTCTCTGGCATTACTCTTCCTCACTCAGGAACCACCGCGACGCACGGACGCGTTTGGCGGAAAGGAAGAAGAAGGAGAGATAGCGGCTTGGAGGCAGAAGGGGAGGTGGGATGAGAGCTCCTCTCCCCCTCCCTATTTAAAGAGGAGGCGCAGTAACTAAGGAAAGGCGAAAGGTCGGACGAAAAACCCTCTCCCTTCCCCTTTTTTAATACGCAATCAATGCTGATTGATATCTGAGGGGACGCGCCAGAGGTGACGGGACGAACCCCGGTCTACAAAGCGTCCCTCTTTGGTCAAACTGAACACTGCCTGGGCATGGCCCGCCACTGACCCGCTCCGGACGTGGCAATTAAGGCGCCCACATAGGCAAACAACTTTTTCGCCTCCCCATGCAGGACCACGGACGACTCGATGACGGGACCCTTCAGATCTCCTGGGTCGACCATTCGGCCCAGAAGACACGACGAACGAATGACCAAAGAAAGATAAGCCTCTCAGCTTTCACATTTTATGCGTTAAAATTTGTTCGCAAGACTCCGACCCCGTCAAATAGCAGGGGCGCGAACATCACTCGGGGGCTGTTGAGGATGACTACCAATCCAGACATCCTCTTCACCCGACCCCTCCGTACGCTTGAAACTAAGGGCGCGATATACAGGCACAAAGCTTTGAGTAAAACTGGACGAACTAGCAAACCCTACGCCCCAATAGCTACGATGTTTCTGTTCACCAGAAAAATCATGCTCAAACGCCTCTCGCGTCTCCAGTTTCGACGTCCGCCTTTCTCAAAGAAGGGATCGGAGGGATCCGCCTACAGCTGTCAGGTTGCCCAAGCTAATCGAACAGCTCGGATCATCACTGAGACACAAAAACGAAGAATGGCAATTCTTACGCAGGTTTTTCCAACCTCGTCACAAACGTCAGGACCCGAACCCCTCTGGTAGGAGCTTTTCCGCCACTCATACCACCAAGGTAACGTCACCACCTTTATTTTCAATTAAACCTTGCATTCAAAACATTTCATATGCAGAAAATTGCATCCCAATGATTCGTGTTGCATCACGAAACGGCTGTCGCCTTATCCGATATAGGCAACCACAGGCTGAGGTTCGAAGGTCGGCCCGCGAAGGGCTCGAGGCCGCCTCACGCCGAACAGAGCCAGGGAGAGATAACTGAGACGAGCCCCAGCAGCCCTGCCCGACCCCGCTCAGAAGCAAACCGGGACGTCTCGACCTTCTCTCGTTCAATTCTAACCTCGAGCCAAACCCACAGAATCTCCATCGAGGAGAGGCCATCGGGCCCCCTGAGCTTATCGAACGACTCAGGCATCTGCCGGGAGGCGGGTTAAGAAGTTGTGGAGTGCCACCAGAGGGCTCTGCCGACCCCATCAGCAAATGATGGACCCGGATTCCACACGAACGTACCCGTTAGCGAGCTCGTTGAGCACGGTACTCAAGCCATCGAGGCAAGTGTCGTTCACTCAGCCCCTCCGATTGCGAAAACCGAGGACAGGGTAACATGCAAATAACGACCGACCCCTATCAGACCCTAACAAGGCTCGGGGGCTCGGGCCAAACAATGCAGGGACAAAAGCCCCACCTTGCCGAGCCCATAGAGTCCCCAGTTGGGATTTCTGTTGGAAGACAGGGCGGGGATTATTGCGATGACATCCATTGACACCGAAACCACGATTCCGGTCTCCAGTAACACCCGACACCAGGCAGGTGCAGGGGTCGGACCTTACTCGGGGGCTGTTAAGGTACGGCTACCTCCTCAATCCCCTCACATTATAATCAGCGGCATAATTCTGGGGAACATATTGGTAAGACCATAAAAAATCAAATCGCAAAAAATCAAACGAAACGAAATTAAGACACAAAAGCACGAAAGGCGTCCAGACTCGAAAAATACCGACACTTGTCCACATATTACATATAAGCTATTCTCAAAATTGTTCGACTAATTACTCCCGCGAAGGGAGAACCATTTCTTTCAGACTGTCTGCCAGGTTCTTCGCAAGGGGAGCGACCATCTTCTCCATTTCCTCCAGCTCTTCATCCTCATAGGTGGACGGAAAGCCTTCGCTCATCACCCTCAGGTTTATTCCCTTCTCATAATGGGCGTGGGCGATGGTGAAGGCCTGGGTAATCCCGGCGTGAAAGGCACTCTCCTCAAGTTGGCCCACCCGAGCCGTGATACCTCCAACATGAGCCACGAGCGGGCTGGTCTCCACAGGCTCCGTCACATTCAGGGCATTAAGGACCACCCCGACCGTAGCTTGTAGAAGATCATGCTCATCGCTCTCCACCTGAAGGGCCCTGCGCGTATAGGCAGCCTCTTTCTCCAGCTTGGCGGCGATGTTCTTGGCACTCAACTTTCCTTTCACCGCGTCATCAAGCTCCGCCCGGAGAGAGTGGACCACCTCGATGTCCTCGTCCACCTTCTGCTGGAGGGCTATGGCCCTACTCTCGGCCTTCTGCCGGAGGTCCCGCTCCATCTCTAGCTCCTTCAGGATTTCGCCGGCCTTCTCATTGGCCACGGCATTCCTCTGTAGCAGCTCGTCTCGCTCTTTTTGGAGTTTGGCAATCTCCTCTCCATCCAGTTTAGACCTCGCCGATAGGTCCTCGAACATCCCGTGCGCCTCCTCCGCATCCTGACATGCCTGGGCCTCCCGCTCCTGGACGATGGCAAGCTGGGCGGCCATGTTTGCTCGCAGCCGGGCCTCCTCGGAGAGGTGATCCCACTCCGCCTTCTGCTCGCGGAGGAATTGGGATTTTTTCCGGCTACGAGCAACAAGAATCTGAAGAAGAAGACTGATATCAGAAATGCGAGAACCCACAAACACACGAAGAAAGAAAAAAGAAAGTCCAGAAAATACCTGAGAGGTAGGGATAACGATCTCACGGAGGGCTCCTCTGGCCTGGTCCAGGGCGTTCAGCATGGTCGAAATCCCGATGTCAAGACCCTCTCGCTCCATACTCTCAGAATGATCATCGAGCGAGAAAAGAGCCGACGTCGGGTCATGAGCAGCCATCCACTGGAGCGGCGGCTCCCCTTGCGTAGGGGAGCGGCTTCCTCCCGACAAAGGGGCCGGTGGCGGCTCCCTCCTGACCTTGTGCGGCACCACCACCGCACTCAAGGACCCTCCAGCTGGACCCTCCTCTGTCTGGACCGCTTCGAGCGCCACAGGCGGATCCACATGGGCACCTGGCGGCGCGGATTGCACCACGCCCTCGGGTGCCACCATGACCGCGCCTGGCTGATCTTGGCTCGGCGCAGTCACGATCACCGGCGGCATATGGTCCTTGGCCGGCTCTTCCACGCCCGCCACAGAAGAAGCCGCTCGCTCAGTAGCCTCCGCGAGCGTGGGAGCCACCATGGACGCCGTCGGTTCGGCCAACGCGGCCCCAACGTCGGCACCACCCCTGCCCAAAACAGGGGTAACTCCAGGCGACGCCGTCTGTCCCGCTTGAAGGGCGAGACTCTTCTTGGGCGCCAGCCTCAGGGGGTGACCCGTCCGCAAGAACCTACACAAAGGTAATAACCGTTAAGTCAAAATAAAAATAGAAGAAAACAGAGGAGTCAAGAGCTTACGTTGACGTCCTCGGCCGGCGGAAGTGTTTTGGGGACGGATCCCCAGACCCCTGCCCTGACTCGTCCGGGCGGGACCGTTTCATGCCTGCCCCCTGCTCTGGGGCAGGGGGGTTCGTCTCGTCGGGCGCGGCGCCGGAGTCGCTCCCCCCCCATCGTCTTGTCGGGCGCGGCACCGGAGCTGTCCCCCTCCCTCGTCTCACGGGGCGCAGCACCGGAACTGCTCCCCTCCATCACATCACGAGGCGCGGCACCAAAGCCGGGCGCGGCTCCAGTACCAACCCCCTCCACGATCGCCTCAGGGTCAGCGACAGCAAGCCCGGCGTCCCCCATCCACCGATTCTCGGCCGGCACGCCGTGCGAAGCGGCGGACTCGCCGGCCTCCACTGACCTCATTGATTCACTTCCCTCTGCGTGAAAAGCGAAAGGCCCCTGCATGGGTGGGTGGCCACTTGTCAGCGTTTCCTCATCCGCCAGGACGCCCCAATCCACGTCGACGGCTACCTCATCGTCGTCGTCGTCATCATCATCATCGTCGTCATCCTCACTACTCACGTCCTCTCCCCGGTCCCGTGCCTCCTGCTTCAGCCGTTTCGCCTTCTTCATCTCCTCCTTTGCTTTCTTGTCCCGCTCGGCCGTGAGTCGATTCGCCGCCGCCATAGCCCTGTCCTTCGGCAGTGGAGCCGGACTATCCTTGAAGACTAGCCCCCTCGGCTAGCCCCAACATCACAAAAGCAAGTATTAAAAAAGGGAGATTCAGGAGAAAGAAAGGAGTGCAGGAGAAGAGGGCTTACGAATTCAAAGAACCCAGGCTCCGGCCGCATTGGGGGATGCCCGGGCACCGGATACACGATGTCAAGGACCATGCCGGCAGAATCCTTCGTCGGCTCCATCGCCTCCTTGACATGCTGCGCCACTTCTGAATAAGGGAGCGCCTCGTCAACGAGCACCGTCCCCTCGAACGATATCCCTAGCATCATCCGATGCAGGGGAAGCACACGCGCCATCAGTGGCGCCACCCTCCTCGCGTGGTAGGCACCGATAATCCCCGACCCCTTTACACCCCGACCCTTCAGGGCATGGAGGGCGGAGAGAAGGTCGGAGATGTGCTTCTTGTCTTTAGCCTGGACGCCCCAGCCCCATGACGCTGGAGCATCCACAATAAGATGTCCGGTGTACTTTGGTAGGGGGGCACTCGCATCATCCCTAACATAAAACCATTGCGAATGCCATCCCTTGTTGGATGTGGCTAGACGCATGTACGGGTAACCCTTCGATCGGGTATGGCGCAGGTGAATGCTGGCACACCCCATCGGTGCATCTACTTCTTTCCCCCCAATCTTCCTCTTCGACAGACTAACGCTAAAGAAATACCGCCACAGATCAAAATGGGGATCGATCCCCAGGA
The DNA here is from genome assembly GCF_019320115.1 of Miscanthus floridulus. Taxonomy (NCBI): domain Eukaryota; kingdom Viridiplantae; phylum Streptophyta; class Magnoliopsida; order Poales; family Poaceae; genus Miscanthus; species Miscanthus floridulus. Next base: position 93,374,000 of record NC_089581.1, on the reverse strand, counting down.
AACCCTCGCACAGGGCAACAAACGCTGCCATATGCTGTATCCCATTGGGAGTTAGATGCTGCAGCTCTACCTCATAGTAATCTAATAGCCCCCGAAGGAATCTATGCGCGGGTACCCTGAATCCCCGCTCATGGAAGAGGGCAAAAGAGACGACATACCCTTCAGGCGGCACCGGCTCACCCTCATCGCCAGGAAGCAACCACTCCTAGATGGCGGATTGTGGGCGGAGAAGGCCACAGCGAACGAGGCCCTCCAGACGCCGGGAAGAGATGCTTGATCTGCCCCACAACTCCATTGAGGCAGTAGGGGGGAAGGGCAGGCGCGAGCTTAACGGCGGCTGGAACACGAACGCAGGCCGGTCGACGGTGGCGATGCGGGCGTGAGGAGCTGGGAAGATTGGCGGCGGATGTCTTAGAACGCAAAGGAAGGGGAGCGAAATACGGGACCCTGGGGGCGAACCCCGTGGTTTTATAGGGGGCGACGGACATGAGAAGGGCAACCGTCCGCCTCGATCTCCGGGCCTGCCACGCGCGCCCCCGCGTCACGTCGCGGGACACGCGCTCGCAGTCCCTATCTTCTCATCCCAAAAATCTCGGCGGACGGTTCGCCTTCCCCAAGCGAATCCGGACTCTCTACCCACCGGGGAAGCGCAAGCCATAAAGGTCTGTTTCTTTTCTCTTTGGCCCACCTAGGGCCCAGCAACTCGCCGGCTGGCCCAGCTAAGAAGGAATCCACGAACGATCCGCCATCAGGGGCAGAAGCACCAGTTAGGACAGCCCCGAGTCAGTCCCCAGCGAACGGGACACCACGACCCACTCGGAAAAACACCCAGTTGATGTAAAACTAAGTCCTTCAGCCTTACCCACGAAGGGGCCGGTACAAACCCCTGGGCAACTCAACTCGAGTCACCCGGGGGCTCGGGGGCTACACCCATCGGGTGCGCTCGCGCGCACCCTCCGGCAAATTAGTTTCAACGAAATCAAAAAACACCCTCCAGGCAGTTCTACCCGAATCACCTAGAGTCTCGGGGGCTACTATCGGGGACCTAATACCAGGGTACCCCAGGGGATGGAACCGATAACCACCAAATGTAAAAAACTTCTGGACGCATAAGGGCGCCATGTCATCCCTTGTTCGAATGATAGGAGTTCGGTTCCGCCTCGCCCGACGCCTTGAGGATGGGCTCGGTCCCGCCCGAGGGCTGAGGGATGAGTTTCGTCTCACCCGATCCCGGAGGGGTGGGGTCAGCCTCACCCGACGCCTTTGTGGGATAACCCTGCCTCGCCCCAAAGGCTCAAGGCTAATCTCCGTCTCGCCCGACGCCTATAGGGCGGGCTCGGTCTCGCCCGAAGGCTAAGGGATTGATTCCGCCTCGCCCGATCCCGGAGGGATAGGGTTAGTCTCGCCCAAGAGATAGGGACTGGCCTCCGTCTCACCCGATGGCCCAGAACGAGCCTCGCCCTGATCGATATCTATCCCTCATAACGATGGGTACAGGACGAGACAAGACGTTCGGGTCAACCATGGCTCCAACGACCATACCCTGTGCCCTGATAGGAAAAGAACTGCCAGGGAATGACAGGACTGATGCTTTAGACCCTTCCGGGCGCCGCAGAGCCCAAAAGGTATTACAGGTGCGTGCACCTCACTCTGTAGAGTTGTAGGCGCCGCCTTCAGCTCTGGGACACGGAACCCAACAAAGATATACGACAACCGCTACACTCCAAGAATGGATTTGCTATCTCCACGAATGATGGATACTCCGTCACCGCGCTGTGGACCCGAGGGAGCGGGGGGGCCCTCTTCCCGACCCCTCAGGTCCTCCAAGTCAGAGAGCCTTGGCCACGGCGCTACACCGGACCCCGACCCCGAATTCTCCCAACAGGAATCATGGGAACCAGAAGGCGTGTGGAGCAAGGCTAGGGGGAGGCCCCTAAGTCAAAACCACTGTACTACAGCCCATACCCTGGGGGCAGCATGCTGTGACTGATCTGACATCCTATAGAGATATTGACAACATCATAAGCACTTATCTTCCTTCGCACTCATCAGAATGGGGGACCTGACCAGGTAGACATGAGCCACAAGGCTAAGTAGAGTACGCATCCTGGAGCCCTCACCCTTGTAAAGCCAGCCCCTTCATCTATAAAAGGGGAAGCACATCCTCCATCAAAGGGACGGAGGACAATAGGACCGAACAATAGAACACATTCACACACATTCAAGCAACTATGAAGCTCTTGACCACCTTTCAATCCTTCGATCAGAGACTTGGGACCAGTCCCTCTCTCGGCAGTTTGTATCCCTTACTACAGATTGTTTACGGTGCTAATAACACAAGCAGCAACAAACTGGACATAGGGACGTTCCGCCCGAACCAGTATAAATTCTATGTCCTTTAGCGCACCATCCGAGCCTAACGCGCATTACTATAAATTTACTTGCCGGTGCTTGTACGAAACACCGACAGTACTTATACCTTGATGCCTTTGGGTTATTGCATTGGGTAGCTTTGCTAGTACTCAACTACAACCATGATCTTGTAATTTGACTAATGGTATATGCAATATACATTAAAACATGAGTTTTTAGCAACATGGAATCAGGGGGCTGGAGTGTTTAGCTACTTTCAAAATGCTCTAGATTCCTCTCTCTAAGGACTTATCTATAAGTGATCATCTAGGACTTATAGTACAGCTGTGAGGGCTATATGGCTCTGGCTTTAGCTCAGTATGAGGACCTTTTCTAGCTTGTTAGTGGTTACCTTTATGGCATAAGAGGGGCTCTGAGAGGTATGATCTTAGTCTACCAAGAGGGTGCACTTTTTTTAGTCACTCCTTTGAACCCTTATGTAAAACTGTTATAACAGTCATCCTCATGGACAAGAGCAACCTTGGAACCCTTATGGAATAGAGATGATCACTAATGGTTAATTGTTTATGCTATTCATTATTCATGTTTACATGATCATGTGTTTATGGGCTTATGGTAAATTCATTGCTACTCAATAGCTTAAAAAGATGACCTATTAAAAGCTAATCATAGTAAACCAGTGTTAACCTTTTGAGCCTCATGAACCCCATGTTATATTGCTGAGTATGATTTGTACTTATGCTTTCTTTACTTTTCTATACTTTGGATAAAATCATGGATGGGTACCAGATTGCTAGTCTAGAGGAGTTATGCTTGTGGTCAACCAGTCAGTTGTCCCTGTAGATTTGGAGTCTTCGCCTAAAGATCAGAGTTATCTTTCCGTAGTCTATACTCTGAGGTTATATTCCTTATACTAATACGTTATGTAATATGTTTTGTCTTTTGATATTACCCTTATTTGTGGCTATATGTGAGATTTGACTTCCTAGGCTCACATATGGTTTTGTCTTTAAACCGGGTGCTACACTCAAATTGCTACAATTGCCTCATCCTATGCTGGTGCCTTGGGGCTGATGGATATTGCTATGTTGTCTACAATCCAATGACCCAGAAGTTTAAAATTCTGCCTCCTAGCACCCATGATGTTGGCCATGCTGTTGGTGAGGCTCGCTTGGAGTTCAATCCGACAGCCTCCTCACACTCCATGTGATTGAATATGTGGATGTCAACGATGTGCGCGCTGGTGTGGAGATCTACTCATCTTAAACTGTAGCATGGTTCTATAAGGAATCGAATGGGGCAAGCATACTGATATGACATTTTATAGACAACCAAGTGTATTTCTTAATGGTTGTCTACACATTATGGGTCACTCTGGGAGGTACTCTATGATATTTATTGTGGATATGGAGGGAAACACATGGAGGAAAATTGATAGGCCAGATGGTCTTCACCACTCCATGCATCAAGCTTAGGGTCACTTATGTTTATGTACTATTGATGGTCCCAATGATTCCAAGCTTTCAATTTGGATCATTGAAGACTATGGTATTGATAATTGGACATTGAAGCATACGGCCACCATGTAGATCCTGTTTGGAAGGATTAATGTTAGATTTGGTTTTCTAGATTTTGATGATGAGGATATAGTGATCACAGTTCACCTAGAATGGAATTTGATTTTCTTTGCTAGGGAGGATGGAACAATCATCGCATATAACATGGACCACAAAAAAGTTCATATCATCCCTATCCATGTCTTTCAGTATGGTAGGCGTACCGTTAAAAAGAGTTCATCTACATACTATACTTTCTTCCTTATGTTCCCTTGTTCTTCAATTCATTAGCAGAGCAGTAAATAAAGCTGCATTTGATGTATCTCTCTATCATGTATTTTAAATAGACCAATGTTGTTTGCTTGTTTGTAGACATCTTGATTTCCTCAATGATGGATGTTGTCATTATTTCAGCTAAACTAGTGTGTCATCTTTGTTTTGTTTACAAATTAAATTATTTGTTTGGTGCGCACATGTGTTACGGTGGTGTTACAGCTCCCGTTGCCATTTCATCTATTAATTTAGCTGTAGTACAATACTTATATTGATTTCTAATGTCATGGGTACATGAGGCATGCTGATGAGGCACTCCAAAATACACAAAAATGACACTTCAAAAGCAATACAATGCACCTACCATATTGTACTACTAGGCTATGCTACTAATAAGTTAGCCAAACTTAAAATCATAAATGACACAGTAACAAGCATCATAGGAAGATGAGGAAAAGTATGGAGGATATTGTCAGACGTGTTGAAATGTACAGAGGTCAGACTTTCTTATGAGTGTAATAACATTTCAACACCAATGGCTCCTCTGCTTTGCATTAGACTAAGGCGAGACTTGCTCCTTGCTGCAAGGTTCTTGCAAGTTTAACGAAGATTGACAAAGACACCAAGGCAATAAAAAACAAACAAAAACCAAATGACCTCAGCTACAATGAGCTCAATAGATTGTAAGTGCAAGACTTGCTCCTAGTGCTGAAATTGTAATGGTTGTCACATGTACCTTCTTCAGATTTGTTTCCTTTAGGGAGCCACATGGGTATTCAAATTTACTGCGCACACAAGAAAGTCCCAGCATCGCAAATCTGGCTGGGCTGGACACATCTCATGTTATACATGGAAACCTATTTTGTACAAGTACTTTCATTGAATCCCTAAAGGAAACAAATAAAATTGAAACAAAACAATAGAAAAGCAAAAGAAAAAACATTAGTCTAGACTTGTTCAGATGAACTCCTCGCTGCATGGTTCTTTCAAGTTCAACAAATTTTATCAAAGACACAAGTTGGCTTCAATAGAGATCCAAGGCACTCATGAATGTTTAGCATATTATAGATTACATCAAAGACAACTAGAAAGAAATCTACAGTGAAAAGCAACCAATAGAGATTACAAACCAGCTACAAAATGACCAAAGGACCTAAGCTACACCACGCTCAACAGAGTTTAACCCACCTAAGGCCTTGTTTGGATGTGCATGTATTCATCTTGATCCACATGTGTTGAAGTGGATTAGAGTGGAATTAAACTAAATTCCATTCCATTCCACTCCAACACATGTGGATTGATGTGGATACACATGCATTCAAACAAGGCCTAATACAAAGTTCTACAAAAGTTAACACCAACATGCAAATAAGAGTTCATATATTTTGCAAGGGCACCCCATAGATCAAACTTATTCATGACTACTAATACTACTGATATGTCCCACACATCAAGGGCCAAGGTTGGCATGTAGGATCTCGTCCGCGTCCACCTTCGGTAAGACGGTGTCGGCGGTCGGCTCAAAACACTCGATTAGATCGATGATGTCATTGTCCGTCAAACGTGGTGAAAAATCCTACTCCACCACTCTGACATTCATCGGTGTGCCAATCTAAAGCTAGGCAGCAGCCAGCACCGTGGCACCCCCTGACGAATGGCTTCGGTCACCATGACTCGAATTTGGGCCGGTAGGGCTCGAAGGTGCTCCTCTATGGCCAACAAATTATCCACTCTTCCAACATAGAAGGCCGCATTATAGGTGGCTAGCACAAACATCTATAAGGTGTCAACCTGCATGCTCAGTACCACAACATGGTTCATCATGTGTTGGGCCTGCTGCTGGGTGATCGCCAAGTCGGCTCGCGCCTAGGAGTCTAGATTCTTGGAAGCTTGAAGTGCATCATGCACGGCTTCCAACTCACCACATAGTGTCTCAGTGTTTAGCCTGGTCAATGATAAATCCACTTGGACCTCACGGTAGTCCTTCAAAATTTGATGGTACTCTACATCATCTAGGGATTCACGCTCTTCTAATGATTCGCCTGCTTCAGAGCCAAAGGGCTGTGCGGGGACATATGGGCTCGGCGGTGGCAAGCCATGACAGGACAATTCTTCGGCACCACTAGGGGAAAGCCCCATGACCTAGGATGGTGCCGCCATGGCGGAAGCGTTGCATAATGCAAGCTCACTTCACACCCATATAGGATAAGGGAGAGAGCGATCTGATTGAGAAGGCAAATGTTTATCGAACTGACCGGTGCAGCATGGCATGGAATCATGGATGGCTGCCTCCATTAGGGGATGCCTTGCGGGGCTGCTTTCTGAGTGTGACCATGGACGAAGAACTAGGCATCAGGGTGGACAAGGCTTGGGATGTCATCATGCCCATGAACACCTATTGAGATAGTAGGAAAATTCCAAATACTAGTTAAATTAAACAACATGAACACAAATACTAGTGTGAGCATTGCTTGCATACTCTAGTGAAATGAAGATAAACAACATGAAGAGCCATGATGATCCACCTCGAAAGGGGGAACTGGTGGGTTAGAGGATTGCCAACAAGAGATCCATCTATCGGTGGAGGATTGCCATCGTTGAAGGCCTTTAGGGACTTCACAATGATAGACGACCTCGTCCTCTCTGCAATGGTCCTAGAAGGAGGTGTTGATGGCATAGTAGGGTGGAAGGCAAATGCTTTGGGATGGAATTAGGAGCTCTAGAGAGAGAAGGCAGTAGGTATAACCTTCCCTCTTGCCCCTTGTCTCTATTGTTATAGTTTGGGGACCATCGATCACCCTATGGTCGAGACGTTTATGTGGGTGGGCGGTGGGGCTTCGACCCATCATGTCAATGTGATGGGGAAGTTCAACAAATCTTATCAAATACATGAAAATAAGATGAGTTGGGTTCAACATAGATCAAAACCACTCATGACTACAACAACAACTAATTTAAATGTTGTGATCGAGTGCACTCCGTAGGCAATAGTTTGCAGGAGGATTTAATCAGAAACCGACAAGGTGGACCTATTCGTCAGAGCAAATCAGGTTTATCCACGATGAAATCGACATTACATGGAGGTGAATTTTGTTCTAGCTTGGGGTGGGCTGCCTTAATTAGTAACGCTTAGCTTCAAGCTTAAATCCTACAAGTGGTTTTGCCATGTTCACTGTAGCTAGCCTATTTGCCTATGCATGCTATGATGAGATGCACTGGGCTTCATCCATAGTTCGGCCCACACCGTGTGGCTCACGATGGACTCATGTTCATGGTCCATGGACCATAGGCTGGGTCTTTGGTGGACCAAGTCTACCATTCTTCCCTTTGGCCTAGTCCATGTGCACCGAGTGCAAGCGTGTGTGGTCGGCGAGGAAGGATTCCTCTACTTCCTTCCCTGGCGTGTTCCCACCGGTGGTGTGCTCACCGACGAGCTCCCACAGCGGCGCTGGCATTCAATTGAGGTGAGGAAAAGCTTCACCAGGCCTCGGTGAGTATGGTGGTTGGGTCAAGGTGGCGGCTAGGGCATCCTAGGGCTTTGGCCATAGTGGTCAGTGGCTCGGTCGTGGTGGTGCTCGCCAGCGGGGCATCTCAGGGCTGTTCTAGGGCTCTTGGTGCCCCGTTTCCTTTCAGACGGCTAGCGGGAGATAGGGTATAGCATCAACGACAACCATAGGGCATGGCAGAGTCCGCACGTGGTGGTGGTGCATAGTGGAGCTCCGGTCGGTGGTCTGGTGCTCATGGCCAAGGCGCTGCGGCTGGCTATCCGGGTCTCAGTCTACGTGACTATCCTCCGAGCGTCACGGTGGTGCTACGGCTACTTCCTAGTCTAGTGAGGTGGCTGGGTGCACAAGTGGTAGCCACGCCATGACGGCGGCGACATGAGCGCGGCATGCGCGTGCTCTACTACAGCGCCCAAGGGCTAGGAGGAGGTCTCAGCAAAAGGACTCACCGAGTGGTGCTGGTGGCGTTCGGTGGTGGTGCAGTGGTGAGCTGTGTTTTCGGGGTAGGCGCTTAGGGCAGCGCTCTGGCTCCAATGATCGGCATCTCCAAGCTCTCTGCTCGCCTCCCTCTTCTAAACTCCTTCTTGGTCCTCTTCTCTCGGTGTGGTGCGGGCTGTTGGGCCACCGAGCGGCGGCGATGGCTAAGGAATTCCCTAGGGCGCTCTGGCGTTGCTTTATAGCCCCAAGGTCCGAGCTCCATCCATGGCGGACAGGGCAGATGGCTGATGATGCGCCAGTGGCATCGGACGGTATCGTGAGCGTTTGGTTGGCGCAAGGGTTGTGTGGGCGTGGCGACAAGGGGACAGGGCCAGGTGATTCGCGTGACCCTGAGCCCATGCATGTCACCTTGGTCGGGATTTGGTCAGGAGGGGATGCCGGTGTGGGGAGGAAGAAGATACTGTGGTGGGGGGTGGCTGACACATGGGGTCAGGTTGGCAGTGATAGCAGGCAAAGCAGGAACGGCGCGCGGGCATGAGCGCGTGCTAGGCTAGCTTGCTGGGCCGGTCGCTACCGTGCGCAAGCTAGGCTTGCTAGCCGGGTGCTACTATGCACAAGCTAGGCTAGCTGGCAGGCCAAGCAGGTCGAGCCATCTATGGGCCTTCTTCTTTTCTTTTCCTTTTTCTATTTTATTTTCCTTCTTCTTTATTTGAATTCAAGTTTGATTTGGAGTTTGAATTCAAATCTGGTGTACCTCATCCATTGGATTATTAGATGTGTGGTCCACAACACTCTTATACATATTAGGAACTTTATTTAGCTATTTTGTATAACAATCTTGGTCAAACGATCAACAATCACCTAGATGGAATCATTGCCTTTCTGTGAATGGGGCAATCCAACTATGAAATCCATGGATATGCTCTCCCATTTCCACTCAGGAACGTCAAGAGGCTTCAGTAATCCTGCAGGTCTTTGATGTTCAGCCTTGATTCTATTACAGGTGTCACATCATGCCACATGTCCTGCAATGTCTATCTTCATGCCTTTCCACCAAAAGTGTTTCTTCAAGTCTTGATACATCTTTGAATTTCCAGGGCGAATACAGTACTTAGAATCATGGGCTTCAGATAGAATTTCCTCCCATAGTGCTGGGTCAGATGGAACACAGATTTTGTTCTTGAACCAGATGGTTCCTTGTTCATCTTCCTGGTGGTTGGTCTTGTAGCCTAGTTTCATCAGACTACGGAGATATTCGATCTCTTCACAACTTTTCTGAGCTTGATGGATACGATCTGTGAGATCATACTATATGCGGAGCTCATTCAACAAGCCATGCGGTAGTATCTCAAGTTGGAAATCTTTAATCTCTTCCTTGAGCTCAGGTGGTACGGATTCAGTGATCAAAGTGTGACAGTAACTCTTGCGACTGAGAGCATCTGTGACTACATTAGCTTTTCCCAGATGATAGTGAATTTCTAGGTCATAGTCCTTGATCAACTCTAGCCATCGGTGTTGCCTCATATTTAGATCTTCCTGAGTGAAAAAGTACTTCAAGCTCTTATGATCCATATAGATATCACACTTGTTGCCTATCAAGTAATGTCTCCAGATCTTCAAGGCATGCACAACTGCTGCTAACTCAAGATCATGAGTTGGGTAATGGTTCTCATGTTCTTTCAACTATCGAGACGCATATGCTATCACTCTTCCATCTTACATCAATACATAACCAAGCCCTTGATGGGATGCATCACAATAGACCACAAAATCTTTACTGATATCAGGCAATGCTAGCATAGGAGTTGTGGTAAGCTTCTGTTTCAATTCCTGGAAGCTTTGTTCGCAAACAGGCATCCATTCAAACTCCTTAGTCTTCTTCAGAAGGTTGGTCATTGGATGGGCTATCTTGGAGAAGTTTTCGATGAATCGACAATAATATCCAGCCAATCCCAAGAAACTTCTGACTTCTATCACATTACGGGGTTGATCCCACTCTTTCACAGCTTCAATCTTGGTCGGGTCAACTATGACACCTTCAGCTAATAGTACATGGCCTAAGAAGGCAACTTCCTATAGCCAAAATTCGCTTTTGCTAAACTTTGTGTAGAGTTGATGTTGGGCTAGTTTCTCAAGCATAGTTTGCAGATGATGTTCGTGTTCTTCAGCGGTGGGTGAATAGACAAGAATGTCATCAATGAATACTACCACGAACTTATCCAGTTCATTCATGAAAACCTTATTCATCATGTTCATGAAGTATGCGGGAGCATTCATGAGTCCAAAGGACACCACGGTGAACTCAAACTGCCCATACCTAGTCATAAAAGCTGTCTTCGGGATGTCACTCTCTCGAATCTTTATCTGATGATAGCCAGATTTGAGATCAATCTTAGAGAAATACTTGGCACCTCAAAGCTGATCAAGCAGATCATCGATTCTTGGCAGAGGGTACTTGTTCTTGATGGTGACTGCGTTCAAGTTCCGATAATCAATGCACATTCTCATTGAGCCATCCTTCTTCTTAACAAATAGAACAGGGGATCCCCAGGGTGAAGCACTGGGTCTGATATACCCCTTTGATATGAGCTCATCAAGTTGTTTCTTGAGTTTGGCTAGTTCATCCACTAACATGCGATAGGGTCTCTTGGCAATGGGTCCTGTTCCCGGCAAAAGATCAATGATGAACTCCACATCACGGTCTAGTGGCATACCCAGTAATTCTTCAGGGAATACATCAGGATAGTCTCTGACTACAGGCACATCATGAACTATCTTCTCCTCTTCTTGTGATTCTAAACTGGTTTTAAGGGCACATAGGATAGAAGTGGACTTTCCGGACTGAGGTTCACATCTAATAACTTGGCCCGATGGGTGGGTCACTTGGACGTATCTAGGTGAACATGATATGATACCTCGATGAATGGTTAGCCAATCCATACCTAAGATGACATCTAGGTTTGTGGAAGGTAATAGGGTTAGGTCAGCTTTAAAGGTAAGACCTTCAATGGTAAGACTCACTCCCTTATAGATGTGGGTGCACTTTAGGTCTCCTAAAGGGGAACTAGTGATGATAGGCTTTCCACATGGGGTTATAGGTAGGTCATGCTCTCATGCAAACTTAGATGATATATAAGAACAAGTTGCTCCAGAGTCAAATAGAACTGATGCAGTATTGCCATTAACTAAAAACATACCATACACAACGTCAGGGGCAGCCTGTGCTTCCTCAGCGTCCAAATGGTTGAGACACCCACGGGTAGCAGATCCCTTGAACTGAGACTTCTGAGCAGCTGAGTTCTGTGGGCACTCAGTGGCTTTGTGACCTGGTTGGCCACAAGCGAAGCAAGTAAAAGGCGCACCACCTGTAGGGGTTGGTGCGGGTGCCTTCCAGTTTCCAATGCTTGGTGCGGAGCGATTCTGTGGTGGGCGTTCATTCATAGAGCAGGAATGGTTGAAATGGTCCTAAGTGTTGTGGTCCTAAGCATAACGGTCCCGGGTGTAACAATCCTGAGTAGGGCGGGAGTATTTGGCGGTGTAGCCTCCACTACCCCTACTCGATCCAGGGTTGTCATCCATATTGTGGTGAGAGCGTTCCCTAGATGGTGCCTCTCTGCGGAACCTCTTGCGATCATAGCCACAGAAGGACTCCTCAGGCTTATGCTTCCTCTCCCTATACTCTTCTCTAGCTTTAGCATGGTCCTTCTTAATCTGAATGTAGCGATCCACTAGCGCACGTAGCATGCTACTCTCAATACCGCCAAACTTCAGCTTCATGTGCGGGTTAAGTCCCTTGCGGTAATAGTATAGCTTCTCCTTCTCAGAGTTCACAACATAGGAAGGTGCATAGCATAGAAGGTTGGTGAAACAAGTAGTGTACTCAGTCACCCTATCCTTTCCCATCTTGATGTTGCGGAACTCCTTAGCTTTGGCCTCCATGATACCCTTGGGAATGTGATACTCAGTGAATGCTTCGGCGAACTCATCCCACAAGATGTTGGCTGGGTCCTCATGGGAATCACTGAAACTGTCCCACTAGGCGCGTGCTGCACCTATGAGCTGGTGTGTGGTAGCTCCAACACACTCATCGTCGGTGAAAGTGGTGAGGTCAAGCTTCTTCTCCATCTCCTTGAGCCAGTCATCAGCTACAAGTGGGTCAGGGTCGGTGCCATCATAGGTAGGTGGCCTTAGCTTTAGAAATCCTTCCAGCTTCCTTTGGAAATCATTCTGCTGACCTCCCTAGCGATGGTTTGCTCCATTAACAAGAGCTGCAAGAAGCTGGGTTTGTTGTGCCATCACCTCTACTAGGTTTGGTGGTGGTGGTGGCGGAATGTTCTTCTCAGGCGGCTGGGTATTCTCTAGGTTGAAGGGTATCCCTCCACATCCACAGCCATGGCCTCGGCCATGGTTGTTGCCACCATGCCCCCCATTTGGTTCGACTGGTTTGGGGGTGGGCGCACATCCATGGTTCATTAGACGATTAGATCGATGGTTCGGCATCTGCAACACGGATCATAGAAATTTTAGTGTGTTGTGCCATAAGTGCTTATAATTTAGTATGATTACATGATTTTGACAATTTAAAGAAAAACATTTATTCTATCCAACACTCATTACAAAGAAGCAATCAAGTCCATGAAATGCAATAAGATCCAAAACATTTATTACATGGGTTTTATTACATAGCATCATCTTTAGTAGCTACACTTGAAGACTCGCGAGAATCATACTACGCATAGTGTCTCATATTACATCTCATAAGGGGTACATCATGGGGTACAACCTATGGAAGCCACTGACATGACTCATGACCATGCAGGGTCATCTACTCTAACTCGTACACTGCAGCTGGAATATGACTATTCTCGATCTCGATCTCCTTGTCAGACTTGTGAAGTCAGGACATGTACTTCAAGGCCTTGGTGAGCTCCTCAGTAGGCTTGGCTCCAGGTAGGGTAGGGCAGGCATCTAGGTTGAGGCAAGTCAGGGCTAACTCAAACTCCTCTATCCTAGGCTTCATCTTGCTATGAATCTCCTTGGGTAGTTGATCCCACATACCCTTCATGTCCTTGAGGCGCTTCTTGTCAGACTTCTGCCAAGCCTGCCATGTCCTCTCACACTTGTCCTATAGGTACTTGTTCTACCTAAGTGCCTTGATCAGGTGACCCTAGTTGCGAATGGCCTTCTTCCTGAACTCCTCTAGATCCTGAGTCATGGTCTTATTCCAAGATTAGATTTTCAGCATATCAATCCCCTTGGACCTCTCTCTGTCTCCTCTGCGGTTGAACTCAACCTTCTTATCGTCCAACTCTCTCTACAACTCCAAGACCTTACTGTTGAGGTAGCAGTTCCTATTGCCTAGGTTGGTGGCTTTGTCCTATAAGTCTATGACCTCCATTCTAGGGACTTCTTCATGATGGTTGAGCTCGTCCAATAGCTTGGCAACTGTCTCAAGCAGACTAGCTCACTCCTATGCTCCCTGTGAGTCTTGCTCTTGGTACTCCCATAGAAGGGCCTGATCCTGACGTCTCCTCTACTCCAGCTAGGTCACGTACCTATCCTGCTCTAGTAGGTGAATAGCTGAGACGCGAAGGCATCTGTCCTCCTCGGCAAAGATAACTCTGTCAGCTGTGAAACTCTGCTCACTAGGGGTAAGGCTAAGGTCAAGGGCCTAGGGAAGTAGATGGAACTTTGTCATCTTTAGGTGCTCATGGTGGTCCCTCATCACTATGCGAAGTGCCTTGTGTGAGATAGCTTGCAGTCCCTCCTCGACTGTGTCCTCTATAGTCAACTCGGTGAAAGCTGGGACAGAAGGTAAGGTAGTGCTAGCTAGGAACTCGACTGAGGTGACAATTGGTCCTTCAATTCCTCCTTCCTGAGCTGGCTTCCCGGTGTAGGTGACCTTGACAAGCTCGTCGGGGACTCCTAACATGACGAGAACTCGGTAGAGGGTTTGTGCAAAACCCCTGAGCTCACGTAGCTCGGAGGTAAGCTTGGCATGGTCCAAAGGTAGCGGTCCTAGAGGTAGCCAGTCAACGTTCGTTGCCATCTGCATGTTTTAAGGAACAGGTGTTAGCAGGTCAATAATAGAGAAGCCTTGCATAAAAGTAAATGCAGGGTCAGTATATAACCGAAAGAAGGGCTGTTCACGTCCTATTCTATCATCCATTTCTAAGGGTTTTGTCCTATGGTCAAGTATGGCTCTGATACCAACTAAAGCAACCTGATTTCCGTGAAGGGAAATCCACAGAGTCAAAATGTAATAAGACCATTGTAGATCATATTACCCAAATTCCAGTCGAATATCACATCCATACAATGTAATTTCAGAGTACAAATAGTGTGGAATTACATAAATTATTACATCACTACATTGGCAGAATCAAAAGTAGCATTCATTCAGAACAGCTTGAAGATAAGATCGCCAAACTCGAGCGTAGGAACAAACCCCTCATCCATCAAACTCCTCAGAGCTATACTCCTCAGCAGAACCTGTGTGCCAAAATTTTATCAGTACGATTTGTACTGGCCACTCCCACCCTATGAGCATTGCTTTGTGGAAATTGGATGCAAGTTGGATATAATCAAAAGGAACCTATAAGGCTGGGGTTTCCTATGTTTTAGCATATCAAGTATTTAATAATAGTTGGTCAAGTTTTAACACCATTCCCACACCTATTCCACCCCTTTTCCGTCTAGAGCCAGGTTTCGATCCTAGGATCAAGACACCACCATCTCCACACCATCACCATGCCATCGCTCAATCGATAGGCCAACTCCCTCTCGGCACTGTCTCAAGGCCCGTAGCCCCTGGCTACGACTGACACTCTCTCACAGGGGAAGAAGAGAAGGACTCCTCTCACTATCTAGTTTAAGCGAAACCCAGGAAAGGTCCATAGCCGATAGGTCGGCACATGTATTGATCGATCAACCATACACTCTGCAGAGGTTTTACATAACCACAAGATCTGCCTTCTTCGCTGACCGTCATCAACTAGGCTGATTTCAGCCGCTTGCTGGCCTAGGATAATGCCACTCTACCATTCAGCCCTGGTACACCCCAAGTCTAGTCTGGGGCGGCTAAAACTGTGAGTCATGAGCCGGGTCCACAAGGTCTCCATGAAGTCTCAGAAGGGTGTGGGGGAAATCCTCCATGCCCCGTACCTCCTTACACTATCTGCTATCAACCTAGCAGTAGTGGCAATATCCTACCAAGTAGTCCGGCCGTCCTGCACCATATAGGGCGAGTGGTACATAAGGCTTGCCGCATTGGTGGAATCAAAAGTAGCATTCATTCAGAACAGCTTGAAGATAAGATCGCCAAACTCGAGTGTAGGAACGAACCCCTCATTCATCAAACTCCTCAGAGCTATACTCCTCAGCAGAACCTATGTGCCAAAATTTTATCAGTACGATTTGTACTGGCCACTCCCACCCTATGAGCATTGCTTTATGGAAATTGGATGTAAGTTGGATATAATCAAAAGGAACCTATAAGGCTAGGGTTTCCTATGTTTTAGCATATCAAGTATTTAATAATAGTTGGTCAAGTTTTAACACCATTCTCACACCTATTCCACCCCCTTTCTGTCTAGAGCCAGGTTTCGATCCTAGGATCGATACACCACCATCTCCACACCATCACCATACCATTGCTTAGTTAATAGGCCAACTCCCTCTTGGCACTGTCTCAAGGCCCATAGCCCCTGGCTATGACCGACACTCTCTCACGGGGGAAGAAGAGAAGGACTCCTCTCACTATCTAGTTTAAGCGAAACCCAAGAAAGATCCATAGCTGATAGGTCGGCACATGTATCGATCGATCAACCATAAACTCTGTAGAGGTTTTACATAACCACAAGATCTGCCTTCTTCACTGACCATCGTCAACTAGGCTGATTCTGACCGCTTGCTAGCCTAGGATAATGCCACTCTACCATTCAGCCCTAGTATACCCCAAGTCTAGTTTGGGGTGGCTAAAACTGTGAGTCATGAGCCGGGTCCACAAGGTCTCCATGAAGTCTCATAAGGGTGTGGGGGAAATCCTCTGTGCCCTATACCTCCTTACACTATCCGCTATCAACCTAGCAGTAGTGGCAATATCCTACCAAGTAGTCCGGCCATCTCGCACCATATAGGGTGAGTGGTACATAAGGCTTCCCGATGAATCTGAGTACTAGTAAGTCCTTAGGGATGACCAAGCTAGAATGTCTTCATCAGGGTTTCCATTTACCATGCCACCATAGCACCTCCACCCTGGGCTCCTCCCATCATAGGTTCACACCCAGGAACACCTCATATACCATTTTACCCACCACAGGTATCCATTCTAGGGGTGCCCAAGTAGCACCCCATGGCAAGACTTGCCCCAGGCTCATCGTATACTCCAACTTGGTTGACACAACCCTCACCCTCCACACACCCAAGTCACACACGTAGCACTCTCCCCATAGTCCAGATAACACCAGTTTCTACCACGCATTTAGTATAAGCGTAGTAGAAGTATAAGCAATGAAATATAGCAGTAAGCGTGTGTCTAGCCTAATAGCGGGGTATGCAGGGGTAAGGTTGCATTAAGGTAAAGGCCATCAAGTAAGCATACTACCATGCAAGTCCTATCATAGTATGATTATAGCAGTAAAGTAAAACAATAGTAGTTCTATATTAGCCATGCGTAGTAGGTGCTACGAGATTGGGTGGGATGTGGCACCTTCAGTGTGGTCGTCTCCGTACTCCTCACGGTACTCATGATCCTCGTTCATCTGGTTCTCCTCCAAGTCTGCATACGATTGAATTATAGTCGTGTTAGCGACGTCTATAGAATAGCACAAAGAAGCAATGAAAATTCAAAAGAGCCAAATGCACTCAAACAAGAGTTCATTGCGTAAAGTTCGATTTTAGATGAATTTTGGTCCTGGTTTCGTATTTTTCTGAGGTCGTATGAATTAGTTATGAATTTCTGAAGTTTAAATCATCTCTGAAAATGGGAAAAGGCTGATTAATTTAGGGCTGACACGTGTCACACTGTGACTGTTCCACGTGGCATGCTAATGTCAGCATGACATCAGCATGACGTCATCATCTTGGCTCTGAGCTGACAAGTGGGGTCCTACTGACGTCATCTTGACGTCAGCATGACGTCATCAACGTCATCATTTCCGACAGGTGGGGCCAGGGTCTCTTGGGTCATTGACTTGTGGGTCTGGTCAAAGTCAACATCAGGTCAACGGGTGAGTCAATGGTCAATGGGTCATAGTCATTGACATGTGGGGCTAGAGCTACTGACGTCAGCAGCTGACGTCACTATGATGTCATCATGACATCACCTAGGGTGTGTTTGTTACTGATAGGTGGGACCCACGTGATGTTGTCATGACATCAGCATGATGTCACTTACTGACAAGTGGGTCCAGAGTCTCTGTGTCACTGACATGTGGGTCCGGTCAATTGGTCAATGGTCAACATAGACCGGGTCCAAACTAGGCCGGTTGGGCCTAGATATGGGCTGGGCTTTGGCCCACCACATGGCATGCTATGGCGCTACCACGTCATAGCCAAGGGCCTCCACTAGGCTTCGTCCACAATTTGGCCCACACCGCATGGCTCACGGTGGAATCGTGTTCACGGTCCATGGACTAAGTCTACCCTTCTTCCCTTTGGCCTAGTCCAAGTGCACCGAGTGCAGGCATGTGTGGCCAGCGAGGAAGGATTCCTCTGCTTCCTTCCTCGGCGTGTTCCCGCCGGTGGTGTGCTCACCAGCGAGCTCCCACAATGGCGCTGGCGTTCAATTAACGTGGGGAAAAGCTTCACCAGGCCTTGGCAAGTATGGTGGTTGGGTCAAGGTGGCGGCCAGGGCATCCTAGGGCTTTGGACATGGTGGTCGATGGCTCGGTCATGGTGGTGCTCACCAGCAGGGCATCTCGGGGCTGTTCCAGGGGTCCTAGTGCCCCGTTTCCTTTTAGACTTCTAGCGGGAGATAGGGTATAGCATTGATGATGACCATAGGGCGTGGTGGAGTCCGCACGCGGTGGTGGTGCACGGCGGAGCTCCGGTCGGTGGTCTGGTGCTTATGGCCAAGGCGCTACGGCCGGCTACTGGGGTCTCGGTCTATGTGACTATCCTCTAGGCATCACGGTGGTGCTATGGCTACTTCCTAGTCCAGTGAGGCAGCCGGGTGCACAAGTGGTGGCCGCGCCATGATGGTGGCGTCATGAGCGTGGCATGCACATGCTCTGCTATGGCATTCAAGGGCTAGGAGGAGGTCTTAGCAAAAGGACTCATCGAGTGGTGCTGGCAGTGTTCGGTGGTGGTGCGGTGGTGAGGCGCGTTGTCGGGGTAGGTGCTTAGGGCGGCGCTCCAGCTCCGGTGATCGGCATCTCTGAGCTCTCTGCTTGCCTCCCTCTTCCGAACTCCTTCTCAGCCCTCTTCTCTCGGTGTGGTGCGGGCTGTTGGGCCACTGAGCGGTGGCTATGGCTGAGGAATTCCCTAGGGTGCTCTAGCGTTGCTTTATAGCCCTGAGGTCCGAGCTCCATCCATGGTGGACGGGGCGGATGACTGACGATGCGCCGGTGGCATCGGACGGTATCATGAGCGTGGGTGGTTGGCGCAAGGGTTGCGTGGGTGCGGCGCTAAGGGGACAGGGCCAGGTGATTCGCGTGACCCCGGGCCCTCGCCTGTCGCCTTGGTCGGGATTCAGTCGGGAGGGGATGCTGGCATGGGGAGGGAGAAGATACTATGGTGGGGGGTGGCTGACATGTGGGGTCAGGTTGGCAGCGACAGCAAGCGAAGCAGGAAGGGAGCGCGGGCATGAGCGCATGCTGGGCTGGCTTGCTGGGCTGGTCACTGCCGCGCGCAAGCTGGGCTGGCTGGCCGGGTGCTGCTGCGCGTAAGCTGGGCTGGCTGGCGGGCCGAGCAGGCCAAGCTAGCTATGGGCCTTCTTCTTTTCTTTTCCTTTTTCTGTTTTATTTTCCTTCTTTATTTGAATTCAAATTTGATTTGGAGTTTGAATTCAAATCTGGTGTACCTCATCCATTGGATTATTAGATGTGTGGTCCACAACACTCTTATACATATTAGGAAATTTATTTAGCTATTTTGTATAACAAAAATAGGTGTAGTTTTGTTATACAAAAATAGAAATAGTTTTCTCTTTAAGCATTTATTCTTTGGTTTGATTAATAATTACTTTATGGTTTATATCTTTAAAGGAGTTGTTAGGCATTACATAAAGCAAATGGAAATCCAAATCACCATTTGAATTAACAATGTATGCTATATTTTATTTGTCAGTATTTAAATAAACATAATTAACAAATGACATGCCATGCTCATGAAATTGTTTAGTTGGGTTACAACTAATGCAACACCTAGGGTTGGCTCCTACACATGTCACTCAACATTGCATGGGGTTTTGAAGAAAAATTTTGTAGTTGTGATTTTTGGTGTGTGGATTTTTGGGTTGTTACAGATTTGGTATCTTCCTGATTTTTGTGTTTCCAACCCCTGGAAGCCGTGGTAGAGTTATATAGAAATCTGAGGATGCATTCCTTCGGGTATGAGGTCTCATTAGGCCTATCGCGCCACTAGTCCTAGTGTTGACTATGACTATCATGTGGGGAAATTTATACATCTCTATAGAGTTTATTGAATCTATTCGAATAGCCACGTCCTTAGAATGGGCAAATGCTAGGATGGGATACTATGATTAGACTTCTATAACTGTGATGATCTAGTAAGCTATATTTTGACTAAATTGGTAATTATAATGAGTAACGGGAACTGGTAAGAATAGTAATACTCTACCAGGATCCAACCAAATTATAACTACTTCACCCTACCACTTTTATCTCAACCACTACAACCACCTCCACCATCATAACCCACCTCCAGCATATAGCCTTCCTCCACCCAAAGTTTAGGGCTTACTGAGTACTTTATGTACTCTACCCCCTCCATTCTATGTTTTTAGGAGTTAATCTACAAGAGGTCATACCAGGACGGAACTTCTAGAGCTACACAAGGATAGCATACCCAGAGTATACTCAAAGAAGGAGCTGTACGAGAGAGCTATGCCAGGACCATGACGATTAGGATATAGGAATACACTATAGGAATAAGTCTAGGGTTTCGTCCGCACTCCAAGTTGCCTGTAGGAAATGGAGCCATGTTGACATAGGACAGTTGTCTTAGAACTCTGATGTACGATATAAGGCTAGTGGCACAAGCTATGTAAACCTAAACCATGTAACATGTTTTCCCCTTAGCAATAAAAGTATGGGTTTTTATATCAATCTTGTTCGAATTGTGTGTATCAACTACTGATCTTAGGACTGATACATTATCCATAAAGGACCCTAAGTTAGGGGCCCAACACTATGCGGCTAAGTCTAATGAAGGCATCGTGTCCAGCCCTCGTCGTAGTGCTTGGCCTGTTTTCTTGGATCAGCTGGGCCTCGATTGCTCAGGTTCTTGCTGGCTGACGTATTGTGGGTCGCTCGGCCTGCTAACTAATTGATGCATTGAGACAACTTGGGGTTATAACCCCAATAGTAGCCCTTGAGGATTTTTATGATCACGAAGTGATCATGAAAGCGCTAAGATGCATGTGTATTCATGCATGGATTCATAGTTGTGGCCTATTCGAGCTTCATCGCTCGACCCCTCTTGGGTTGGTGTGTTTAATGCGATAGGTGGCCATTGCATTCGGCCTTGTTAGGACACCCTAATGACATAGTACATGACTACTGAGCCTTGCTATGCCAGTGTACCATGTTTTAGGGTCGCCAGAATGGCCGTTTTGGCCTAATGATGGGAGGAATTTTTCCCTGACCCCTTTTCACGTGGTCTTGAGGTTTTTTATGATCGTGCATTGGCTTGTAGGTCTTGGAACTTTTTTCTTTTTCTATGTGACCAAGCTGTGATCACACTTTGGGCTCCACATAGCTTCATGAGGAAGAGTCTACTGTGTTACCTTGGCCATCTACTTCATCGATCTCTCCTAGGGAGGTCGTAGACCTCTAACAGTTTGTGAGTCTCTAGAGCTGGCCTTAGGTCTGAGACCTAGGATGCAGGGAGGAGTCAGTCAAGGCTTGGCCTTGACTTCTTATAGGGTCATGGGGACCCAACTCCACTTTTTCCTGATGTCCATGCCAACCTCAAGAGGTCGTGTTGCCTGGTTACAGGTAGGTTTGATTTTGCCCCATGTGGGGAGAGGCATGTCCACCGTAACCACATGGTCAGAGCGATGCGCCTCATCGGTTTTGATGGGTAGTTCGAGCAGGACCCAATATCCTATCCAATCGACATGGAGTTTAGCTATGCCTCATTGAGAGACATCCCATAAATCATTGGCCATCAAGCCCATCAATCCTCGACCGCCTCCATAGTAGTTAGAGGGCAAGCTACCTTCGCGTAGAGGCGGTCAACCTAGGTGACTTCGAAGCGGATGACTCAAACACATAGAGAGATGGTCATGTGGCTCTACACCACCGATTAGAGCTACAGGGGCCCATCTCCTCCCTGCCCCTATCCCTTTTGTGGCCTCAAGTCCATCTAAGGACTAGCCTAAGAGAAAGTTACCTAAACACAACATAGGGTTGTGGATCGCTCGGCACATGAATCTACGGGGGCTATTGGCCTCCCCTAGCCACTTTGCGTCATAGAGGAGCCCACTCATGGGTAGTTGTGCACCATAGAACATTCTTGAGTCTTGTGATGCCTATTGGCCTCCCCTAGCCACTTTGCATCATAGAGGAGCCCACTCATGGGTAGTTGTGCACCATAGAACATTCTTGAGTCTTGTGACGCCTAGGAGATAGGACCACTACATCTTTCGTCACTCAAGTTATGAGTGCGTCTTGGTGTCCACACCCGTCTTGAATGTTGACCACCATCTTCTTCACCTTAATCTTCGTGCTGTCTATTTATGTTGAGGTGGAGGAGGGTAGCGAATCTCACCCCCTCCCTCTTCCTGGCTTTTGAGTCTCTTAGGCATCCAATCTATGCGAGAGAGTGTCTACTTTCTCTGAGTGCCATGGCTCATGGCTTGTCTCGGTGACTTCGCCATCGCTGGGAAGGATCTTTCAAGATCAGGTTCTGCTACACCCTGCTGGTGTTCATCCTACTTGGGTGTTAGAGGAAGTTCCACAAAGACAGGGATGAACAATATCATGGGTGGCCTAGGCTGCTTGGCTCCCTATGGTTGGCACACATATGGCTCCTCGGTCTGAACAACTGTGGGGGACCCTAAAAGGTGGAAAGGCGTCCCACAACTCGCTATTGTTGGGAGACCTTTCGCCCCATAGATCTCAACCTAGGAGCACTCGAGCATCGACTTCATAGCTCACGATCATTGGCTCATCGCCAAGCATTCCTCCTTGGCTCCAACGGAAGCAACATTGAGGTTGTTCTTGTAGTAGAACCATCCAATTTATAAGAGCACAAGTACAATAGCAGCCCACAAGCGGTCGCACTGTCATACTTGAGCCCATATAAACCTGGTAGTCCATCGAGTACCATGAAAGGTCTTGATTAACCATCAACATACAACCGAGATCATACATTATTCAACATACATGTGACACATTACATAAAGTTCACAAATATAGTTCCATACATCAGAGTATGATTAAAAGTTATTACAAACCAAGTTTAGGTAAAATAGTAGCGGAAGCAAATAAAATTTGAAACCAACATCTATCATCATTGTTCAAATACGGTGCTAGCTCATGATCACATTTCTGCAAAAGCATAAGAGAGGAATTAATGAGAGACGCCTTGCCTAGGGCCCTACTCATCGTCCACGGCGAGACAAAAACAGTTCTTACAATAGCCATGATACATCATATTATCTGCAACAATGGGAAATAAACCCTAAGTATAAGAAGGTACTCATCTAGACTTACCCGTCATAAACCAAAAATAAAGTGACTCCAAGGATTATGCAAGGCTTTATAAGTGGAGTTAGCTTTACAACATTTGCGTAAAAAGCGACTAATTTAGTTGTACATTTATAATTCTATCATTAAGTTAATTATAGCTATTCATTTCTAGATTAGCGACTAACCTGTGCCAAACATTTGGTATGTTATTTAGTAGCATATAGTAGTAACCATAGCCGGTGTAAAAATTCCATGTTCAACATAACCATCATATTCCATAATATAGTTACTATGATGCTGGAGATAGCCAAGTTTCTCACTGTTCAGGAGAGACAGCGATTCGAATCGATTTCAACCAGCTGGGAATTTATTCCTACCACAAACCTAGGCAGCACAGATCAACGGTCACCTTAGGTCACCTTTGGTATAACTTAGGTACACATTTCGTGGGTTCGATCAGTGTCGCACAATTAGGGATGACCAGCTGCTAGGACGATCAGGACTACCCTACCCTTGGGCTCATGTCTGGCTCCCCACACATCCTTACTACCATCTAGAGCACACACTTTTGTAGAATGGGGCCCAACCTGAGTTGAACTACTTGGCTTCGTGGTCAGAATGAGTTATTTGGCCAGCTAAGTGAGAGGCATGCGTTCAATCTCGACAAAAGTTACAACAATGGTATGGTCCTTAATCAGCATAGACAGAATCACATGAGTCAACCTACGCATAGACTCCATCCAACCTTTAGTTACATTACCCCATGGCTCTTTTCCACGATAGCAAATATAGCCAACCATGCTTCGTTATCCACCTATATCTCATAGGTGACAGGAAATCACCCAACTTCTACCGGTCTAAGCATGGCTAAGCAAATATTCGATCCTAGACCTACACAGGGTTAAAGATATATATATATATATATATATATATATATATATATATATATGGATAAGGTGGTGCTATGCATAAAGTATTTCTAATCAACTCTTATAACCTAATGCATCAAACATAAAAGGACTCAAGTGATATTTTGTAAAACATGGGAGACTTAGAATGCTCCGGGGCTTGCCTTTGATAAAAGAAGTTGGTCTGTGATCCGAGCACTTGGGTAGGTCCTCAAGAGCTTGCTCCTCACCTTCTAGAGCTATGGGCTAAGGTGCCTCCTGTTGTTCCTCTGGCTCTTCATTGAATTCCAATAGAGTTATCCCCTTAGACGATCCTATATGCATGAGCAGGAAATAAGATATCATGGATGCCTATATAATGACATGTATAATATGATATGATGTGATGAATGCATCCTCATAAGCGTTCTCAGCATCATTGCATTAAGGTGATAACAAGTTACATTTTCTTTTACTGAGTAGGTGCATATCTCTTCTCTACTAACTTAAACAAACACTTATACAAATCATTTTCTCGACTACAAGACAACAACCACTTGTTTTGACCATAATGGGAGTTATACATGTCTAATTAATATAGTTGTGGACTTTCTAGAAAGCATATGATATTAGCTACCACTTTATTTTAATCATCACAAAGTGATTCAGCAGTTATCTAGGTCCAACAATTCAATCTTTCAGATCTATCTAGAAAATAAGCATTTCTGACAGCAGACTTCTAACGGCCATAATTCTTAAACCATAAGAGCTATGACTATAAAAATTTAATACCAAGTATATAAGTAAGTTATATACAACTTTGTTACTAACAAGTTTTACAGAAAAGACCATTATCATCATGAAATCATCACCACAATAGAAACTATACATGCAATCATCTAGTTGAATTATAAAGCAATAATTAACTAATTGCCTATAAAAAATACTTCTAAGCCACACTAATAGTATCAACAGATTATATGCATCACACACACTATAGAAAACATCATGGTTAAGCCTAACTAATTTATTTATATTTATTTATTAATTTCCTTAGATAATAAGGTGATTTACAGAGTAAATATTTCCAGTGCTCAATAAATTCCTAGAAAATTACATTAGGCTACACATGACCCTATTAGTCTCCTGTACAAATTTGATGGAATTTCGATAAGTATAGCTACCTCTACAAAAAATTACAAGTTACATATGCTTATTTTAGCAAAAATAGTTTAGAATAGTGAAAAGTGTCAAGAAATAGATTTAATATTTTTCTTACTTTCCTCCTAGCATGAGAATACTGTGTAAAAATTTGTATGATCATATGTTATGTATTTTTACCCCAATTAATTTCACTAGAATCTAGCAATTAATTAAGATTAAATAGAAAGACCATATTACAAGTATGTGTTTACACCAAAATTTGAAAGAAGATGTTACTGGGACCCAAAAGCTCCCAAGATCATGTCACCAAGGAATCAATTACATGCAGATCAGGACCACTGATTCAAATGCAGAAAATAGAATCGGCTTTCCATATAGCGCCAGCAGATAACAACAGAGGCTATGTTTGGCGCCAGGACGAAGCATGTCAGACTCTACAAAAAGGGAAAAATTAGAGTCCAAGTTATCTTAAATTAGGAATGTTTTCTCTAGGGTCAAAAATT
Source organism: Miscanthus floridulus (assembly GCF_019320115.1). Lineage (NCBI taxonomy): Eukaryota > Viridiplantae > Streptophyta > Magnoliopsida > Poales > Poaceae > Miscanthus > Miscanthus floridulus. The sequence continues at coordinate 93,348,424 of NC_089581.1, read as the reverse complement.
GTAATAAGTCATGCTTAGACAGGAGTCATGCACAGGGCCTGGGTATAAATTGTAACACCCCAGGTGTTTGGCTTCCACATTTGCACCGGCATTTCATAAACATGAGCATCATTCATCCATTCATGAGCTTGGATTGTTGAAACATGCTTTTGAAACATTGCAACATATCGTTCTATTCCATGTGTGTTTGTTTTATGAAATGAATAGTGTGCAATAATCAAGTGCAACATGTGCAACCCACTCTTGACACATGTCACATACTTTAGTAACATGGTTAGTTAGTACTATGTAACAAACTCATGGAACATATGAAACATGGCTTTGAAACAAAAAGTAACATTTCACTTGTTCTTCCTTGTTTCAATACATGCGATGCTTGATTTTTGTGTGATCAATATGTGGTGTGGCTAATTATCCTCTTAAACAACTTAGCTACACTTAGAATGTCATTAGGAACAATGTTCATGTTGACCATATTGCCTAATTATGCTTTCAAGTAATGGTTTGACTTGTGTTGACCCCTAGAGCTCTTTTGTTTGACTATTCAAAAAGTACAGCTTAGATTGTTTGCATGTCTAAGCAACCAAAAGCAAAGTTGTATCAAATTATATAAGGAACAAAGGTTATTTTATGACCATCTTATGAAAATATGCAGAACATGCTCAAAAAGGGCCCACAAGTCAGTTTTGAGGTCTATTTGGAGACTTAGAATTTTTCTAAGTCTTGGAACTGATTTTCAGTTTCATGTGTCAATGTTTTGAGCCTTCTATCTCCCAAACCAAGCCAAACTAGATCAAGCTCCAATTGTAAAAGTTGTAGTCCTCATTTAGATCTCCAACTTTGTCAACTATGCTATGAGCTAGATCATCATGGTTTAGCAGATATGGAGCGATGAACTTGCCTCGTCAATCGGCACCGTTGAGCACTGAATCGAAGATTCAGTCCGGCACAGTGGCCGACCGGCATCAGGCCAAGCTTGCCAAGTGGCGGCCGTATGCTGGTACTGCCCCCACTGGTTGGGCTATTGCTGCCATGAAGATGCCACACGCCGTTGGCTCACTTACTCACTTCATTCGCGCCTCCTCACCTCGCCAGTTCGCCTGAAGCAGAGCGCCGCGCCTCTGCCATTGCTGCCAAGCGTGTTGCCGTCACCTAGCTCCCTCGCCACTGCAAAATTGCTACCTCCAGCTAGCCCCAAGCTCCACCATCTTCCTCCCTATCGGCTCAACATGTTCTCTGAGCCAACCGAGCTCTAGGTAAGTGGCTATTGCCGGATCTGCCCTGGACAAAGCTCACCGGAGCACTGCCACACTCGCGGTCCACCGTGGCCATCACAGCATGACACCTCTTCCCCTTCCCTAGCTCTCGTCTCATATTCCACATCATGTGTAGATGCTCCGGTTATGATGCTACCGACAATGTCGGTCCAGCCGAGCCAGAACATGACCAAGCACCGCCGCGCCATGGCCGCCGCAGGTGGCCTCACGTGGCCATGCTCAACCATTTCACCGCAGCTGGTAGCAGTAGCATAGGAAGGTCCGCCATGGTCCTAGGAAGCTAATGCACGCCTTGTCCAGGCATCTAGCGCTGGGGTTCATCGGAGCGCCACTGTGCGCCATGGCCGAGCCACCGTGCGCCATGGCCGACGTACCTAGAGGTCGGTAGGGTTTAGGTTTAGGAGGTCAATCAGTGCAGGAGGTCAAGGTGAACATGGAGGTACCCTCCTCATCACCGGAGAAGTCACCATTAGTGAGCTAGCGCCGATCCTGCGCCGTGATCTGTTTTTGTTTCGCTGACAAGCGGACCCCGGTTGTTAGTGACTTAGAGTTAGAAAGATAGTTCAAATATTTCAGATATCAGTGCTGTTTTGTAAAATTTATATCTCCAGTTTGGTAGATCCAAATTGGGTGGTTCCAATTTTATTAGGATCTTAGTGAAGTGTAGTATTTAGGAAAAATATAATATTAGCACTTCTAGTATAGTTTCTGGAAGAATTAAATTGAAACTTGAAATGTGTTTTTAAATAGATGCAAACTTGTTTAATTCATACCTAGAGTTCTTGTGCTCCAAAAATTATGAAATTTGGATGGTAAGCTCTTCTTGATGATTAGAAGCTCTGGTAAAAATTTTAAAGTCAGTGCATGAATAGTTTTTGAGTTATAGATTTTCCTTTTATCATTAGATGATCCTTGTGTGAATTTTAATAATGAATCTACGAATCCAATGACCATGAAATTTATTGGAGGTTGTCCTAGTACCTTAAGGATGCTAAGAAAAATATAAAATCTGTTGCTTGACACTTTTCACTAGGTTTTCCTATTTATGTTATTTTAAGCCTTTATGCTTTGTTATTTTTGTGTAGGATGTTATACTTGTTCAAATGATGTGAAATTTTTACCGTACCCTACTTGAAGCATTTAACACGTACTGTAATTTTTGTAGATTAAATGGTGCAGTTTTCATATATGTTTATTATTCCTCTTAAATAATTAGATAAATTAAGAAATGCATTAAAAGAAATAAATTGGTGATGAACACCTTACTTTCTGGTGTTCTTGTGATATGTGTGATGAGTTAGTAAAGTTGGTTTTGTCCATTTATATGTTTGCCACATAAGTTAATAATTATTTTCTTGCATTATGTCTTTCTGGACAGCTCAGGGAACTTTGCAAAGTTCACCATGATAATTTGGTTTCCTGGGAAAGTGGTGAATACAAAAGTTGTAGAGAACTTATGTATCTAGCTCCTGTTAAAATTTGGTGGCTTTTGGCCTAGTAGTTTAGGAGTTATAGTCATTCAAAGCTGGATCACAGTTTTGCTTGCTCTCTGTCTTGTTTGGACCTGATTATGTGGTTCTGTAAATTCGACCTTTTAAAGGTTGGAATCATGCCTTGAGGTCTGAAAATGAATTGTAGACAATTTCATAAGCTTTCCAAATTGTCTTGTTGCTTGTAATTTTGAATTGTAGATCTCTGGTTATGAGCAGTTTACTGTACTGTTGTATAGTTCCTATTTTCCTAAAATACGAATGTTTGTGTGTATGCTTTGTTGCAATGTTCTTGTTGATTGTTTAGGTGCTAGCCTAACTTGAGAACATGATTAGGTGCAGGTACTAGGTCCTTAACTGAAGATGAGCAATTGTACATTAGGTTGTATAAACTTAGTAAGTTAAAGTGATTTGAATAGAGCTTAAGTTATAATATGCGGACTGCAGTAAGCATGTGCATTCCCCGAGCATCCCTAACTTCGTTCATGTGCATCCATGATATTTATCTTGCGCATATATGCAATAGGTGTGCCAGAGGGAGTAAAGCTTCTGGAGTTCGAGGGAGCGAGATAGGAGGAGGAGCCTAAGGTTCAGGCAATCGACGAAGTAGCCACCAAGGAGGAGTTGCCCGAGTGCCCTGACCACCACCCATCCTCTTTCCAGAAAGGCAACCCTAGAGCATTCTAAGTCTCCCCTATTTTTACAAATATCTTGAGTATCTTTTATTGTTGATGATGCTTTAAGTATAGGAATTGGTTGGAACCAATTGTTGCATTATATATCTATCCTTGTCCAGATATCGCACTTGAATCCTATTTAAGTTCAGGAACGGGTTAAATGCTTAGCCATGCTTAGTGCGGTAGAAGTCGGGTGATTTCCTGTCACCTGTGAGCTTTAGGATGAGGTGGGTCACGGTTGGCTATATTTGCTATCGTGGAAAAGAACCATGTTAAAAATGAATTAAGACCGGGCGGAGTCTTGTGTAGGTTTGGACATAGTGACTCCATCTATGTCGTTTAAGGACCAATATGCTATACGTCCTCATGTCATGTTGCACGTAGCCTAACACTTAGCTGGCCGGATAAGTCATTCCGACCACAAAGCCTAGTAGCTCGACTCAGGTCGGGATCATGAGCAGTTGGTCACAATCTGGATGGCAGTAAGGATGTGCGGAGAGCCATTGGCGTAAGCCCAAGGGTGGGTTAAGTCACCGAGCACTCATGGCAGAGTGGTTCTCTGATTTTGCGGCACTGATCATACCCGCAACTCCTGAATTGTACCAAAGGTGACTTGTTTGCGACCCTGATGGGGGAAGCAGGGTTTGTGTTTAGGAATACCCCTCCAACTGGATAGGAATCGATTTGAATTGCCGTCTCTCCCGGAGAGTGAGAACTTGATTAAGCAGCGACAACATAGATTCACTTAATTTAACGATATGGTTAAATGGAGAATGATGATAATGTTGCCACAGTTTATACCTGCTATGGTTAATAATGTTTGCATCTTACTCAAGTGATTGCTTAGTACAAGTGCTAATATAGATGACAGGTTAATGGCTAAAAGTTACTACTAGCTTCGGTTAAGAGTTGATCATTATTACTTATGTTTTTCCGCAAAAAGAAAGTGTCAGCCAGATCCACTAAATTAAGCTATGCATGATCCTTGGTGTCTTTTATCTTTGGTTTCCAACGGGTAAGTCTAGCTGAGTACATCCTCGTACTCAGGGTTTATTCTCTCTTGTTGCAGATGACTTTCTTTATCAGGGCTTCTGTAAGTACTATCTCCACCCGGTGGGTGACAAAGATTAGATCATGGGCATGATCTCTGTTTATCGTATTCGAATGCTTTTGTGAGATGTGATCGGCAAGCCGGTACTTGTATTTGAACTCGTGTGTGTGAGTTAAACTATTTGCTTTCGCTACTTTACAAGACTTGGTTTGTAATAACTATGACTCTGATGTGTTGTAATCTATCTGCAAACTCTTTGTGAAATGTTGTAACGTGTAATGTGTTATGTTGAATTACTATGATCTTGGTTGTATGCAAGTTGGTTTGAAATCCTTCGTGGTTTCAGTTGACTACCGGGTTTATATGGGCTCAAGTGCGAGAATTTGATCATTTCAGCGATTGTTTTTGTACTTGTGGTCTTATAAATTGGATGGTTCTGTGACAGCTGGCATCAGAGCTAGATTCAACACTAAACATGTCATACGGGTATTTAAAAACAAAAGCTTTTGTTGCAAAAACGGTTTTCCAACTTATAGTTATATATAAGTGTTTCAAAATCTGAAATTTTATAGTGTGCTAGTGATCACATCCCTTGTAGCCCACATAAGGACTTTTAGGTGGCTTATATAATTACTAAATTGGGGGAAAGTGATTGTTTCTATTTCGTTGTCCATGCGGCGTGCTATTGCATGGGTGCCATTCGCTTGAATGGTAATGTATGGATCAATTGCCTCTACGACAAGGTAAGTGTGAGTTGTGAGAGCATGACCGTCCAACTATCGGTCTAGGGGAGAGTTAGTTGTGGTTACTGAAATATTTACATGTTGCATACATGTATATATGAAGGTACTTAATTGTGGGTATATCTGTCGGGTAGTTTGGAAACCAAAGTATATATATCCAGGGATGTATATATGGAGAGTATCTTAGTTTACTATTTTCATTGTATGCTTAATTATCTCTTGTGGGGATGGGTTGCAATGAAATTTTCTGCAGGTACGCTAACAACGCACCGTGTAGATCGACTAGTTACCGCTATTCGAGCGAACGTGTGTATGCCACCGTATATTCCGCTAGAACTTAATTTTTTTAGGTTTGTGAGGACGTATGGAACATGCATGCATCATGTTCACTCTATCATTCATATTGCATTACTCCCTCCCTTATAATTGCTTATCCCAAATATTAATTTTCATCTCTCAAAAAAAATAATCCTCTCATGAGAGTTGCATCCCTTTTGATACAGATGGCCGCGCCCATGCTTCCTCCTTGTAGCAGCACCTTTTTGGACCAGTTTGGTATGCCTACCTTGCTCTGGAGGGTGCTAAGCTCAGTTGGGTACCCGGAGGTGCCCCGTTACACGTGGGTGTAGATAGTGCCATTTGGAGAGGTGACATGGTACAATGTGACCTTGGTGGTGCCGTAGAACCCCATGAGATCGTTGTGGCATGGGTGGAGCACCGAGTCTGATGGGCAAAGCCCATGGGAAGCCACGTAAGTTGTTGCTCTTGATGTACTTATGGACATAGCACAGAGTTTCAGAGATGAATTGGTGGGTGGACTAGCTTCATCCATTCCCCGAGTGGCTCCTACAGATGCTGAGTGGACTCAAGAAGCTAGCCAGGCCTTGGTTCAAGGCCGTGGTGAACGTGTTCAGAGCAACAATGTGGGAATGAGTGCTATGATGGCCATCTTGAAGCTTTGTCAAGTCAGGCAGGACACCCTCTCTAGAGTATTAGAAGAAGCTAGCAAGGCAATGGTAGTCCAGCGCAAGCTCAGGTTGCATGCCCACAAGTATCGCCATAGGGCGGAGGCATATGGGCAAGCTCAGCTAGAGGTAGATGAGATTCAGGGCATTGCAAATTATCATCTACAGCAGTGGGGTCAAGCAACATGCGAGAGAGATGAGCTTCATAACCAGCTTATGAACCTCACCATAGAGAGAGATGAGGCATTATAGGAGTTGGACCGTGTGACCCGTCATAGAGACGCAGCTCTAGAGTTAGCAGAAGAAAGGCATTAGGTATGGATCATGGCTAACCACAATGCTTTTCAAAGAGAGAATGCGCTCCAAGAGCAACTAGAGCAGCTTCAGGTTGAATACCATCACCTGAACAACCACCTATTTCCTATTCCTCACCCTCCACCAGTTTACCCAAATCTTGGACCTCAAGTGATTGAGGCTAATGAAGAAGAAGAGGACATGCAGATAGATGTCAATGCAGCTGAACCTGCAAATGAAGAGGAAGAAGATGACCCTGAAGAAGTCTAGGGCATCTCCGATGTGGACAGTGACCACTTCGATGAGTAGTTAGCTAGCAAGTCTCACTAGTTTAAGCTTTTGCCACCATTGTGTAATGGACTCAGTACTATGGTGAATGTTGGATGTACCTTTTAATTTGAACGTGGCATGTAATGTACCTTAATCCGCTCCCTTTAGGATGCTTATCTTAGTTGGTGGAATTTACAAACTTGTCATGTTGGAATGCACTGTGAATGGCGCTAGTAATCTATTGATGATGTGGAGATTGGAGAATGAATTATTGCCTCTATTTTATTGCATGAATTTTACATTCTCTCTAGTAAATTCAGTTTGGCGTAATTACATTATTCCTCTCCAATGTGCTGACATCACCAATAATTGCTGGTTGCGCAATGTTGCAAATGCCACGCACTCGTGCCACTGGTATGGCTGGTGATGATGATGATCTCCCACCGCCACCACCACCCACACCAGCGGAATTGATGGCAATACTGGTTGAAGGACATCATACTATGGCAAATGCTCCCCGCACGATTACAAATCATGATGGCCATGGTGCACGCCAAGGACCTGAACCAAATTAGTATAGCGACTTCAAAGATTTCCTTAACACTAAATCACCAATCTTCAAGGAGGCCGAAGAGCCCCTCCAAGCTGATGAGTGGTTGAACACTCTAGAGCAAAAATTCTGTCTGCTTTGCTTGACTGAGGTGCTGAAGACTGAGTATGCATCTCACCAACTGCATGGGCCAGCTGGCATTTGGTGGAGCCATTATCGGTCCACTATGCCCGCTGACGCCCAAATCACTTGGGATCAGTTCAAGTCTGCTTTCAGGGGAAATTATATTCCTCCTGGTCTCATGGCAATCAAGCACACTGAATTTATGAAGCTAACACCAAGAGCTTGAATGAATACCTATAGGCTTTCAATAACCTTGCAAGGTATGATACTAAGTTTATTGACACTAATGCCAAGAAGATCGCTAGTTTCAAGCGGGGACTTAGCCCCAAATTGATGAAGACTATAGGAAATTGTAAGTGTGCTACCTTTAATGAGTTTGTTAGTGATGCTTTATCTCAAGAAAACAACAATGCTATTTATGCCGCTTCAAAGAATCGTAAGAGAGCCTATGAGGCGGGTGCCTCACAGTCCAAAGCTCCAGTCACATCTAAGGCTCCATTCCATCCTCCGGCATCAGCTGTTAAGTTCCGCCCACCGCTGAAGAAGAATCTAGGCAAGACTAGATTTCACAAGGCTTTTATAGTTGCTCTTCCAAAGGGCACTACTAGTCAAGGTAGCTCTAATGTTCCTCCAAGCAACATGCCATGCTAGAACTACAACAAGCCAGGTCACTAGGCAAGAAAGTGTCCTTATCCTAGGAAGAATAACAACCAAGGTGGCCGCCAGGGGCAGGTGAACTACACTAATATTGCTAATATTCTTTTAGGAGAGGTAGTCACTGCTGGTAAGTTTCTGGTTAATCAACACCCTGCAGTTGTACTATATGATTTGGGTGCTTCACATTCTTTTATGAGCCCCGCATTTGCATCCAATTTTAAACAGAAAACATACACTGTAGAGGGTGAGGGTTATTGTATTAGGGCTGCCAGTGGTACTATCCCCTCAAAGCTAGTTGTTGGGGTGTGCAACTTTAGGTAGAGGGATGAAGTTATCATGTGGATCTGGTAGTTTTACCAAGGCTGGGTATTGATGTGATATTGGGAATGAATTGGATGAGCAGTCATGGGGTGCTTATTGATATATCGACTAGAGTACCAAAGATGACTTGTTTGCGACTCTGACAGGGGAAGCAGGGTTTGTGTTTAGGAATACCCCTCTAGCTAGATAGGAATTGATTTGAATCGCTATCTCTCCTGGATAGTGAGAACTTGACTGAGTAGCGGCAACATAGATTTACTTAATTTAATGATATGGTTAAATGGAGAATGATGATAATGTTGCCACAACTTATACCTACTATGGTTAATAATGTTTGCATCTTACTCAAGTGATTGCTTAGTACATGTGCTAATATAGATGACAGGTTAATGGCTAAAAGTCACTGCTAGCTTAGGTTAAGAGTTGATCATTATTACTTATGCTTTTCCGCAAAAAGAAAGTGTCAGCCAGATCCACTAAATTAAGCTATGCATGATCCTTGGTGTCTTTTATTTTTGGTTTCCGATGGGTAAGTCTAGCTCAGTACATCCTCATACTTAGGGTTTATTCCCTCTTGTTGCAGATGACCTTCTTTATCAGGGCTTCTATAAGTACTATCTCCACCCGACAGGTGACGAAGACTAGATCACGGGCATGATCTCTGTTTATGGGATGTGATTGGCATGCTGGTACTTGTATTTGAACTCATGTGTGTGAGTTAAACTATTTGCTTCTGCTACTTTACAAGACTTGGTTTGTAATAACTATGACTCTGATGTGTTGTAATCTATCTGCAAACTATTTGTGAAATGTTGTAACGTGTGATGTGTTATGTTGAATTACTGTGATCTTGGTTGTATGCAAGTTGGTTTGAAATCCTTCATGGTTTCAGTTGACTACCGGGTTTATATGGGCTCAAGTGCAAGAATTTGATTGTTTTGGTGATTGTTTTTGTACTTGTGCTCTTATAAATTGGACGGTTCTACGACATAAATACCAAACCCCGGCTATTGTAGAAGGAATCAATCAATCTAAATACAAGTCAATTACTTTTTTTGGCTCCGGCCACCCCTTAGGAGTAGGAGTAGAGTAGATCTTGGTGAGTTCTTTAGCGAGTACGGCTGCATCGATCCAGTCGACCTCCACTGCTTGTCTGTAAGTACCGTCATGGTTTATACCTCTGTTCGTATGGCTGCATCGATCCGGTCGACCCCCACATTGGCTCTGGTATAAGCTAGTTATTGACTCTTGTTTAATTCAAGTATGGCCTATGTGATTCTGCCTCATACCCCACTACTTGAATTAGATCAAGGTCAAGTTATCAGCTCTACCTTAGAATGACAGTCTTTGGTAGATTCATTAAGTTATCGATATTGCTTATTGCTTTCATTATTTATCTAATTACAACAATATCATTCTGCCCGATTGAGATTGATTTAGATTGGCCTTATATCTTATTTGACCCATCGTTTGCTAACCTAAAACTGATCCAATCTACACCTTAAATGATGAGATATGTCTTATCGGCTGTTTTACATCAATCTTGATCGTGCATAACATGCGGTTAAGGCATGTTGTGTTTTGAGTAGATTTATTGGCTAGAGAGAACCATTCCACGGCCCGTTATCATGGCCTGTGTAATTCTACCTCACACCCTACTATTAGCACCGTGGAGTGGGGATCGATATTTATTAGATCTATTCCTGGTAAGGCATGACTTTAACTGTGTGTTATGCCTGAATCAGCTGTTTTAGCCGATATCGAGCGCTTTCATGAAAAGTTCACATCACGAGACCGTTGAAGTAAAGATAGGTTAAAAGATATGTTAGCCCCATGATCTTATTATTGTATTATGGCCTACATGATTCTGCCTCATGCCCCACTGATATTAGTAATGAGTTAGGGTCATCGTGTCTATTATTATTTCTACGACCTGCATGATTCTGCCTCGTGCCCCACTGGTCATGATGATAGATGAGATCTAACATGTTCATTAGATTTAATCTTTATTAAACGGTTAAGTGGTGTTGAATTGTTTCTTTATATAAAAAGGGGTTTGGTTAATTATAATCATTGGCTCAGCACAAACCTATCATTGTTTACATCTTATTGCTATTGATTAATATCTGTTCGATTAATGATATTTATCCTAAGTCATAACCGATTTTTCTTACACAACCCCATGAGCTCTAATTGAGTTATTCTCATGAATATACTAGAATCGACTATTTAGTTGATGTCTTTTCATATCAGCTCTCATAGCCACACATTCGGGACTGTCTAGCAACACCGGCAAGTTCTGCCCTTAATTATTGATGAACTTTCTCTCCTTGTCAATTGTAGGGTCAAATTGACTAGCACATCTCAGGAGGATCATGCAGGATTGACCACCCCTATGCTGAAGCTAGGTGGATCTGCTCCATCGAGTGGACCCTTCCGGCTTGCTGTGTGTGTCCTCGGCATGGGGCAAAAATTCTGTGTCAACACATGTTTCTGGCACACCTGATGGGACCCCACAATCGTCATGGTAGTTCACAACAATGACGACATCCTTATGCTACATTATGAAGATCTACCTGATGGGGATAGGGGTATCATCAGCAAAGCTATAGAAGAGTTTTAGAACAAATGTTTGTTGTCCTACACTAAAACACGTGACAACATAATTGTTTAGAAATTTCTACTACCAAGAGTTCTGTTACACGGGCATACGGAGACAAATGAAGCCGAAGACAGGCATTTCTTTAAAGAGGTTGTGGACAAATCTATTCATGATGCCATGTCGAGCCATAACGAAGCTTTCATGGACGTATTCCATAATGCCTTGAAAGAGGCGATTCATGGATTTCCAGTTGGTCAAGGCGGACTAGCTTATTACAACATTCTAGATCCGTCAACCCAGGGGACCAATCAAGTTGGTACCAGCCATCAAGAAGCAGCACTGGCTGGTAGTGGTGATGTCCAGATAGATCAGGGTTAATCTAAACAAACTCAAGGAACTACTACAAATCAAACACAGTATCATCCTGAACCACTAGTATAGCATGTGCAACAGTTGGTGGGGCAAAGTCATAACTAGGTGATCAATTTTGGCACATCAGGCCACATACCATCATCGGCTCAAAAAATAGCACTGTCAGTTCAAAGGATCCGTAGAGATATAGATCCTTATATCTATAATCAGAGACTTCAAGCAGCAAGCCAGCAAAGGACTCAGCAGATTGAGATTCCACAAGGGTATCACTATGGCATAGATTATACACCCTCCACATGATGCCAAATCTAGGATATCAAGGCACGCAAGATTTCAATTCATAGATGGGTCAGCAGGTACAGAGGAATCCAAATCCACAAGCTGATGAGTTATTGCTGAGGGTGACTGAGATGATGAAGAATCAGTTCGGTCTGAAGCCAAAAGGGCTGACCTTTTCATACAAACACCCGTATCCAGAATGGTATGATTTAGTCGCTCTTCCAACAAATTATAGGCTCCCAGAATTCACTAAATTTAGTGGCCAAGACAGTACAATCACGATAGAACATGTTAGTCGATATCTTACACAATTGGGCAAAGCGTTAGTTGAAGATGCTCATCGAGTTTGTTTCTTCTCTCTATCCTTATTAGGGCTAGCCTTCACTTGGTTTTCATCATTGCTAGACAATTCCATTACCAATTGGGCTGACCTAGAGAAAATGTTTAATACATATTTTTATACTAGGACTGGAGAAAAGAAGATTAACGATCTGATAACAATAAGACAGAAGACTAATGAATCGGGCACTGAATTTCTTCAGAGGTTTCAAGAGACCAGGAACTTGTGCTTCTCCTTAAACTTGGCCAATGATCAACTAGCTGCTTTGGCTATTCAAGGAATGCTACCAATGTGGAAAGAAAAGCTGCTAGGATAAGAATTTGACAACTTGGGACAATTGGCTCAACGAGTAGCAGCTGGAATGCTACCAATGTGGAAAGAAAAGCTGCTAGGACAAGAATTTGACAACTTGGGACAATTGGCTCAACGAGTAGCAGCGCTTAATAGCCAATTTCAGAGTATGCACAGAGATACCCAGTTCTAGAAGAGTACCTCAGTAGCCAAAGCTTATGATCCATACTCAGTCAATGATAGCTATGAAGATGAAGAAGAAGAGGTTGCTGCAGCTGAATGGAATTGGGACAAGAAGACAGTGATGGTGCCAAATCCTTGGGGAAGAGGAGTCAAGGAGAGCTATGACTTTGATGTCACCAAATTAGATAAACTCTTCGATTTCTTGCTAGAGAAAATGAAAGTTGATGATAATCCTTTCCTAGTAGATGATAATCCTTTCCTAGTAGCCAAATCCTTGGGGAATCTTCAGCAGCATATACAGAGAGCTATTTAGCAGGGAGGCTTAAATTTGATACGCCTCGAAAAATGAAAGTTGATGATAATCCTTTCCTAGTAATCAAAACATGGTTGATGCTAAGCTATTCAAAGGAAAAACTAAGGTCCTAACATCAACCAAATCAAAAGAAGTTGGAACAGTCAATCCTAAGATGCAAATATCGGCTACGAGTATAGAGAAATTAGGAGACATCGTGCCGAGCAGAAGAGCCGATATGAGCAGGGGAGGATGTCAAAAGTAGAGATGACAAAGCCACGGGTCACATCTTGGATTCTATTGAATAAGTGGTAGCGGCAGAAGGGAAAGGATTATCAGAGGTGGTTAAAAGATCAAGCATACCAGCATCAATTGAAGCAAGAAAGGTATAAAAGGGAACAAGTCGAATTACATTGGAATTGTCCATTCTTCAGACATTGCTAGAATGAAGGTTTGAAATTGCCTACCAGACATGACTGTCCAGAATGCAGTAATCAATATTGGGAGTATAGGCAGTCTCAAACCAACCGATGGTCTATCCATGCTCAAGATGCATATCATCATAATAACTTGGATTGGTGCTTAAAAAATAAAAGTGTTCATGATCGGCTTGGAAAAAGAGTCATTGATCAGGACTGGGCTAATCATGAAGTAGAAGGCACAGAAAGAAGATATGTGTGGCAAGAAAGCCAGTGGTGCCCATGAGGTTTAATAAGAAGCCAAAAGAGGAGGGTGCAACGCCTAAGGAATAAAGAGATGGAACAGGCTCAGGCATCTGGTAAGACTCAAGCATGGCGTACCAAGCAAATAGCCTATAGAAAGCAACCGTTGGCTAATATCCAAATGGTTTTTCTGTTGCCATCAGTGTTTAGAGTCAATGGTGAAAACCAATAGTTGATCCAAGCAGTCGGCTTTGAAAATTTGTATTAATGGATAATCCAATAAATGGTACAGACGGGAAACTAGGACATGGCTTCACGTCGGCCGATGAATTAGAAGAAGTAGATATTGGTCCTGGAGATAGACCTAGGCCAATGTACATGAGTGCTAAGTTGGATCCGGAGTATAAGCAGGAATTAATTGACTTATTAAAGGAATTTAAAGATTGCTTTGCTTGGGAATATTATGAGATGCCTGGTTTAGATCGGTCAATTATTGAACATCAGCTACCAATCAAACCTGGATATTGGCCGTTTAAACAAGCTCCGAGGAGATTCAACCCAAACGTGCTTGATCATATCAAAAAGGAGACTGAAAGGTTATTGGAAGCAAAATTTATTCAACCATGCCGATATGTAGAGTGGATATCAAATGTTGTCCCTGTATACAAGAAGAATGGAAAATTGAGAGTTTGCATTGATTCCAGTGATCTAAATAAAGCCACACCTATGGACGATTATCTGATGCTGATAGCTGATATGTTAGTAGATGCAGCAGCCGGGCATAAGGTTATTAGCTTCATGGATGGTAATGCAGGATGCAACCAAATTTTCATGGCTAAAGAAGACATAGCAAAGACCGCTTTTAGGTGCCCCAGCGCAATCAGTCTATTCGAGTGGGTTGTAATGACCTTTGGACTAAAGAATGCTGGTGCGACTTATCAAAGGACGATGAATTATATTTTCCATAAGTTGATCGGTAGGATTGTTGAAATCTACATCGATGATGTGATGATAAAATCCAAAGGATACAAAGAACACCTGGCTAATTTGCATGAGACTCTAGAATGCATGAGGAAGCATGGTTTGAAGATGAATCCTAATAACTGTGCTTTTGGAGTATCAGCCAGGCAATTTTTAGGATTCATGGTCCACGAGAGGGGAATCGAAGTTGGTCAGAAAAGCGCAAAAGACATTAATGAAGTAGTTCCCCAGACTACCAAAATAGAGTTGCAATCTCTGCTTGGTAAGATTAATTTCATTAGAAGATTCATTTTGAATTTGTCGGAGAGGATCCTGCCATTTTCTCCCTTGTTGAAATTGAAGAATGATCAAGAATTCAAGTGGGGTAATATACAACAAGAAGCATTCGAAGAAATAAAATAATATATGAAGTGTCCACCTATGCTGGTCTCTCCTTAGCAAGGTAAACCATTTAAGTTGTACATATCGGCTGATGACAAGATAATTAGATCAGCCCTGATGCAAGAATTTGAAGGAAAAGAGAGAGTTGTTTTCTATCTAAGTAGAAGACTACTGGATCCGGAAATGAGATATTCTCCCACCAAAAAATTATGCTTGTGTCTATATTTCTCTTGCACTAAATTATGACACTACTTATTATTGGCTAAGTGTATAGTTGTTTCCAAGGCTGATGTGGTTAAGCACATCTTATCAATGTCAATACTGAATGGAAGAGTGGGAAAGTGGATTCTTGCGTTATCAGAATTCGACTTGAAGTATGAATCGGCTAAAGCAGTCAAAGGACAAGTAATGGCCGATTTTATCACCCAACATCACAAGCCAAGCATTAGTTATGTAGAGCCGATGCCGTGGACGCTGTTCTTTGATGGGTCATCATGGAAGTAGGGTGGTGGCATTGGTATTTTTATTATTTTGCCTCGAGGGGCAAGTTTTGAGTTCGCTCTTCCAACTAAGCCAATGATTACAAACAATCAAGTGGAATATGAAGCTATTTTCAAGGGACTGCAACTTCTTCATGAAGTAAAGGCTGAAGCAATTGAAGTATTTGGAGATTCATAGTTAATTATTAATCAATTGACCAGCCTATATGAGTGCAAAGAAGAAACTTTGAAAGGATACTACGATGAGTGCCAAAAGTTACTCAAGGGATTTCTTCATATCTCTTTCCAACATATTCTGAGAGCACAAAACCAAGAAGCTAACCATCTAGCTCAAAGTGCATCAGGATATCAAGTGTTTCAAGAAGTCTTGAGTAGTGAAACCTCAAGTGATGACTGGAGAGTTGAAATAGTCGCTTACCTTAGAGATCCGTCTTGGAAAGTTATCAGGAAGCTAAGGTATAAATTGGCTAAGTATGTTTTGTTAGATGATCAATTATATTATAAAATAGTTGATGGGGTATTGCTCAAGTGCTTGAACCAAGAAGAAGCAAAGGTGTTCATGGGTGAGGTGCATGAAGGGATATGTGGAGCTCATCAATCGGCTTATAGGATGAAATGGATTATTCACAAAACTGGATATTTTTGGCCAACGATACTAGAAGATTGTTTTGAATATTACAAGGGGTGTCAGGACTATCAATGTTTTGGTAATGTTTAGAGATCGCCCGCATCGGCCATGAGTCCAATAATCAAACCATGGTCATTTTAGGGTTGGGGAATTGATTTAATTGGCCAGATTTTTCTGTCTTCAAGCAAAGGACATAAGTTCATATTGGTAGCAACAGACTACTTCACTAAATGGGTTGAGGCAATTCCTTTGACAATGGTAACCTCAAAAAACATGATTGATTTTGTCATGGAACACATTGTGTATCATTTTGGGATTCCTCAAACTATAACTACCGATCAAGGGATAATGTTCACATCAGAAGAGTTTGGGGATTTTGCTACTAGTATGGGGATTAAGCTATTGAATTCCTCCCCTTACTATGCCCAGGCTAATGGTCAAGCAGAGGTGTCCAACCAGATTATGATTAAGCTGATTAAGAAAAGATCGAGGAACAGCCAAGGAAGTGGCATTCAACGCTAAATGAAGCACTATGGGCATATAGGATGGCCTGCCATAGATCAATTAAAACGTCACCTTACGAACTTGTGTATGGCCATAATGTCATTCTTCCTTGGGAAGTTCAGATTGGACCGAGGAGTGTTACACTACAGAATGATTTGTCAGCTGAGGTTTACAAGAATCTTATGATAGACAATTTGGAAGACTTGAGTTACCTTCGACTATGTGCTCTTGAGAATATCGAAGCCAATAAACTAAGGGTTGCGAAATATTATAATAAAAAGGTCAAGAATAAGCAATTCTTCAAAGGAGACTTGGTCTGGAAAGTGAAATTGCCGATCGGATCAAAGGACAGTAAATTTAGCAAATGGTCACCTAACTGGGAAGGACTTTATCGGATCAAACGTTGTGCACCTAGTAATGCTTATATTTTGGAAACATTAAAAGGAGAGGAAGAATTTGGCCGAGCAATCAATAAGAAATATTTAAAGAAATACTATCCTAGCATTTGGATCAATACTTGATAAAGATCTATTCGGTCGATAGTTTTAATAGCCGAAATTGAAAAGATATCGCCTCTAGTGTAAAAGATGAACCCAAAGGAGTAAAAGCTAATACGATGTGTATCGCCTATAGAAGCAAAGCAAACACAAACAAAATGATGGGTATGAAGCACAAAACAATGGGAAACCACTCAAGGCGAGGAAGTTATTTGCTAAACATCACCTATTACAAGCTATGGGCCAGAAAACACTTTGCCTACTATATCATTGGCCAGAGTATTAAAAGATACAGAGTCGGTGGCGTTCATAAAATCTTCAACCAAGCACTCATGTTCCCCAAGGTGCACTATGTTTGAAAAACCATGAGGAAGAAGCTAGAGATTATGGCCCGAATGGGCTTGTGCAGCAGCAAACGCCATGGCAGCGCCATGACGAATGCCATGAAGGGTGACCTCCCTGACATGATTTGGGATGTCATGCAATCGAACCACCAGAACAGCGCCCCTAGCATTAACAAATCCTGTTGCATGATCCGTGGTTGATCGAAGACTCTCCAACTGAGCCGTTAGATCTAAAATATTCAAGGAAAGAGTGATTAGAAATCTTGAGGGTAAAATCAAGAAGAAACAAAGAAATAATGACAGACATCTCACCCATGATTCTAGCTTCAGCCCTAGCCAACCTTTCCCTCACCAGGCCAACCTTGGGGGGAGATCGGTCTTCAATCATGGCCAAACCCAATTTCGCTAGGGAGAGGCAGTTGGCTAGATGCTGGTCAGTTCGATCGATGGAGGCTAGTAGATCGTCATTACTAATCTGTTGCCTCGGGTGACAAGGAAGCTGGCAGTGGATTGGTGCCAAAGATGACCCCAAGGGTTGGGCAGAATTGGCCCTTCGATCTGAGGCAATGGGAGCACCCTAAGATGCATCCTCTTGATGACGAGGGCATTGGCATGATGATGTGGATCCGTTGAGGGCTTCTTCAGCAGACCTCTTGTTGTTATCCATGACCTCAAACCTATGGAAAGGTAGAGGATGTACTGAAGATGAAGAGGGTTGTTTTTTTTTATTCATGGCCATAGCCCGTATATATAGCCCGGGAAAGCAAGAAGATAGGTTTCGATGGAGGTGTGAAATTGAAATCAGAAAACAGAAACGGATCAACACTCTGGAAATTCAGGGGACGGATAACGAAGAGATAACAGACTCAAATTTATTACTTCCCAGATTACAAAATATCGTGGGGTGGATACATTGACCAGAGATTAAACCACCAAAACTTTTTTGGATTGAAGGGTGTCTAGATTTCCACAAGGCCGACACTCATTGTGAACCAAGTCGCATCGGCCCATCAATAAATTATACTACAAAAGAAGAAAGTGTGCCCGCCTAACATATGCTCAACAGAGTTCTCGATAAATTGAGGAACTTTGGGATAGAAGCCTAAGGCTGTCCCGATGGATGTTTGAAGGAGCAACAAGGGGAAGATGATCACACCTTCTAGCTCTTGCAGACACTAGAACAACCTTGTGAGCATGGAGAGAAGACTTAGGTGATATCACAAGAATTCTTCTAACCACAATGGCTGGTCTTCTTGGCCAACGAGGTGTTAGATTAAGCAATACAATTGCCCTATGCACAAGAATTATTCTAGCCGCTTGAAATCTTCATAAAATAGAACATGGAGGGTCTAGCGAAACCAGGAGCACTCAAGGGAGCAGATGGAAGAAAAGCATGGCTAAATTGTTGAGTTGCTCTCATTAGGGTCGAATAGGCATTTATAGCCGGCCTAAAAAGATGAATCCAAGTGCCCATGAAGCAGTGACGCTCTTGTAAAAAGTTTTGAGGCATAGGCTCATGGGTTGATGCAGGCAATGACAAATAGTGGACCCCAGATCAAGGTTCTCTACCCATGACTGTGGACCAATTAGGAATACAGACATGACAATTTTGGAA
This sequence comes from Miscanthus floridulus, assembly GCF_019320115.1. Classification (NCBI taxonomy): domain Eukaryota; kingdom Viridiplantae; phylum Streptophyta; class Magnoliopsida; order Poales; family Poaceae; genus Miscanthus; species Miscanthus floridulus. Next base: position 93,329,535 of record NC_089581.1, on the reverse strand, counting down.
TAAAATTACTTTTATCCCAAAATTGGGGGGCATGTGTTTACACCAAAATTTGGAAGAAGATGTTATAGGGACCCAAAAGCTCCCAAGATCATGTCACCAAGGAATCAATTATGTGCAGATTGGGACCAGCTAATTTAGATGCAGAAAATGGAATTGGCTTTCCACACATAGCGCCGGCAGATAACAACAGAGGCTTCGTTTGGCGCTAGGATGAAGCATGCTGGACTCTACAAAAAGGGAAAGATTAGAGTCCAAGTTATCTTAAATTAGGAATGTTTTCTCTAGGGTCAAAAATTGTAATAAGTCATGCTTAGACAAGAGTCATGCACAGGGCCCATGTATAAATACCAAACCCTAGCTATTGTAGAAGGAATCAATCAATCCAAATACAAGTCAATTACTTTTTTCGGCTCCAGCCACCCTTTAGGAGTAAGAGTAGAGTAGATCTCGGTGAGTTCTTTAGTGAGTACAGCTACATCGATCCAGTTGACCTCCACTACTTGTCTATAAGAACCATCATGGTTTATACCTCTGTTCATATGGTTGCATTGATCCAGTCGACCCCCACTTTGGCTCTGGTATAAGCTAGTTATCGACTCTTGTTTAATTCAAAGCATGGCCTGTGTGATTTTGCCTCACACCCCACTGCTTGAATTAGATCAAGGTCAAGTTATCGGCTCTACCTTAGAATGGCAGTCTTTGGTAGATTTATTAAGTTACCGATATTGCTTATTGCTTTCATTATTTATCTAATTACAGCAATATCATTCTACCTGATTGAGATTGATTTAGATCGGCCTTATATCTTATTTGACCCATCGTTTGCTAACCTAAAACTGATCCAATCTACACCTTAAACGATGAGTTATGTTTTATTGGCTGTTTTACATCAATCTTGATCGTGCATAACGTGCGGTTTAGGCATGTTGCGTTTTGAGTAGATTTATTGGCTAGAGAGAACCGTTCCATGGCCCATTATCATGGCCTGTGTGATTCTGCCTCACACCCCACTGTTAGCACCGTAGAGTGGGGATTGATTTTAGTAGATCTATTCCTGGTAAGGCATGACTTTAACTGTGCGTTATGCCTAAATTGGCTGTTTTAGCCAATATCGAGCGCTTTCATGATCAATTCGCATCATGAGACCATTGAAGTAAAGATAGGTTGAAAGATATGTTAGCCCCATGATCTTATTATTGTATTATGGCCTACATGATTCTGCCTCATGCCCCACTGATATTAGTAATGAGTTAGGGTCATTGAGTCTATTGTTATTTCTATGGCCTGCATGATTCTGCCTCATGCCCCACTGGTCATGATGATAAATAAGATCTAACATGTTCATTAGATTTATCTTTATTAAATGGTTAAGTGGTGTTGAATTGTTTCTTTATATAAAAAGGGATTCGGTTAATTATAATCATTGGCTCAGCATAAACCTATCATTGTTGACATCTTATTGCCATTGATTAATATCTGTTCGATTAATGATATTTATCCTGAGTGATAACCGATTCTTCTTACACAACTCCATGAGCTCTAATTGATTTATTCTCATGAATATACTGGAATCAACTATTTAGTCAATCTCCTTTCATATTGGCTCTCATAGCCGCACATTCGGGACTGTCTGGCAACACCAGCAAGTTCTGCCCTTGATTACTGATGAACTTTCTCTCCTTGTCAATTGTAGGGTCAAATTGATTGGCACATCTCAGGAGGATCATGTAGGATAGACCACCCCTATGCTGAAGCTAGGCGGATCTGCTCCATCGAGCGTACCCTTCCGACTTGCTACATGTGTCCTCAGCTTGGGGTGAAAATTCTATGTCAACAATATGTCTACTATAGGTTTAGTATTTTTCCTACCTAGAGAATGTCAACACAAGACCAGCAAAATGGGAATCATAATTTTACCACTTTCCTAGCTCAAGGTATGCATTTTACAAGATATAAACTACTTTAAAAGCACTTATGTTTCTTAATTTAATTCTCCTAGAAAAATGCCATAAGCAGTAGATTTCATATTTTTATCAAATAGTACACTTCAAGATGAATCCAACAAAATTTGGTTCACCCCATTTGGATACTCCTAGCTCTAGATATAATTTTTGCAAGTTAGCAACAAAATCTATGAAATAAACAAAGAAAATCAAATTTACTCGGGCGCTACAGTTAGGTGCACCCGGTCTATACACCCGCTATGACTGATAGCAGGGGCCCACAGACAAACCAGCCCCACTTGACAAACACACAGAGCAGAGGTAGTGCTCTGACCGGTGAGAACTCGCCGATGGCGAGGTCACCGGTGATGAGGTCACCACCGTTGTGTTCCCCATCATCACGTGCATCTACGGGTACCCTAGGTTTGCTTAGAGGATCACTAGAGCTACCTCACTAGCGAGCTTGCTTAGGCGAGCATGGCTATGACATCAACAAACCCTAGCGAAGCTCTATGGTGTGGATCAAGTGATGGTGAAGCGGCGGTGATGCATGGCTGCGTGCATGGCGGCACGAGCACGGCGATGACACGGTGATGTTCTGGTAGGAAAGGGGGCATAAGCATGCATCCGTCTTTCCCACAAGTTTTCCCCATGCTAAGGCTAAACCCTAATGCCTACTATGAGAGAGAACGACTACTGGACATGCATGGCCACGTTGATGTGCATGGCGATGGTGCTCTCGGCTCACAGCATTGTGGCTCTACGAGTGGTGGCTCTGGCTTCTAGGGTTTACAGTGAAGATGAACCGAGAGAGAGAGAGAGAGATAGGTAGGAGGAGCAGTGGATAGTGCTGGCCATGGCGACCTTGGAGCTCGGCGGTGCTTTGCGGCCATGGCAATGATGGCAATAGCCCATAGGCCTTTACCTTGGCTTGAGCTAAGGAAATGGCGGGTTGGTAAGGTGGAGGAGGTGATGGCGGAGCTGTGGGTGCAAAGGATTGAGCATTGGGGCTTCGTAGATGGCAAATGCTACTGGTGGAGACGTGATGGTGACGCTGCTGTGGTGCTCCGCTTGCTTCGGTGAGCACGAGGGTGAACAAGAGAGGTGGGGCAGAGGGAGTGAGCATGTGAGAGAGAGCGAGAGGGAGTGACACACTTTTCTACCCACTAGCCTAACTAGTGGGACCATCGTCAGTGGGCAGCTACCACGTGGCGCGAGCAGGCTGTGCCAATCGACCACGACGCGACTGAAATTTGAATCCGCTAAGTTCAATTCAGGCGACTGACATCACATCTTCAAATGATCAAAGCTCCTAATCCATGGTGAGTTGGTGAAAACTTCATTAATACAAAGTGTAGAGCTACATGAGTACTACAAGATTGATTAAAGGAGTTTTGTCTAAATCACCATGGTTTTCAAACTACAAAGCTCTAAAGTGGGCTACATTGAAACTAAAATCAGCATTCTACACTTCATATGCTCATGCTCATGAATGCTTGGATGATCACAAGCATAATTAAGTATATGTGCAACATCACATGTGATAAAGAGAAGGTAAATGAAATGAAGCTTCATATGCTCATGCTCATGAATGCTTGTGCTCCTGAAATGCAAATGCCAAATGCAATGCTTAACTCTGGGGTGTTACTGCCCCTCCCCCTTATAGAAATTCCATCCTAAGATTTGCAAGACCTACCATTCTTCATAAAAAGCGGGATAGACTTCACGCAAATAATCCTCCCATTCCCATGTGGCATCTTGTTCACTATGGTTATTCCACACCACCTTGTAGAACTTAATGACCTTGCTCCAGGTTACTATTTCCATTTCTTCTAGCACTCGGATTGGTTTCTCTTGATAAGTCAAATCCGATTGGAGCTTAATGTTGGTGGGTGCAATAGCTTCATTAGGTATGTGGGGGTATCTTTTTAACTGAGAAACATGGAAGACATTGAATATAGTACTCTTCTCTATGGGAAGTTGTAACTTGTAGGCGACATTTCCCTTCCATTCAATAATCTGGTACGACCCTACATATCTAGGCACAAGCTTCCTTTTTACTCCAAATCTCTACACTCCCTTCATGGGCAAATCTTTTAAGTACATGTAGTCTCCCACTTCAAAGGTTAGTAGTCTTCTTCTCTTATCAGCATAATTTTTTTGCCTAGACTAAGCTACTTTCATATGCTGTTGGATAATGCGTACTTGCTCTTCTGCTTTGGTGACAAAGTCAATGCATAATATCTTCTTTCTTCGGGTTCAATCCAATTCAAGGGAGTTCAACATTTTTGGCCATACAAGGCCTCAAAAGGACTCATATTGATGCTCTCTTGATAACTGTTGTTATATGAGAACTTGGCTAAAGGTAGCCATTTCTCCCATGAACCCTTGGAGGATATAAGACAAGCTCTCAACATATCTTCTAAGATCTGGTTCACTCTCTCGGTCTATCCCAAAGTTTGTGGATGATATGCTAAACTTCTGATTAGTTTAGTTCCCAAGGCCTAGTGCAAGTGTTCCCAGAAGTGAGCTATAAACTGTGGTCCCCAATCTAAGATTATGATATTTGGTACTCCATGTAGCCCCACAACCTGTGAAACATATAACTCAGCATACCTTCTAGTGTGATATGTTGTGTTGACTGGTACAAAATGTGCCGACTTGGTGAGACGATCTATAATGACCCATATAGAATCGTGACCTTGTTGTGTTAGCGGGAGGCCTGTAATAAAGTCCATACTTATTTCCTCCTATTTCTAGCTAGAATAGGCAATGACTGAAGTAATCCAGTAGATTTCAAATGAATGGCCTTGACTCTACTACAATTATCACACCTAGCGACATAGGTGGCGATTTCCTTCTTCATCTTGGTCCACTAAAAATGTCTTTTAAATCTTGATACATTTTGCTACTGCCCGAATGGATAGACAACTTGGATGAATGAGCTTCATCTAAAATTTGATTTCTAAGTTCATAGTTTTTGGTACCACAAGTCAGTCCTCGAACCATAGCACACCTCTTTCATCCAACCTAAAATGTTTGGTCTTCTATCCTTTCATCTTTCTCTTGATGTGAAATACACTCACATCTGTCTTCTGTAGTTCGATGATTTTGCTTTCAAGTGAACAACTAACGGTGATATTGTGCAACACCACAGGATGTAATAGATTAAACCCATCCTCCAACAGAGAATTGTAATGATACTTTTGGCTCAAGGCATCTGCTACAACATTAGCTTTTCCTAGGATGGTAGTGCACTTCCAAATTATAGTCCTTGATCAGCTCTAACCATCGACGTTGCCTCATGTTTAGCTTAGGTTGAGTAAAGATATATTTGAGACTCTTGTGATTAGTGTATATGTGACATACATTTCCCAACAAGTAATGTCTCCATATCTTCAGGGCGTGAACAACTGCTGCAAGCTCCAAATCATGTGTAGGGTAGTTGACTTCATGCTTTCATAATTGTCGGGAAGCATAGGCAATAACTCGACCTTCTTGCATGAGCACACACCCCAAACCTGTACCCTGATGCATCACATAACACATAGAAAGGCTTTTTAATGTTGGGTTGTGCTAGAACAGGAGTTGTAGTTAGCAAGGTCCATAGGGTGTGAAAAGCGGCTTCACACTCTGGAGTCCAATTGAACTTTTCATCCTTCCGGAGTAGTCTGGTCATAGGCTTAGCTATCTTGGAAAAATCTAGAATGAAATAATGATAGTAGCCTGCTAGCCCTAGAAAACTCAAAACCTCATGAACCAAAGTCAGGGGCCTTCCAATCCATGACCTCTTGTACTTTAGTTGGGTCTACAGAGATTCCATCTTCAATAAGATATGACCCAAGAAAGGTACTTTCTTCAACTAGAATTCACATTTGCTAAATTTGGCATACAATTGATGCTCCCGCAATCTAGATAAGACAATTCTTAGATGCTCTGCATGATTTGCCTTATTTTATGAGTAAATCAAGATGTCCATCGATAAACACAACCATGAACTTGTCGAGCTCGGGCATGAATACCGAATTCATCAAATACATGAAGTAGGTAGGAGCATTTGTTAGTCCAAAAGACATGACCAAATCCTCATACAAGCCGTACCTAGTGGAGAAAACTATCTTAGGTATATCCTCTGGCCTGATCTTAATCTGATGATAGCCGGATCTCAAGTCAATCTTAGAGAATACCTTTGCTTTAGCCAGTTGATCGAAACAAAATATCGATACGAGGCAAATGATACTTGTTCTTAATGGTCAAAGCATTAAGCGGACTATAGTCCACACACATCCACAAGGATTTGTCCATCTTCTTTACGAATAAAGCTGGGACATCCGCATGGAGATGAACTAGCTCGAATGAGACCTTTGTCCAAAAGTTCTTGTAGCTGAATTTTAAGTTCAACTAACTCATTTGGTGGCATCCTATAGGGTCTTCTAGAGATGGGTGTTGTACCTAGCACTAACTTAATCTTAAATTCCACATCCCTATCCGGCGGTAAACCAGATAACTCATCTAGAAATACATCAGGAAATTCATAGACTACTAGAATATCATAGAGAGTGGTGGCTTGGATAGCGCAAGACAAGTTTTGGAGATCAAAACTTTGGGGAAGTGGTACTAGAAAAGCATTACCCCCCTTTTGTTCTCTCAACATAATTGTTCTAGTGGTAGTGCCAATGAGAACTCCATGAACACTCATCCATTTCATGCCCAATATCACACTATCGCTAGTCCTGGCAATATTATAAGATCTATAGTGTACTCCCTCTCTTGTATAGAGATGAGCACATCTCTCACTAAATGATTAGTAGAAATAGTGGCCAACCACCCTTGTCTACCTTAATTATCTTCTGATGATGCTTAGATGCAAATGTTTGGCTCATAAATGAACGAGAAGCTCTAGAATCAAATAAAACAATGGCAAGATGTTGGTTAACAAGAAACATACCGGCGGTCACAACTTCTCCCGCAAAACTTCTTCCACAGGCTGTATAATGCACGTATCCAGGATGTGCTTTTGGATTGGCCTATTTCTAATTACCCTAGTTTTGATTGCCATTCTTCTTGGGATGAGGGCACTCCTTGGCCCAATGACCTAACTGATTGTAGTTGAAGCATGGCTGGTTGTTCCTTGGTCCTACTAAGCTTCCCTAGCCTGCATTGCCCTTAGGTATGGCAATGGTGAATGCCTTGTGGAATGTCTTTCTGAGGGCGATTGGCTTGAGCTTTTGGCTGAGGAGGCATATACTTAGGTGCTGGTGGACGGAACTATGGCCTAGGCTACCACTGGAGCTCTAGACTGAGATAGCCCTAAGGTACCAACCTCAGCTGCTCTTTTGTAGCCCTTTGCTGCTATGTGCAAGTTGTTCTGGTTCTCCTAGTGTCGATAGAATATCGTCGGCAGTCCTCCGAGGGGTATCCCATGAAGGTAGATTGATCGGCAGAGATACGTGTAATCGAGAACAAGATGGCAACAGAGACACAAGAGTTAGATAGGTTCAGGCCAGCAGCATGACATAATACCCTACTCCTGTGGTCTGTTGGATTATATTGGCTATCATATGATATTGCGTGTGTTTGGAGGGGGTCCCTGCCCACCTTATATAGTCCAGGGACAGGGTTACAAGTTGGTTAGATCTAAGAGATAACCGAAGAGTAATAATAGATTACAAGAGTCTTGGGATCATACGTATCCTAACATATCTCATAGTATCTTCAGGATATCTTCCCGGTGTCTTGCGGGATGCGCCGAGCAGCGTCATGCCCCATAAGGCTTCATCTTGTGGGCTGGGCCACCCCTGGGGGTGCAGCCCATGTGGTCTAGCCATGGGTTTTCGGGGTCATACCCTCCATAGCTAGTCCCTAAGCGCCTTGCATCCATTGTCCAACACCATCTTGAGCTTGTTTGAGTAGGTGCGAACAAAGCCAAATAGTCAAACTCATGGTCCGACCACCATGATGTGTTGCCGAGCAGTTGTAAACCATCACTGAGTAGTGTGAACCATCACCGAGCAGCTATGAACCATTGCCGAGCAGTGTGAACCATCACCGAGCAGCTATGAACCATCACCGAGCAGTGTGAACTAGTCATCAAGTAGTGTATCCCAAGTAAGGCTTGCCATAAGGATGTAAGGATCTTAAGTTCAAAATCGAAAAATTTCGCTGTAGTGGACCAAGTGTGCCCACTTAGAGTCTGACCACGAGAAAGAGAGATAGTCTTCTTCAACTTCAGGAGGGCGGAGTCTTCCAGATTAAAGCAAACACACTCACCGCTAGGTGAAGTGTGCCCACTTAGTCCCTGAGCCTGATAGTAGGTGATGTAGTCACGCGGTGTCAGGGTCCAAAGTAAAAAGAAAAACAGAAAACCAGCCAAGCAGGCAGCCAGTCCCCGGGCAGTAGCCCCGAGATGAGAAAGGCACATTCACCACAAGGTGAAGTGTGCCCACTTAGTACCGAGCCTAATAGTAGGTGACACTATCACATGGTGCTAGGGTTAGAAACAATAGTCAACAGAAGAAAGTCCCCAATGTGGTGAGGAACCAAGTCATATTGCTGACGCAGTCCCTGAGCCACAAGTGGAAATATTGGAGAAAACAAATCATGGAGAAAAAACCAGAGTAATGGCTATACAATAGTAATTACTGGAGCCATAATGGATGGTGGAGAAGTTGGTGAATATTTGGTGAGCAGTAACAAATTGCGACGATAAATGGGCAATACTGGGTTGCAGTTGCGCGAAAGCCCCGGTAATGGCCCACCACGCTATTTCGAAAGAATTCAGAGAGGCACAAATCATGGAGTGGTTTCCCAAAAACCCTTGAATGTGAAAGGTGGGGGAGTGCTTTATAACTGCGCTGCCGCACCCCACGCTCCCACCTTTGCCACTTTGCCACTTCATCTTCCTCCTCAGCCCTCGCGCTCCTAGATTCATATTCACATGCACTTCCACCACCAACCCCAAACTAGATCTGAGAGATGGCGCCAAAGAGGGGAGCTGGAAACCCTAAAGAAGGCGACCACCAGAGCCAGCCATGATAATGTGTGTGTGCCGCCGAACATGGGGGAGGCTGAGATCAATAGGATGGTGGAGGCAGGGCGTTCTCTCTGACCAGTGTCACCACTGTATGGTGGCTAGCCAATGGTGAGCCCTTCCTAAAGCCACATACTGATGAAGTAGTAGTTTTTGAAGATTATTTCTAGCGCGAGTTAGGATTTCCTGTTCATCCTTTCTTGACGGACCTATTGGAGTTCTAGAGAGTTAGTCTATGCAGTCTCCACCCTAAACACTATCTTGCACATCTCAATCTTTATCCACTTCTATGAGGTGTATCTCGGAGTTCTTCCCCACTTCAACCTCTTTCGTCATCTGTTCTGGCTAAAGAAGAAGGGTGGTGGTGGTTCTAAGGTGGTCAGCGGTGTGTATCTTCAACTTTGTGATGGAATGGCGGGCGAGCACATCACTATACCATTGAACACCTCACTGAAGGGGTGAAACACCTAGGTGGTTCTACATGAAACAGAGCCACCCCGCCATAAGCTGTGACGTCGACCATGTTCTAGAGAACCAGAGGAGCTAGTCAGAGAAACTAAGCAGTTCTGACATGGAGCAGGTGAGGGAGCTCCTCAACCTAATAAAGGGCATAAAGCTGAATGGTGGATTGGTGGCTGTGAGCTTCATAGTGCGCTGTGTCCAACCCTGCAAGGAGAGGGCCCACGTGGGCTTTGATTTCAAGAGGGACACCAATGACACCCAGGAGAGGACAGAGAGGGTGTCAAAGGATGATGTGATAGAGTGGGCCATAGGGCTATTTGCTCTAAATGCCTCATTCAGCATGTTAGGGCAGATGAGAGCCTTTAACTGCATGAATCCGCCTCCTTAGGTAAACATCTCAATTGTTTGTTCCTAACACTTTTATCCTTTACCATTGCTGAGCAGTGAACTGATTCACTTATGGAAAGATCCATTCACAGGAACAAGTGGCATACTTCTCAAACGTGCTGAGGGCAGTGGATGCCTGGCCAACAACACAGCCTGAGGAAGGTGTTGTTAGTGCCTCATTAGAGTCTGGAGGCACGGACGCTAGTCGGATGGAGAGTCCTCCCTTAGTGTCGGAGAAAATCTAGGGGAAGAGGGATAGCAGCAGATGAGCCAGCCTAGAAGAAGAGGAAGACGACGGTTGCTGCTCCCTGCAAGCCGAGCGACATCTTGATTGGCGGTGACTAGACCACTTGGATGCAAAGTGTGGCGATGTCCGAGCACTGAAGTGCCTCCACGCAACATGCGCACGGAGGTACAATTGAAGGGAGGGGAGGAAGTCCCCTGAGCAGTAGGCGAAGGGAATTCTTGAGCAGCAGGCAAAAGGGAGTTCTAGAGCGATAGGTGGAGGAGAGGCTGATGGTGGAGACCATGAGACCTCCACCCTAGGGCATGGAGGTCGACCCTAGAGTCATGCCTGGGGGCTCAGGTAGGCATCGCCAGTTCAGAAAAGTGTACTAGGAGGCCGACATGTAAGTATCCTTGCCTTGGACTTATTTTACTGTCGTATCTTTATCTCTTTTGGCGATTGATGAGCTAATCTAATGCAGAGCGAGGCATTTGGAGGATTTGAATCCATCCATCTAGACCAACGAGTAGCTGGGGGCTAGGTCCCGGCATGGAGACAATGCTAGTAGACCCTGTCCTTGAGTCCCTAGGTGCTCGGCGGCCTATAGTGGAGTCAACCGCCGCTGCTAATGAACTTGGCGGCAGGAGAACGATTAGCATCGATGGTGGATGAGCCTGGTGGCGGTGCCTAGGGCAATAGTGGTATCCACCAGATCTTTGGAGGTAGAAGCTATAGTTGCCAATGCCACGCTGGAGTCTGTAGTGGAGAAGCCAATGGTGCTAGAGGAGCAGACGATGCTCCCTGAGGCGTCAGAGGGTGTGGTCGAACACGCTGTGCAGGCCACCGAGCCCCTTGGTGGTGCCCCCAGCTATAGAGGAGGACAAAGTGGAAGAGATTGAGCATGAGGAAGCTCGCCCTCAAGCCATCTAGATCCTCCATAAGTGGGGCAACGAAGTGGTGGTTGTTGAGGAGGAGGACACCACCAGGGAGCTCAGGAGGTTGGAGTCCACCCTTTCAATGGCGATGAAGCAGATCAAGGTTAGCATTGCATCATCAATGTTCATCTTTGATGTTGGAGATTAAAGTTCTTCATAGTCTTGGTGCTTTTGCAGGGGATAGCTTGGACTGCTGAACAATGGTGATAGCTGATCAAGAGGATGCAGCCCCTCACCGAGGAGAACGCAAATCTAAAGGAGGTGATGAAGCTTATGGAGAAAAACATCCAGAGGGCCTAGCATGAGCGGGATCTTACTGAGTCTCAAGCGTAGGATCTAGAATACCAAAAGGGGGCTCTATCTGAGTAGCTGGTGATCGTGTTCGAGCAGTTGCAGGGTAGGTCCGAGCAGCTAGCCACTGTCTCCGAGCAACTGATGAGTGTTTCTGAGAAGCTAGAGCGAAAATCTGAGCAGCTGAGAAATGTCTCTAAGCAGAGAAAAGGTATGGCAGATCGATGAATTTGCTTTGCACTACTGAAGCCTTATTGTTGCTGACGACCATTATGCTTGTAGAGCAAGATGTAGAGCTCAGCCAGTTGCGCCAAGTCATCGGTCAACTCTAGGAGGAGGAGAAGAAGACAGCTAGGTGGAGGGAGAAGCTGGCCAAGGAGCTGAAAGGTGAGTACTTCGTGGTTGGAGTTACTGCTGGAGTAATTTCTTTGCTTGATGGAACCTTGTGATGCCTGCTAATGTAGACGAGGGTCCCAATCTTCTGTCAGGTTCAAGATAAATAACGATTTGTTCGGAGAGCGACACACCGATCCGGCTTTAGATCACAAAGACCCAAACCCTGCAACCTTAGCACCACGTCTCCTCTGGTTATCAACCGTGTCACAATCCGGTTGACCTCGCCAAGAAGGCTAATCCCTGCTGCGAATCGAAGAACACAAGCAAGAACAAGATAAAAAGCAACCCAATTAAAGTGACAATTGCAGATGAATGATTAAGCACTCGAAGTTGGGGTCTTGCAAACCGATAACGGCGACTGTTCAATGACAGATTGATCTAAAATAAAACCCAAAACCTAATGTAGGTGGTGGCTACTGATTATATAGCCTAAGGGACATCCAAGGATCCCTCTTCACGTCCTAAAGGTGTCCCAACACATTACAAGGCCCAACGGCCCAAAAGACGACGACGCAGCACCGTGATAGATTCTAGACATCAACTTGTTTCGATGATTCCCATTGATTCTGATGGAATTTTGATGTGGGACCACTTCCATTGGTTTCCTTATGAAATTATATTTCCATCCATATGTGGATCATCGAAAACAGAGTTCGCATGCGACCTGGACGTCTATTTTACTACACGCTGATCCTGGAGCCCGAGATGGACTCATATTCAAGTTGGACTAGGCCTCCGGCTTGGCTTGGACGTCCTCGCTGGCCTCCTAAGGTGGTGGCCAAGGAGGAGGACTGTCCAAGGGCTTTCTTAGTGGATTCTCTAAGTCCTTGGGGTGTGCTCCCACTTGGGCCAGGGTCCCAAGGATGAATAACAAGCCCATAACGATAGTGTAGCTCCCAGCAGAAATAGCGACAGAATATCTTGATGGCTTTGAGGCCTTGCTGATGTGATATTGAGATGAGACCAGATCTATTTGAAATCTTATCAAACAATCTTTCCATCAAGTGCTCATTGACCTCGATCGCACTCCAGATGGCTGAGTTATGGCCTTCCCAATAGAGCACTGTCGAGCTACCGATGAACCGAAAATTCAACTTTGATGAACTTGCACGTTGAGACATATTTGTACCTACATTCAAATAATGACATGTACATGTGGAACCAAGTGAATTGTACCAAAAATCACTATGCAAATGTAGGAACAAGCTCACCTTATAAAACAATGGTCGTATCTGATGGTGTCATGTCCTCATCACCTGCAGACTACCGTCGGAGGGCCAAGGCACAGTTTGATGTGCTGTAGCAGGCGGCTAGAACCTAGAGGAGCAAGCTTGATGCCATAGTTGCTGGAGTCAAGCTGGTGCTCGACTGCATCGACACAGAGGTGGCCCCTAAGCTTGATGGCAGGCCACCGTGTCTAGACACCATCATCGACAGGTGCAAGGCGGTGTGGGAGAACTTCAAAAGCTTCAACCGCGATGCCACCATCACCGCCGTTACACATGCCCTAGTAGTGGTCCAGTCCCGCTACCTTGTCATTGACCTTCAAGTGATAGGGGCCGGATTCGCTAGAGGGATGGGAGTGATGGAGCATTAGTAGCTAGAAGATGTGGTGGAGGACGAGGCGAAGAAACTGGCCAGCGATGTCGACCTGTTCGATGAGATGGACGACGATGGCCAAGCCCAATGACCTGCTCAAAGAGTGTTCTATAACAACTAGAGAGGGTAGTTAAAGCGCATGAGGGCACAGATAATCATTTATGTATATATATAAATGTTGTAAAGTGATGTGTGCATGTTTATGCAGTTTGCCAGTATTTTGTTGAAAAATTGTTGTAGTGTTAACCCTAACTCAATTATACATAGTATAAGTAGCGTACGAGCAGTTAGTTCATTGCTGAACTCTTGGCCTTGGCTAGCCCATGGTTCATAACATTGAGCGTGGAGCCCGTGCACATGTAGGAGGAATACGCGTGACCAAGGAACCACAGCCGACCACCCATAACGCAGAGCGCGGAGCCCGTAGCATGTGTAGGGAGAGATTAGAGACTAGGTCTTCTCCAAAGAACATAGAGCAGAACATGTGCTGCTCGGCGATTGGAGAGATATCTTGGAGATATGGAGAAACATGATGGAGCATTTATGGAGATCATGTGTTGGAGTTTGTTAAGGAGTAACTTAGAGTTGGCGACCGCAAATGGAGATTAAATTGTAATGGAGAAATAATGGAGACAAATTATGGCGACCAAAACTTCATTCATTATGGAGTGGAGAATACATATTTGGAGCATTTCAAGGATAGAAATGTATAAAATGCTCGATGTGCCATGAATTGGGGATATCGATTCCATCCAAGTTGCATAGCCGATAAGACCCTAGTCGGGTAACCTCCTTAACCATGTAAGGCCCATCCCAGGGGGAGGAGTGCTTGTGCATCCCTTTGGTTTTCTACTTTCTGCAGAGAACGAGGTCACCGACAGCAAATGAACGACCTTTGATGTTGCGGTTGTAGTATCTTCTTAAGCCTTCTAGGTATTTGGCTGTGCGGATGCAAGTGATCAGGCATTCTTCTTCAGCCCTATCAATGTCCTCTGTCCTGAACAGCTACTGACTTGGTCTTCATCATAATGTTCCACCCTAGGTGCTCTAAAGGCAATGTCTGCTAGAAGTATAGCCTTAGAGCCATAGACCAAAAAGTATAGAGATACACCGGTGCTATGACTAGCTTGAGTGCACAGTCCACAGACCACAACTAGGAGCTCTTTGAGCCATCTACCTAGATGCTTTTCCTCTCTCTAATATAGCCTCTTTTTTAGGGCATCAAGGATCATGCCATTCACCCGTTCGACCTGTCCATTGGCTCTAGGATGGGCAACAGAGGACGTATTTGATGGAAATGCATCAGTCTTCGTAGAAGCCCCAAAAATGATGACTAGTGAATGTAGTTTCGAGGTCAGTGATAATGCTATTCAGGGAGACCGAATCTATGGATGATATGTTTGAAGATCTTGACTTCCTTCTTTGTAGTAGCCAAAACAAGCAGTTTATATTCGATCCACTTAGAGAACTTGTCGATGGTGATGTACACATACCAGTAACCACCTGGTGCTAGCTTAAAAGGCCTAATCATGTCTAGTCCCCAGCATGCAAATGGCTAGGAAGTTGGGATGGTCTGCAGTTCTTATGCCAACACGTGTATTTGCTTGGCGAAAATTTGGCATCCTTCACAATGTCGAACGAGGTCTTCTGCATCGGTGATGGCCATGGGCCAATAAAAACCTAGCTCAGGAAAGCTTTACCAACCAGGTTTCTCGAGGCTGTGTGGTTGCCGCAGGAACCAGAGTGAATTTCGAGAAGTAGTTTCACTCCCTCTTCTTGGGTGATGCATTTCTGTAGTATCCCTTCCTTAGCACTTTTCCTCAACAAGTTCCCATCCACCAGTACATAATGCTTGCTTTGATGAATTAGGCATTCAGTTTTCAGTCTTATCGGTGGGTATGTCGACTGCTGGTGAGGTACTTGATGAACTATTCCCTCCAATCGGGCGGCTGGCAAGGTAGTATAAGTACCAGCTGCTCGACGGGATGAATTTCTTGAACTTGCTTCTCTTCCTTAATAGATGACGTAAAGAGGTCTTGAACGAAAACCCCAGGTGGAATCATGGCGCCGAGAAGAGCCTATCTTAGATAGGTGGTCGGCGAGCTAATTTTGATCTTGTACCACATGGTGGTACTCGATACCATAGAATTTCCCTTCATGTTTCCTGATTTTGGCTGCAATATGCATCGATCTTCTCACTGGAGCAGGACCTAGTCTTTGTTGAGCTAGTTGATGACCAGCGTGGAGTCTTCGTATACCATGAGGCTCTTTACACCAAAATTTGGAGAGAAAAACGTGGGAACTCGAAGCTTCCAAAATTATGTCGATCAAGGAATCAATTGCATAAGGATCGATATTAGCTGATTCAGATACGACTCTAGAATAGGATCTCTTTGGATGACGTCAAGTAGATAGTGATGATGAGCTATGGTTGGTGCCATGAAACTACATATCGGACTCTACAAAAAGGGAAAGATTAGGGTCCAAGTTATCATAAATTAGGAATGTTTTCTTCTATGCCAAAGATTGTAATGAGTCGTGCTCAAGTAGGATTCATGTTTAGGCTCTAGGTATAAATATTGGACCCCGACTATTGTAAGAGGACACACAATCAATCAAATACAAGTTACTTACTTTTTGGACTCTGACCACCCCTTAGGAGTAGGAGTAGAGTAGATCTCGGCGAGTTCTTCAGCGAGTAGGGCTGCATTGGTCTGGACCGACCTCCGGCTTGTCTGTAAGTACCATCATGGCTTATACTTCTGTTCGTACAGCTGCATCGATCCGGTCGACCTCCACTATGACTCTAGTATAAGCTAGTTATCGACTCTTGTTTAGTTCAAGTATGGCTGCATCGATCTGATCGACCTCCACTACTCGAACTAGATTAAGGTCGAGTTATCGGCTATATCTAAGGCTGGCATCCTTCGAATAGATTCATTAAGTTACCGATATTGTTTATTGCTTTCATTATTTATTTAATTACAGCTATATCACTTTGCCCGATTGGGATTGATCTAGATCAGCCTTATATCATGTTTAACCCATCGTTTATTAATCTAAACTGATCTAATCTGCATCTTAAACGATGAGTTATGTTTTATCACGTGGTTTTATGTCAATCTTGATCGTGCATAGTGTGTTGTTAAGGCATGTCTAGTCTTGAAATAGATCTATTGGCTAACAAGAACCGTTCCACAACCCATTATCATGGCCTATGTGATTCTACCTCACACCCCACTATTAGCACCGTGGAGTGGGGATCGTTACTTAGTAGATCTGTTCCAGATAGGGCATGACCTTAATTGTGCACTATGCCTTAATCGGTTTGTTTTAGCCGATATCGAGTGTTTTCACATATGCTATTCATGTCACGAGACCGTTGAAGTAAAGATAGGTTGAAAGATGTGTTAGCCCCATGATCTTATTATTGTATTACAGCCTGCATAATTTTGCCTCATGTCCCCACTAGTCATAACGATAGATGAGATCTAATATGTTCATTAGATTTATCTCTATTAAATGGTTAAATGATGATGAGCTGCTTCTTTTATATAAAAAGGGATTCGGTTACTTGCAGTCATTGGCTTAGCATAAACTGATTATTATTGACATCCTATTGCCATTGACTAATATTTGTCTAAATAACGATATTCATCCTGAATGATAACCTGATTTTCCTTCCACAACCCAATGAGCTTTAACTGATTTATTCTTATGAGTATGCTAGAAATGACTATTTAGTCGATTTACTTCCACATCGGCTCTCAGAGCCGCACATTTGGGACTGTCTGGCAACACTGACATGTTTCAGCCTTAAATTACTGATTAGCCTTTCTCTCCTTGTTAATTGCATGGTCAAATTGACTGGCACAGTCTTAGGAGGAAGTGCGCAGGATCGATAATCCCTATGTTGAAGCTAGGACGGATCTCTAGCTCCATCGAGCGGACCCTTCCGGCTTGCTCGTGTGCCCTGGCACAGGGACAAAATTTCAGTGCCGACACACGTTCTGCACACCCTAGTGGGAACCCCACAATCAGTCATGGTGGTTCACAACAACAACGACATCCATATGGTACATTACGAAGACCTACCTAATGTAGATAAAGATGTCATCGACTAAAGCTATAGAAGAATTTCAAAACAAGTGTTTGTTGTCCTACACCTAAACATGTGACAATACAATTGTTCAGAAATATCCACTACCCAGAGTTCTGTTGCATGGGCAGACAGATGTAGATGAGACTAAAGGCAGGCAGTTTCTTCAAAGAAGCTATAAACAAGTCTGTTCATGATGCCATATCGAACCATAATGAAAATTTTTTAAACACATTCCATAACGCCATGAAAGAGATGTTTCATGGGTTTCTAGTTGATCAAGGTTGGACTGGCTTATTACAACATTCCACATCTGTTGACTCAAGGGACTAATCGAACTAGTACTAGCCGTCAAGAAGCAAGCACCAGCTAGGTAATGATGATGTCTAGGCTATTCAGAGTTCATCTAAACAAGCTCAATGAGTTACTACAAATTGGATATAGTATAATCCTGGATCGTCAGTGTAGCATGTGCAACTGCTGGTGAGACAAGGTTAGATCCAGGTGATTAATTTTGGCACATCAGGCCACATATCGTCGTTGGCTCAAAAAATAGCACCATCAATTCAAAGGATCCATAGAGATATAAATCCTAATGTCTATAACCAGAGACTTCAAGTAGCAAACCAGCAAAAGACCCTAGCAGATAGAGATTCCATAGGGGTATCTTTATGGCATAGATTATAACACCCTTCATATGATTCTGAATCCAGGGTATCAAGGCACACGAGATTTCAATCCATAGATGGGTCAGCAAGTGCAGAGAAATCCAAATTCACATGCTGACGAGTTATTGCTAAAGATGACTGAGATGATGAAGAATCAGTTTGGTCTGAAGCCAAAAGGGTTGACCTTCTCATACAAATGCCCATATCTAGAATGGTATGATTTGGTCGCTCTTCCTACAAATTATAGGCTCCTAGAGTTTGCTAAGTTCACTAGCCAAGACAGCACAAGCACAACAAACATGTTAGTCAGTATCTTACATAGTTGGGCAAAGCATCCATTGAAGAGGCCCATCGAGTTCGTTTCTTCTCCTTATCCCTGTCAGGGCTAGCCTTCACTTGGTTTTCATCACTACCAGTCAACTCCATTGCTAACTAGGTTGACCTAAAAAGAAATTTCATACATATTTTTATACTAGGACTGGAGAAAAGAAGATTACCGATTTGACAACTATAAGGCAGAAAACTAATGAATTGGGCACTAAGTTTCTTCAGAGGTTCTGAGAGACTAGGAATTTGTGCTTCTCATTAAATTTGGTTGATGATCAGCTAGCCGCTTTGGCCATTCAAGGGATGCTTCCAACATGGAAAGAAAAACTACTGGGACAAGAATTTGACAACTTGGGTCAATTGGCTCAATGAGTGGTGGCACTCAATAGCTAATTCTAGAGTATGCATAGAGATACCCGATTCTAGAAGAATACCACAGTGGCCGAAGCTTATAATCCATATTCAGTCGAGGATGGCTATGAAGATGAAGAAGAAGAGGTTGCTATGGCTGAATGGAATTGGGGCAAGAAGATAGTAATGGTACCAAATCCTTGGGGAAGAGGAGTCGAGGAGAGCTATGACTTTGATGTCACAAAATCAGACAAGCTCTTCGATTTCTTACTTGAGAAGGGACTGATCAAGCTACCCGATAATCATGTTATGTTGCCCCATGACCAGCTAAAGAATAAGAAGTTCTGCAAGTTCCATAATGCTACTTCTCATTCCACTAATGAATGTAGAATTTTTCAGTAGCATATGTAGAGGGCTATTCAGCAAGGAAGACTCAAATTTGATATGCCTTGGAAAATGAAAGTTGATGATAATCCTTTCCCAGGAGATCAAAACATGGTCGATGCTAGGCTGCTCAAAGGTAAGACTAAGGTCCTAACATCAACCAAATCAAGAGAAGCTAGAACAGTTGATCCTAAGATGCAAATATCGGCTAATGAATACTGAGAAATTAGAAGACATCGTGACAAGCAAAAGAGCCAATATGAGTAGGGAGAAACATCAAAAGGTGGGGCAACAAAGCCGCAGGTTACAACTCAAATTCTATTGAATAAATGGTAGTAGCAGAAGGAAAAAGATTATTAGTGTTGGTTAGAAGAGCAAGAATACCAGCGTCAATAGGAAAAAGAGAGGTATGAAAGAAAGCAAGCTGAATCACATTGGAATTGTTCTTTCTTTAGACATTGCTAGAATGAAGTTTTGAAGTTGCCTACCAGGAATAACTGTCCAAAGTGCAGTCATCAATATTAGGAGTTTAGGCAATCTCAAGCCAACCATCAGTCTATCCATGCTCAAGATGCGTATCATCATAATAACATGGATCGGCTTGGAAAAAGAGTTGTTGATCAAGAATGGGCTGATTATGAAGAAGAAGGCAATGAGAGAGAATATGTTTGGCAGGAAGGCAAATGGTGTCCATGAGGTTTGACAAGAAGCCAGAAGAGAAGGGTGCAACGCCTAAGGAATAGAGAGTTGGAACAGGCTTAGGCATCCGATAAACCTCAAGTATGGTGTGCTAAGCAAACAACCAATAGAAAGCAACCATCGGCCAATATTCAAATGGCTTTTATGTTACCATCAGAGTTTAGAGCTCCGGTAGATCAAGAAGTTTATTCAGATTTTGATGAATCGAAGTATGAGGAGATAGTTGCCAAGTTGACAGTTATACAACAAGCAATATTTGATAAACCAGTCAAGCTTTAGCACTTAAAAGCTTTATATGTAAAAGGTTTTGTTGATGGGAAGCCGATGAACAAGATGTTGGTGGATGGAGGTGCTTTTGTCAATCTCATGCCTTACACCACTTTTTGCAAACTTGGCAAGGGACCAGGAGACCTGATTAAGACTGACATGATGCTTAAAGACTTTGGGGGTAATGCATCAAAGACCCGAGGGGCAATGAACGTTGAACTAACAATCAGGAGTAAGACTCTACTTACCACATTCTTCGTCATCAATGGAAAAGGGTCATATAGTTTACTCCTTGGTCATGATTGGATTCATGTGAACTGTTGTGTACCATTGACCATGCATCAGTGTTTGATTCAATGGCATGGAGATGATGTCGAGTTGGTTCACGCTGATGAGTCTATGAGTATCGCAACAGCCAATCTGGTCTTTTGGGAACTAGGAGACTTTGAATGCTTTTCTAGCAAGATATGGGAAGAGAGGAAGGCCACTACAGAGTTCTGTGAGGGTGAAGAAGTGCAAAGGAATAGGTGCGGTTGCGAGTGTAGATGTGTTCGATGCCAAAGCCCTCGCCTTGTATTTGAAGCCACAAAGCGAAGAGGTAGATGCCTCGGGACATGCAAAAGGCAACCATAATTAATAGAAGGCGAAGCGCCACCCCACTAATACTAAAGAGAATATGACGCCGGGTGACTATGGATGGAAGATTGAGGGGTTTTTGCAATAATAAAGGCCATATTTTCAGACTTAATTGGATTAAGGTTGGAAGTCTGGAATTGGCTATTTTCAAATTGGCTCTTTAGTCGAAACAAAGAAAACATAGTGAGATAACAGAAAGTATGGTTGTCATTGGTTCTACACAAGACATATGTTGATACACGAATTACAAGTCTAAATCATCCTGGATCGCTTTCAACACTTCTAGCCAAATAGCATCGACTTCCATGATCTATTGTTTGTCTTCTTTGGCTGATCTAGGAATGCTCTTGAGGCTACTTCAGATGGCTCTACCTTCTCTGACTTTGGCCAGTAGTTCCTATTTCTTTTGTTGAATGGCATCAGGTATTTGAGCCAGGGTGGACTTATGACGATCAATGGCAGCCTTCACATTTTCTAGCTCCTTCTCAAGTTCTACACGCCTGGCTTCCAGTTGAGACAATTCTGGGTCAATACTAAGGGAGGAGTTCTTCAAGTGATCAATCAACTGTGTCAGTTCTTTAGCCTCTTGCCTATTAGAGTTCCCCTTAGCCAATAAAGTTTCATAATCAAACAGATTCCTCTGAGCCTATTTCACCTTCAAGACCTGATCTTCAAAGATAGATAAAGGAGACAAGACTCTAGAGAGAGCTAGGGATGGATTGCCCTTAATGGCCAAGAAAACTCTATGCATTGGACCAGTGTCTTAGACCAAATCGGCTATATTCTTCTCAAGCATTGGCATAACATCTCTTAGCTGATTTTTGGTCTCTTCTGGCAAGGTTTCCTTGGAGGAGGTGGCTGATGAACTAATTTCATCTTCATCAAGATACTCCTCCAGATTGAAAGAGTAGCTCAGGGCTAGAAGATCAAATGCCTACATTTAAGAGAATCTTGATTAAGGGGATTGGATCAGTTTATGACAAAATGAACGGTGAGATGAATGCAATACCTTTTCCGTGATAGCCTCTATCTAAGAAGGGTTAGTTGATGATGCACTGGTGATATATGGATGAATCAGCTCTGGACTCTCAACATTAACATCTGTAAACATTAGGAAAGATTTTTAGCTCATGTTTTTATAGAGAAAATAAATTGAACATGTAACTTCCTTACCATCAGTTATATGCCGAACTGGGGAATCGACAATCTAAGTGTTGATAGAAACAGGATCACCCTCAATGTCGGCAGGATCATTAAGAAGGCTGTCAGGGTCCTACTCTTGCATGGATGTTTCCTCAGGAAGTATCTAGCATGGTAAGGAGTCAGATGGAGGATGAAAAAAACTAAGTAAGTCAAGAAGTTGAAGAAAGATACTCCGACGGATGTCAAGGATAAAACTCACGTTCTCTGCTATTGTGGAGGCATCGGTTATTTCAACCAAAATCGGCTCCTTTTGAGGATCAACCGATAGGGGTTCAACTGGTGCTAAATCAAACGCTTGGGATGGTAGTACCACACCAAGAGTAGATTGGGATGCAATACTCGATAACTATGAAGGAATGAGATTCAAAGTTGAATATTGGTTCGAGAAAAACATGGATTGTGTACCTGAGAGGCTGAAGGTCTTGTCCTACGAAGTCTTTTTCCAGTAGTGGTTTTTTGGGTTGTCCCTTGAGCTGCCTTGCACTTTGAAGATTGATATGTTACGATGGTAGGGGTAGCATGAGTTTTCATCAATTTCCTCAATGAAGGTGTGGTTGATCCCATTCTTGAAACTAGGTATGGTGGCAAATAATCTATAGGATGCCTTTTCCTGTCCAAGCTTGGAGGATTGAATTCATTATCCTAAAAGGGTCGGTTAGAATAGTTGGCAGAGGAATTCATCAAGGAATTTCTCTAAAAAGGGGATGAAAGTTACCTCATTGTCAGAAGCGAATTCCCCATCCAGAGCTATGCACAAAGGGTGAACTAACCTATAGAAAAGATGGGAGCACCATTCTTGCCACCAGGAGTCAAAAAGAGTGGAAGAGAAGCTGACCCTGATCCAATCATGCAAGCAAAGGGAAGGAAGATCTGATCCCAATTGGAAGACTCTGGAAGCTTCCATTAGCTCACTGATATCTTCTCTTGGCTTCAGTATGTTTTTGAAGAACAATTAAGGGGGAAGTTGACCAAAACCAAACTAACAAGCTATGAAGGATGGACAATAGAACTCATAAGTTGGAAGATTGCCTAGAAGGAAGAAGCATGTGGCCATTTTTCCACGACCATGGCAAAATTTGGCTAGAAGAACATAGGGCTTGATGAAGGAATTAAAGATTGCAGCCATTGTCTCGTCCGAGCGGCCTGATTCACATCGGAATTTGAATGGGAAGATTAGCTCATCATTCTCATCCTCATTATATGGTAGCCAAGTTAGGATGCCTGCATCAAACCCTCTGTAAAACTTTTTGAAGAGATGACCAATATCGATATTAATTGTTATGGCCAATGCAGCCTCCCCATAGCTCAAGCACTGATAGGTTCTTCCTTTCTCGCCTCTATATTCCTCATTAAAGTTGGAAGAGGGCAAACTCAGACTTCTGAGATCAGGCCTTGCAATCTTGTGCATGTACAGGTTGAGCCACAGTTGTATCAACCACCAAGGGCCACTAATAGTATGCACTGGTTCGTTCTTCAGCAATTGGGCAGCTACCTAGTGCATCAGATGATAAGCAGCCCCTAGTAGATACTTTCCAAGAGGGATATCCTTGCCTATTGCCAAATGCTCTGCCATAAGCTTATGATTATAAGTTGGACCATAGGATGACCCACAGAAGATGAATCTCTCCAACCACGTATTCAGAAAGGCCACATATTCCCTTTCACTAATAGTTGATTCATCTCCAATATGGTTCAGAATATAACTTGCCCATCCTGTGCAATCTGACATTTTGGCTAATTTCTTGGAACTAGTACTCAAGTATTTGTAAGGCTGCATTGGCCCGGTTATTCTAAGGTCGGTCAACATATAAACATTAGCCAGGGTAATGGTCATCGGGCCATGACCAAAAACGAAAGCGTTCAGGGCATTAGACCAGAAATAAGATGCGGAAATCAAGAGTGAATCATTCCTCTCCATCCCAGACAATGAGAGTGTCAAACATTGATTCAAATCATACACCTCTCAATCTCTAGCCTTTTTCTTAGATACCCTATGAGACCAATCTCTCCATGCCTTGGGCATTTTAGGCCAGTTTCTGAAGGGAGTTTTGATGTTCTAGGAGGACAAATCCACTACAGACTATTTGAAGGGGATTTGGTTGGTTTCTTGATGGATGAAATTAGATGGATCAGGATCACCTAGAGGCCCAAGAAAATAAACATTGGAAGTAACAACTGATGGAATCAAGATTTCGTTCCTCATTTCCTAGAAATTAGATAAAATAAATTTGAGGACAAAGGAAATACAGGGTAGCAACCAACATTTTTAGAATGGGAATTTGAAAGCATACCTCAGGGACGTCATCGCTAGTCACCATTACCATTGAGACAGATGTGAATATGAGGAAGACCTCTTGAATAAGAGATTGATGGGGTGGAAGATTTGCTAGGGTTGAAGCTTTGGCGATGGCAGCGTCGGCTGTTGAGATTTGCTCAAGAAAGAAGGGGAAAGCAAATAGGCCAAGTGAGTCAGAAAAGATACTATTGGGACATTATATAAGACTCGGCCCGAGAAGTCAGGAGTCGCGCGTATATCTCAGAGCAAAACGGTTACGGCGTGGTAAACAGATAAATAGGAATTTTGGAATAAAATCACTTTTATCCCAAAATTGGGGGGCATGTGTTTACACCAAAATTTGGAGAGAAAAACATGGGAACTCGAAGCTTCCAAATTTGTGTCGATCAAGGAATCGATTGCATAAGGATCGATATCAGCTGATTCAGATACGACTCTAGAATCAGATCTCTTTGGATGACGTCAGCAGATAGCGATGATGAGCTACGGTTGGCGCCAGAAAACTACATATCGGACTCTACAAAAAGGGAAAGATTAGGGTCCAAGTTATCTTAAATTATAAATGTTTTCATCTATGCTGAAGATTGTAATGAGTCATGCTCGAGTTGGATTCATGTTTAGGCTCTAGGTATAAATATTGGACCCCGGCTATTGTAAAAGACACAATCAATCAAATACAAGTTACTTACTTTTTTTGGCTCCGACCACCCCTTAGGAGTCAGAGTAGAGTAGATCTCGGCGACCTTATATCCTATTAAACCCATCGTTTATTAATCTAAACCGATCTAATCTACATCTTAAATGATGAGTTATGTTTTATCGGCTGTTTGATGTCAATCTTGATCATGAATAGTGTGCGGTTAAGGCATGTTTGGTCTTGAATCGATCTATTGGCTAACGAGAACCTATGTGATTCTGCCTCACACCCCACTATTAGCACCGTGGAGTGGGGATTGTTACTTGGTAGATCTGTTCCTGATAGGGCATGACCTTAACTGTGCGCTATGTCTAAATCAACTATTTTAGTCGATATCGAGTGTTTTCACATATGCAGTTCATGTCATGAGACTGTTGAAGTAAAGATAGGTTGAAAGATGTGTTAGCCCCATGATCTTATTATTGTATTCTGGCCTGCATGATCCTGCCTCATGCCCCACTAATAATAGTAATAAGTTAGGGTCATCGAATATATCATTGTTTCTATGGCCTGCATGATTCTACCTCATGCCCCACTAGTCATAATGATAGATGAGATCTAATATGTTCATTAGATTTATCTCTATTAAATGGTTAAATGATGATGAGCTGCTTCTTTTATATAAAAAGGTATTCGGTTACTTATAGTCATTGGCTTAGCATAAACTGATTATTATTGACATCTTATTGCCATTGACTAATATTTGTCTAAATAACAATATTCATCCTGAATGATAACCGATTTTCCTTCCACAACCCCATGAGCTTTAACTGATTTATTCTTATGAGTATGCTGGAATCGACTATTTAGTCGATTTCCTTCCACATCGGCTCTCGAAGCCACACATTCGGGACCATCTAGCAACACCAGCATGTTCCGCCTTAAATTACTGATTAGCTCTCTCTGCTTATAAATTGCAGGGTCAAATTGACTGGCATGTCTCAGGAGGAGTGCGCCAGATCGATAATCCCTACGTTGAAGCTAGGCGGATCTCCAGCTCCATCGAGTGGCCCCTTCTGGCTTGCTCATGTGCCCCAGCACAGGATGAAGTTTTGTGCCAACAGAGGCTTTTGAGGCGGAGCATGACGGCTATATGGAGTCCTTGGAGACTTGCTTCGTATTCGGTGGTGTTGTTGGAAGCTAGAAAATGTATGTGGAGAACATATCGGAGCTTGTCTTTGGTTGGCGTAATGAACAAAATGCCAGCACCAGCACCATTGATGTTAAGGGCACCGTCGAAGTACATCACCTAGTTCTCGGGGCAAGTAGCGAGGATGGGCTCTTGAATCTCGTTCCACTCAGCGATGAAATTAGCGAGCGCCTGTGACTTGATGGTAAGCCTACTTCTGAATTTGATGGAGTAAGTGCCAAGCTCAACAACCCACTTGATGATGCAGCCATTGGCCTCTTTGTTGCAGAGAATGTCCCTAGAGGGAACTCAGTGACCACGGTGATCTTGTAATACTCGAAGTAATGGTGGAGCTTGTGCGACATGATTAGAATAGCGTATAGTAGTTTCTAAATTTGAGGTTAATGAGTTTTGGACTCATTAAGGACCTCGCTAATGAAGTAGACCAAACATTACACCTTATAGGCATGCCTGGCCTCCTCATGTTCAATGACGATAGCTGTGCTAATGATGCAAGAAGTGGCAGTGATGTAGATTAGTAGAGTTTTGTCTGGTCGAGGTGCCGTCATGACCAGAGGCTTTGTTAGAAACAACTTAAGCTACTTGAAAGTTGTGTCCACCTCCTCTAACTAGGAGGAGCACTCAGAGGCCTTGAAGAGTTTGAAGAATGGTAGTCCCTTTTTGCCAAGGTGCAATACAAAAGCGGTTGAGAGTAGCCATGCAACCTGTAAGCTTCTGTGCGTCCTTTGCGTAAGTTGGCCATTTCATGTTGGTGATGGTGGAGACCTTGTCGGGGTTGGGCTCGATGCCACAGGCACTGACGATGTAGCCTAGGAGTATGCCGGATGGAACTCCAAAGATGCACTTTGAAGGGTTCAACTTCCATCTATACCTTTTCAAGTTGGCGAACGTTTCTTCGAGGTCGGCAATGAGATTATCGGTGGTCTTGGATTTGATGACCACATCATTGATGTAAGCTTTGACGTTGCAGACTATCTACTGATCAAGGTACATCTAGATGGCCCTTTGGTAGGTCGCCCTAGTGTTCTTGAGTTCGAAGGACATGGTGGTATAGCAATAAGCAACGAAAGGCATGATAAACGATGTCTTGATCTGGTCATCTTCATTGAGGGATATCTGGTGATAGCTGGAGTAACAATCAAGAAAGGAGAGTAGTTCATAGTTGGTGGTGGAGTCTACAACCTCATCTATCCAAGGTAGACTAAAGGGGTCTTTAGGGTAGTGTTTGTTGAGATCAGTGTAATCAATACACATTCTCCATTCTTTATTCTTTTTTGAACAAGAACAGGGTTTGCTAACCACTCAAGATGATACACTTCTTTAATAAATCTGGTAGCTAAGAGCCACTTTATTTCTACCCTAATAGCCTCCTTCTTGTCTAGCGTGAATCGCTAGAGTTTCTGCTTGATCGATTTGGTGGTCGGTGAGACATTTAAGCATTGCTCGATCTTCTTCCATGGTACCCCTAGCATGTTTGCAGGTTTCCAAGCAAACACGTCGGTGTTGGCACATAGGAGGGGTCATCGAGGCTGAGGCCGACCTCCTTGGTTTCCTTGGACTTGGCGGAGGCACGTGGAGGCTCCAGCGCTAGAATCTCTAGGTCATCAGCGGGCACCGTCTTGGTGTCGGTGACCATGCTAGCCATCTAGATGGAGAGGTTGGTGGCTTTGGCGAGGACCAAGACTTTCTATCTCGCAAGCATAAGCGATGGAGAGGTTGGCCCGTAGGGCTAGAACTCCTACAAGTGAAGGCATCTTCAATACTAGATAGGCATAGTGTGGTATGGCCATGAACTTGGCCAGAGCTGGCTGACCAAGTATGGCATGGTAGGTGGTGTTGAAGTCAACGATGTAGAAGTTGATGTGTTTGACACGGTAGTTGCTAGCCGTGCCAAACTGTACTGGTATGGTGATCTCTCCAAGCGGTTTGGATGCCCTGCCAGGTACCACACCCTAGAAGGAGTAGGAGGGTGTGAGATTTCCTATCCCAAGGCCTAGCTCCTTTAGGGATCCGATGAAGAGGAGGTTCAGAGCGCTACCACCATCAATGAGCACTTTTCTAAAAAGCACTTTATGGATGATTGCATCAAGGACGAGGGGGAAATGCCCTATGTAAGCGATGTTTGCCCACTGGTTAGCCCTACTGAAGGTGATGGGGACCTCAAACTAGGGGCGATAGCTAGGGTTGGAGACAACGTCTTCTACATTGATGGTGAGCACCTGATGGGCAATGAGCTTCTGATCGCTTCTGCTCTCGACAGCATCAAGGCCCCTGAAGATGGTGGCGACCACTTTGTCGTGATCCTAGAAGGCATTGTTGTTGCCCCTAGGTGGTCGGCGGCCTTCGGCTCCATCGTTGTTGTCGTCATCTGACTTTTTAGCCTAGAACTCCTTAGCCAAGCCGAGGCAGTCCTTCATCTTATGCTTGCTATTTTTGTGGAGAGGGCATGGGTCTTCGAGGATCTTCTTGTATTGCTCATCATAGTAGTGCTTGGCGCGAGGTTTGTCAATGGCGGTGATGATATGGTCTGGTCGGCGGTGATGATATTGACTAGATTTGGATCCTTCTAGCTGATCACGACCACTGTCCCGATGGTGACTGCGGTCATCATAGCGGCGGTCGTTGTGGCATCGGTCATTGGGTCACTCATCACTGCGGCAAGTTGGGCGATGAGTGCCCGCATCCTTGTTGAAGCGCACTTCAGCCTCTTTGGCGTCGGCATACTGGTCAACGGTTGTTATCATCTCACCGATCCCCTTAGGCGGCTTGCGATTGAACTTGGAGCGGAGGTCACGGTGATGGAGTCCTCGAACAAAGGTGGTGATGACCTCTACTTTCGTGATGTTGGGAATAGAGTTCCTCATCTTAGACACACATCTGATGTAGCTACGGAGGAACTTGGACAACTTCTGGTAAATGTGGTTCAAATCATGCTTGGTGCCCAGCTGAGTACACGTGGCCATGTAGTTATCGGTGAAGACCTTCTTTAGCTCTTCCTAGGATCCAATGGAGTCAGGGGCAAGGCTTGTGAACTAGTTCATCATAGTTGGTGTGAGCATGATAGGAAGATAGTTCACCATGATGCTGGTATCTCCCCTAGCTATGTGCATAGTAGTGGCATAAGCTTGTAGCCACTATGTGGGGTTCATCTATCCTTCATAGGGCTTGACCCTTGTGATTTTGAAACCATGGGGCCACTAGAGTGTCTAGAGTGCCCTTGTGAATGCTTGGGGCCCTTTGGGATCATTGCCATTGTGATCTATGGCATTGTCAATGTTGAGTGGTGGAGGGCTGAGTCTAGATTACCAAACTCTTGCTCGTACTCTTGATGGTGGCGTACTTCTTCTTCATGGCGAGAAAAACAGCGATGTCGATATGTCATCATGCATCTCAGAGATTGTTGAGGTGTGCTCGGATGTCCTGGTCGACTTCCTGGTCATGTTTGTGAGGGTGGTTGATGCGGTTGCCCCTGGCTCCCCCTAGGAGAGGTTGTCCATCATCATGGTGCTGGTCTATGAAATGACTTTGGCTAGGGTGGTGATTAGATCTTGGCATGGCTGATCGGCAAATCGAGCTTGTCGAGTAGGAAGGTCTCTGATCCTAGCAGATCTTGTTGACCTTGTAGTGCACCGCTTTAAGCTTGGCGGTGACCTTGGTGACCTCCGGTGTCTGTGGGAGCCAGGCAAGCTCGTTGGCGGCCATGACCAAGTTGATGCTTGGAGTCTTGTAGATGTTGTGGCCATCAACATGGTCAAATTCATCATCAAGGTTGCATTGGAGTTGGCGTGGCCTTCCTTGCGAGTCGAGCTGATCATTGTGAGCAGCCACGGCTAGCACAAGGGTAGCTTCGTTTGCTCGGCGCTGCGCATGGTTGACATTCCTATTGACACGGGCGGTGTGGACCTCCTTGGTTTCCCCTTCTCGTAGGGGGCTATCAACGCTGACATTGAAGATTGCGCCTCCATGGAAGTGAGGGAAAGGAGGTTGTTCGGCGGTGGTTTCGGTGACAGTCTCCGTAGAGCCCTAGGACTCAGAGTCTGGATTCTCCTCCATGATGGTTTGGAGGGATGCTCTAGGGCATTGGCCGACGTGTAACATGTTGACAACCAACAAGAGCTATTTGGTGATCTGGTTGGCAAGAGGATAGATATCTCCAACCTAGTTGGTGAATTTGCCCCTTAGGGCATCTTGATAGGTGGCGGCGATGCTGGTGAGCCCAAAGGGTAGGGCCATAACCCCTAGAGTTTCCCAATCTACCTCTGATTGATCTAAATCGAAGGATGGTTGGCACTAGACTAGGGTGGTCAGAGCTGATTCTATGATGGAGAGGCAATCGGTGAGCTTCTGGCCGACCTGATTAATGGATGCGATCAGATCATCGTTGTTGATTTGCCTCCTTGGGTAGCGGGGGAGTGGGCGATGAATTGTTAGTGAAAGCAACCTCGGAGGTGGTTCTGAGATCAGATATGTGATCATAGGTGTTGGGGTGATTGGTGTAATATTGACCTACACTGGCTCGATGAGCTCTCTGACTCCATCAGCATTGATGATACATGAGATCGATCCGATAATGAAGATCTGGCTAGGCTATGGGAGGGATGAAGATCCTACAAAACATACCATCTTGTTCGACATGGAAACAGCACGCACACCCCTACCTGGCATGCCAATTGTCGATAGAATATCATCGACAGTCCTCTGAGGGGTATCCCACAAAGGTAGATTGATTAACAGAGATGCGTGTAATCAAGAACAAGAAGGCAATAGAGACACAAGAGTTAGATAGGTTTGGGCCATCAGCATGACGTAATACCCTACTCTAATGGTCTATTGGATTGTATTGGTATCATATGATATTGCATGTGTTTGGAGGGGGCCCTACCCACCTTATATAGTCCGAGGGGCAGGGTTACAAGTCGGTTAGATCTAGGAGATAACCAGAGAGTAATAATAGATTAAAGGAATCTTGGGATCATATGTATCCTAACAGATCTCATAGTATCTTTAGGATATCTTCCTGGTGTCTTGCGAGCTACGCTAAGTAGCACTCTGCCCTACAAGGCTTCATCTTGTGGGCTAGGCCACCCCTGGGGGCGCAACCCATGTGGTCTGCCATGGGTATCTAGGGTCATACCCCCCACACCTAGGTTAAGGCATCACTGACAAACTCATTATATGTTGTACACCTTGAGTTGGCCATAGTCTTCATTAGCTTAGTGCCAAGGCCTCTCTTGAAACTTTCTATTTTCTTCTCCTCTATGTTGACAAACTATGGGGCATATCAGGAAAGATTGTTGAAGGCATGCATGTACTCGGTAAGGGTTTTGGTCCCTTGAGTAAGCCTCATGAACTCGACGGCTTTCATGCGCATTAGCCCTAGGGGAATGTGATGTCCCCTAAAGGTTAACTTGAACTGCTCCTAGGTGACCCTTGCGTTGGTAGGTAGAAAGGATAGGAAATGAGTCCACCATATCCCTACTGGTCCTTGTAGTTGATGAGATGCATATTGAGCCTTTAGATGCTCAGTAACCCTCAACAGATGGAACTTCTACTCTATCATGTTTAGCCACTCATCCACATGGAGCAGTTCTTCAGCCTCTTTGAAGATAGGAGGCTTCATGTCTTGAAAGTCCTTGAATGAACTATACTAGTTTGGTTCAGGCCCTTGATGTTGCTGGCGGGCCTGAGGGTTGTTCTACGCAATGAGGCGCAAAGTCTCTTCCATAGCTCTTTGATTTTCTAGAAATTGTGTGAAGAACTCATTCGTAGAAGGTGACAGTGGTGGTGGTAAATCACCATCATTGCCACCCTGGCTTGTGCCTACCCCAGCATGGGTGTGAGTCATCTACAAAACTTGCAACAATAAGTGATTATTGGTTGATGTCAAGAGATTGTAGATGAATTGTGTAATCATGCCAACCTGAAATTACTAGAGAGAATCTTAAATTCATACAATAAAACAGAGGCATAATAATTCATTCTTGCAATATAACATCACCAATTAGATCACTTATCGTACTTGCAACATGTTAACATGCATGTCATATTTCACCATTAAAACAAAACTGGAATTTCATCAAAGTTCAACCATATTGAAACAACGTGCAAAGTGCCAATATTACACCAAAGTTACGTCACAAATACCAAAATTCAAACTACTAATCCATTACATAATGATAGCAGGGATACAACTAGTGCTTCAAACTAGTCACTAAACAGCTCTACTCTTTAGCGTGCTCGTTGTCGAGGTCAGAGATAGCATCGTCCTCAGCTTCTAGATCCACTTCTTCTTCCCAACCATCAACTTCAACTAACATTTCTAGATCTTCTTCCTCCTCATCAAGGACCGGGTGTAGTTGGTTATTTAGATAATACATCTCATGCTAAATATCCATCACCATGTTCTCGATATGCGCAATCTACTGGCGTAAGTCCCTTTCGACTCAGTACTGCTGGGTGGCTAAGGCTTTAGCATTGTTTCGTGCTGCTTCTGTCATGGCAGCACTGTTGTTTGCTTGGATCCACTAGCATGTAGCTATGAGTGCCTCGGTGTGAGTAGCCTCTAGCTACTCCCATAGTCCTGCTAGCACTGCCTGATCATTAGCTTTTGCCAGTTGGGCGGTAGCTCTCTGTTGATTGTCCTGTTCAATCTGAGTGTGGAGTTCTCCCAATGCTACATAAGCTTGGTCGGTGTCCCATCGAGGCTCACTTGCTGCCTTTTTGTGCTTGTGAACATGCTTCCTTAGCTTACGCTATGCAGCTTTGTCCCTGATGAGCCTATCCATGCAAGTGGTATAGGATGCCTGCCAGAAGTCCTTGGTATCCTAACGAGTATAGAACATCTTCATCATGGCAAACTTTGCACTCATAGCGGGTCTAGAACTATTTGCCCACTCATCTTGGTCTTGAATCAATGCATTGCAGTTATGCTATGCCCAAACTGCTATGGATGGATCCACCCAAGGAAAAGTACCAGTGGCACTACCGGTAAGCTCATCCCCATGTTGCTGACATATCTGGCTCAACACCTCAAAAGCAACTACCTGGGCACCTTCCCAAGGAGTTTTTCCTTCAGATTCTGCCTTCCACTATTGCCACAGGGATGTAGCAAAACTATCCAATTTATAAGAGCACAAGTACAATGGTAGCCCACAAGCGGTCGCACTATCATACTTAAGCCCATATAAACCCGGTAGTCCATCGAGTACCACGAAGGGTCTCGATTCAACCAACATACAACCAAGATCATACATGATTCAACACACATGTCACACATTACATAAAGTTCACAAATACAGTTCATTAATTAGAGTACGAATTAAAGTTATTACAAACCACGTTCAGGTAAGATAGTAGCGGAAGCAAATTAATAGTTTGAAACCAACATCTGCAACATTGTTTAAATATAGTGCTAGCTCACGATCACACTTCCACAAAAGCAAAAGAGAGGGATTAATAAGAGATGTCTGCCCAGTGCTTACTCCTTGTCCATGGTGAACAGAAGCAGTTCTTGCAATAGGCATGATAAATTGTACCATCTGCAACAATGGGAATAAAACCCTAAGTACGAGAAGGTACTCAGCTAGACTTACCCATCATAAACCAAAAATAAAGTGACTCCAAGGATTATGCAAGGCTTTATAAGTGGAGCTAGCTTGACAACATTTTGCATAAAAAGCCACTAATTGAGCTATACATTTTATAATTCAGTCATCAAGTTAATTATAGCTATTCATCTCTAGATTATCAACTAACCTGTGCCAAACATGTGGTATATCATTTAGTAGCATAACAATAGTAACCATAGTTGGTATAATAATTCCATGTTCATCATAACCATCATTCCATAATATAGTTACTACAATGTTAGTACTAGCCAAGTTTCTCACCGTCTGGGAGAGACGGCGATTCGAATCAATTTCAACCAGCTGAGAATTTATTCCTAAAACAATCCTAGGTAGACCAGATCAATGGTCACCTTTGGTACAACTCAAGTCCACATTTCGTAGGTTCGCCTAGTGCCGCGCAATCAGGGACAACCAGCTGCAAGGACATTCAGGCACTTTTATAGAGTGCACACTTTTATAGAACGGGGCCCGTCCTGAGTTGAGCTACTTGGCTTCACGGTCATAATGAGTTATCCAGCCAGCTAAGTGAGAGGCATGTGTTCAATCTTGTCAGAAGCGCCCAACAATGGTATGGTCCTTAATCGGCATAGACGGATTCACATGAGTCAACCTACACATAGACTCTACCTAGCCTCCGTTTACATTACCCCATGGTTCTTTTCCATGATAGCAAATATAGCCAACCATGCTTCGGCATCCACCTATATCTCGCAAGTGATAGGAAATCACTCGACTTCTACTGGTCTAAGCATGACTAAGCATGTATTTGATCCTAGACCTACATGGGGTTAAAGGTGTATATATCTGGACAAGGTAGTTCTATGCATTAAGTGGTTTCAATTCAACTCTTATCACCTAATGCATCAAACATAAAAGGACTCTAGTGAAGTTTTGTAAAACATAGGAGACTTAGAATGCTTCAGGGATTGCCTTTTAGGAAAGAGGTTTGGCCTATGATCCAGGCACTTAGAGAGGTCCTTGTCGATGTTTCACCACTAATAGCCTACCATGGGGGTACCTAGGGCAGTATGTTCGGGCTTCAACGTATGTGGAACTCAATGGTTAACGCAAGAGACAGTCGATTTATCCTAGTTCAGACCCTCAATCTTTGATTGAGTAATAGCCCTACGTCTAGTCGGCGTTAGCCTTTGCATTGGATTGATTGTAAAGTGTTGTGTTATAAAAGTCACCCGTCCCTAGGATCCCTGCCCTCCTTTATATAGTCAGGAGGTCAGAATCCTAGTCGGTTTACAATGAGAGTTCCTAGTAGGATTACAGAATAATACTACTACTAAGATTACAGGGGAAGAATCCTAGTTAGACTAGAAATTCTCCCTTCCTTGCAGGGTATCCCATGGGTCCTGCACTGACAAGCCCCCAAGCACTTCATGGTTGAGTTCTAGAAGCCTCATCTGGTTCCATCAAGTCTTGTTGAGCAGGAACAAGCATCATCCGGGTGCTTTCTTGAGCGAAACTGTGTAGCATTTCGTGAGATCTTCGCGTGGTGTGTACCTTTTTGAAGAAAAAAGTACTCCCATTTGGTTGTAGCCCCCGAGCCTATTGCTGTTTTGCACAAGGAGCTTGAGGGTCTTTTCTTGAAATCACCCTAATTCTTCGTCGAAGGGCTCCTGAGCATATACCCGGGTTCTTTGTCGAAAAGAGCTCGGATATAGCTATGTCGAGGTTCTTTTTGTCATGTGGCCTTGAAGTCATCTGTCTTGAAGAAGTCTTCTGAGTGATGTGTGCTTTTTTGAACAAAAAAGTGCACTCACTGAGTGTAGCCCCCGAGCCTCTTGCTATTTGGAACAAAAAGTTGGAGGGTCTTGAATCTGAGTTGTTCAAAAGAACTGAAAACCTCTCCTGTTGCAGCCCCCGAGCATATATCCAGGTTCTTTTTTTCAGAAAGAACTCGGGTGTAGGGTCTTGGCATATTCTCTAGTAGTCTACTGTTGTCAGATGTAGTTGTATGGTGGTGGTTGAGTGTAAATGTTGTTTGTTCACGAGTTGTACAGTGTTGGTATATCCTTTCGAATATGCCTGTCCTTGAGTACTGTTCCTTCACGCCTGAGTCCTCTTTCATTGAATTCTATCTTTTCACTATGTCCTTTGTTAGGTTTCTTCCACTAGTGCTCCTAGTCCATGTGCACTGCTTCTTTAGCCTATAAATATCCTCCTCCTGTGTTGTTTTGATTCATCGAGCATTTTTGTCACGTGGTCTAAAGTCTCCGTAGTCATGAATATGGTAGTTTGTGAAGTAGAGCAGCCCTCGAGTGTATTTTTATAGTTCTTGTGTATCTTGCCGTAGCTAGAGGGAGTCTTGTGATAGGGATTAGAGGTAGGCTAATCCCACAGCAGCATTGTACTTGGAAGTACGTGGTGGTAGTTGGAGGGAGTCTTGTGATGTGGGATGTGATCCTTCATCTGGCAGTTCTGGGTTGATCCTCATCGCCTGCCCTGACACTGTCCGATGCAAATCAACACCATATCTAGCATCACATCAGTCTTGGGTAGACAGATGCCTGCCAACCTTCTCTGCTCCATGTTGTCCCGCCGTACCGCTGATTTCTACCTTGGATGCACTACATCCGTCCTTTGAAGAAAATAGTGTAGCTGAGGGTGGTTTGTTCTACCGAGTAGCAATTTGGAACATGTAATCGTTCTAGAGCCTAGCCATGTTCGGGTTCCTCTTTGCTACTTTGCTTATCGTGGTACCGAGTTCATTGGGTCTTGTAAGATGTGTAATCTTCTATTTTTGAAATCATTTATAATGGAAAGAATCTTGCCTTCTGAGTTGTCATTCTTTATTCTCCTGATGTCCCGGTTGTTGATGAGATTTCTGAGTTCTTTCTATAAGGACCAGGTTGTTGCACTCCTTATGAGGTAACCCTTCTTTGCTTTATTGTTGATGAGTTCTTTTTGTGGTAATATGATAACTCCGCCGTGGTTCTGGATGGATAAGTCTAAAATCTGCCCTTTGAACTATACCGTTGTGTGGATTTTAGTCGTCCATCATTTTAGCTGCATCGTTAAATGGACCGTTGCGTCCTCATGCCATGTTAAAACAGGCCTGGTGGGACGCATTTTTACCGGTGTAAAATCTATTTAAAGGCCTTTGTCTTCCTTTTCTTTGGTACCCTGCCTTTGCCTTGAAACCCTAGCCTTTGAAATTCTGCCACCGCCATTGCTACCATCGTCTGAGCGCTTCTGTCTTAGCCTTCTCTATTCTTAGTGCCCCATTACCTTTGCTAGTATATGGGTAGGAAGAAGTCAGCGAGTAAGTCCTAGGCGACCTTTGTCGATGAGAAAGCATCGCTCTCTGTCATCGAAAATCAAGAATTCATGGCGATGAGGGCTGCTCAGAAGATCTAGATGGCTCCAACAACAACTGAAGATCAGCTTTGCGAGCTCATTAGCGATGGTCTGATTCAGAGCAAGGGTATCACTAATTGGAGAGCTCTAGGCGAGCATCGGGTCCCTGCTCTAAGTCTTGGTGAGATTATTCTTTTCATCTCCATTATCCGTGCCGGTCTCTGCCTTCCTGCTTCTGCCTTTCGTCACCGATTTCTTAACTATTTTGGGATTAGCCTGAATCACCTTGCTCCTAATGCTATCCTCCATCTTTTCATTTTCATTCATCTCTGTGAAACTTTCCTTGGAATTCCTCCTTCTCTTTCCCTCTTTCGTTACTTTTTTCGCCTGAAGCCCCAACCCTGCCGCAATGACACCAATGTTCTTGGTGGCTACGGGATTTAGTTTCGCCATGGTCTTAAGAGCAAATTCTTTGACTATGACCTGGTTGATTCAGTAAGGGATTGGCGTGCTGACTGGTTTTATGCTGCCAACTTGATTCCTCCCCTTTCCATTCACTCCGAATCTGGTCCCTTGGTTAATGATTGATGGGAAAAGAACCCTATGACAACTACCGAGCTCTAGATGATCAAGCCTTTTCTCAAGAGGATTTGCAGTCTGAAATAGCAGGGCTTGACCCGGCTTTGGGATTATTTCAAGTTTTCTTCGCCGCTGAGTTCAACCTTTGAAGGAGCGCGAACATTATGGTTTGGAGTACTCTGGGGCAGAGGACCCTTCTCGTATGGTCCCCGTCCTTGAGTTGACCGATGAGGAGGTGCTTGAGTGTCTTCAGAAGATGCTGAAAGGAGTAAGCGCCGTCCCGCTTGCTGTCCTTGAGTATAGTGCTAGCAACCCGCCCTCTGCTATGAGTTGTTCTTTTCTTATGCGGGTACTTTTGAATGTCTTTTGTCGTATCCACTTTTTGCTTAATCTTCCTTGTCTTGTTGTTTTACTCTTTTATAGGAATTGGGGTGTAATTTCACTGATCCAATTCCCCTTGATGATCTCCCTACAAATATGGAGGCTGGGGGTAGTCTTGCTGGGGCATCCTTGACCAGTAAGTTTCAAACTACCATGAGCTTCTTGGTGTTTCTTCCACATTTTCTGACATATATGAAGAGTATGTTCCTCGTCTAGTTCCTCGAGCTCCTCATATTTTCAGAAAGAGGGGCAAGCGAATAGTTCTTCTTCTACTCCATCTGCTGCCAAGAAGTCTCGGCAGTCGAGTACTCATCTAGGTACTCTAGTTGTAGCTAGCATGCTCTTAGGTGAGCATATTAATACGCTCTATCCTTTTGTTGCTTGTTTTTATCTTTGACCGAGTACTTTTGTCCTTTTTTAGCTAGAGCTATGGTGGCCTTGGTCGAGAGTGAGGAAGAAGAGGATGATGATACTGCCCTCGTTACTCGTCGGTGAGTTCTTTTCTTGTTTTCCTGTTGTTGAAACCCTCTTCTTGTTTTGACTTTGGTCTTGTTCTCTTGTAGTAGGCGGTCATCTAGTTCGAGTTCTTCTAGGGCTCTAGCACTGGCCGCACCGCTCCTGTCGTAGGGTGGTGGCGATGTTTTTGTTGCTGTGGTTCCCCCTACGAGGTCTTCTTTTGGTTTTATGAAGAAGAAGATAGCTGAGTGAGTGAATTCTAGTTTTTATTTCTCTGCTTCTGTTCTCCTTTTTTCTTATTCTTATTGGCAAGTTTCCTTATCAACTTTTAGGCCCCTGTCTTCCCTGAGCCTCCAGTCGACTTCTTGTCAAACCTCTGGTGCACCATTGCGTACTGAGTCTCAGGACTCGGAACGCACGATCACCGAGGTGGCTGTGAGGGGGACAAAGTCCGTAGCTATTGATTTGCCAGCTCCTGAGGTGACCATGGCCATGGCAGCAGGTTCATCTGAGGGATTTGCCATGGCTTCCTAGGAGATTGCCCTGGTCATGCCTTCTTTGCCTCGGCTGGCTTCTCCCTCTCCTCTTCTTGCTTCCGGTGGTTCGCCTTTGGCTGATGATGTGGTGTAGCAATTTGATGCCACTCATCGATTGTTGAAGCTAACCACCGCCTAGGGAAGCTTGTCGACCCTTGCGACTTCTTTTGGGGAAAAGCTCCAGGTAAGTTTTTCTATAGTTCTTTCTTTGGATGTTCATTTTTCTTCTATCCTTATGTCTTGTTTTTCTCTCTCTTTTTGCTCAGTCTTTTTCTTATGATCATACCAGCTTCTTTTTCTCGTCTGAGAATGAGAAAAAATTGTCTTCTGAGGTGAGTACTCTGAAGGCTAAGCTTGACCTCTATTGGACCGAGTTGGAGATCAAGCGTCAGACGCATTAGAATGAGGAGAAGGTTCTCCATGCCTGGGTAGTTGAGGTAGAGAAGCAGAAGGATGCAGCTGCCCAAGAGGCCTTGGAAAATGTGGAGGCCATGAAGAAAGAGTGCCATGGTATCATGAGTTCTTTTTTGCTTCTCTTTGTATTCAAACTTGCCT
Source organism: Miscanthus floridulus (assembly GCF_019320115.1). Lineage (NCBI taxonomy): Eukaryota > Viridiplantae > Streptophyta > Magnoliopsida > Poales > Poaceae > Miscanthus > Miscanthus floridulus. Next base: position 93,290,045 of record NC_089581.1, on the reverse strand, counting down.
TTCTTCTGACTTGTCTTTTGTTGCTTGGTCTAGCTCTTCGAGTTGAAAAGTAGAAGCTCTTGGAGGGTATCGAGGAGATGAAGACACTCGTTCATACTAGCCATAATAAGGCTGAGGAGGTAATTACTCAAGCTAAAGAAGAACTCGCGCTTGCTAAGTTGATTAGGCGTGGAGCTGACAGAGATCTCACGTAGGCCCAAAAAACCATTGAGGACTTGATTGGCAAGTTGGCAATGGCTACTGAGAACTGGAAGGCTTTATGGAAGTCTTTTTGGTCAGTAGCCGACCTTCTCTGGACTCCAGCAGATGATGGTCATTCTTGGGCTCAGTTCATTCCCCAAGTGTCAACCCGTTTCTAGGAGTTTATGAAGCGGTGTGCCCATCTTTGTACCAGGAATGTTCTCACCTAGGTCTGGGTTCTTTCTCCAGACTTTCCTTTGTCCAAGGTTGCTGATGAAGCTGAGAGCCAAGAGTATCTAGATGTTGTTGAGAAGTTAGAGCCCAAGGTCGATGATTTAGCTAAGAAGATTGTAGATAATCTTAACATTGATGTTTCTTCTCCTGATGACAATGCTTGATGTAGTCGACCTTTGTATTCCAGCTTCTGTAATAAAGCACTATACTTGAAGACTGAAAGGAGATTCTTTATTTTTTGTTGATGTCTTCTTTGTCTGTATTTCGTTGTCTCATAAACAACCCAGCTTAGGTAAATCATTATCTTGACAAACTTTCTTGATCTGTCGAGTGCTTCTGGCTTTAGTTTGTGCCTTGTAAACAACTTGGTATATGTAGATTGATGTTTTGGCAGACTTCCTTGATTTGTTGAGTGCTTGTTTGGCTTTCATCTATGAGTTGTAAACAACTCGGTATAGATCATTGACAAACTTTGTGTTCTTGTTAGTACTAAAAAGACTTAGGACATCTCCAGCTTCTTCTTTTTGGCTTAACTCGGAGTGTGGTCAGCATCTGGTCCTATCTCTGGTTGCAAAAATATCCTAGGATCAACAAGCCCCCGAGCACTTCATGGTTGAGTTCTGGAAGCCTTGTCTTATTCCTTCAAGTCTTGTTGAGCAGGAACAAGCGTTGTCCAAGTGTTTTTTTTAAGCAAAACCATGTAGCACTTCTTGGGATCTTCTGAGTGTCGCCCTCAAGCCTCTTGCTATTTGGAACAAGGAGCTGGAGGGTCTTTGTCTTGGAATTGCTCTGATTTATGCTCAGGCTTAGTTTCAGTTGTTTTGCTTTTT